>NC_057864.1:378529490-378838657 GCF_019393635.1 Dromiciops gliroides
GGGGAAAAAAAGAAATGGAATATTGAGTAAGTATAACATAATAACAACAACAATAATATTTAATAATAACAATAACAACAACATCTCACATATAACACTTCCTACATGCCAGGCCCTGTGCTAAGCACATTACAATTATTACCTCATTTCATGCTCTTTTTGGGAGGTGAATTTTTGTAGTGAATGAAATGTAAAGGTTATGGGAAACCATAACTCTTTTAGATCAGGGACTCTGAACACATGGGCATGTTTATAAGCAAATATTAAGAATTTGAGAAAAGTTTCAGAGAATACCTGGGGATAGAGTAGAATAATAATAAATTATGAAAGAAATTTTTGAATAAGAGAAACTGAGGCAACAATGTTCCAAGTGTGATGTTTAAAATATAAATTGTGGTTGCCTTAAATTAGAAGCTCTAACACCAGTCCTTGGGCATTAAACATTTATTAAAACATACAGATTTTCCCATGGAGTTCAGAAAGTTAAAAAAAAAAGTCTATTTAGCCTAGAGTTCTAGCCTGGTCTGGTTCTTCCTCAAGTCCTCTGCCACAAGTCTGCTTCAATCATGAACTCTCTCCAGCAAACTGATTGTGGAAGCTTTTTATAGGTCTGGAACAGAGGCGGTCCTTACACACTGCTTCAAGCTGATTGGTTGGCATCATTCAAATCCATTGGTTCTGAAGGTGTTCTCAAGGTGTGATTACAATACAGTTAACTTGAAGTAGGCTAATCAGTAGTTAATCACTCTCACTTGATTCAATCAGTCTAGATTAATCTCCAGGTGGGTCTTTGAGTATCTGCTAAATCTCTATTTCATCACACAAGTATGACCAATTTATTAGCAAACCAGCAATCAGTAATAAGCAAAAACACAACCTGGCAGTCAAGGCAGTTCTTTTCTATTAAAGTGACACAGTCTATTATTAGCACTATGGGTGTTACCAATTTACAATTGGCTAGAGTCAGAAAAAGGGGATTTTGAATAAGGGGGAATTTTACATAGCTTAGAGTATGCAACATCAGCACTGCATTCATTTGACATTTTTCTTAAGTACATTTCTCCTAAAAGTGGGTAGTGGGTGACATAAGAGAGAAATACAGAACTAAAGTTGCAGGCTTAAGGGAGAATAATAGCTCAATTAAACTTGAATAATCCTTAATGAAATAAAATAATATGTCAAATTTCAGTGTCACAATTCTTCCCTTTGATTCTTTCCATATTTTGACATTTGGGTCACTCTGTACCACTTTTAGAGGGGAAACTAACATATTACCAAGAAAACCCAGCAAACACAAATGTCATAAGCCAAAAGGCCAAAAAATACAGCAATGCAAAGGCCCATGTTAAATGTTGGGGGTAAAAGAGTTCCTGTTTACAGAAAGCTCACAATCTAACAGGGGAGATAGCACATATTGATTCTCCCATACAACCTGGCAACCCGTTGTCAATATATGTGGGGAATGTTCATCTTGAGTATGAGATGTCCCAGGTGGTCAGTGATACTTAAAATGGATCCTTCCAGTCTGGTTGAGTTCTATTGGTTTGCTGGAAAATCTTGATGTCAAAGTTATCTTCAAGGTAGATTCTATGCAGCAAAAAGTCCAAAAACCCAGTCTGGATTACAATTACTGCTTCATGAAGTGCCTTCAGTAAGTTCACTAAATCTGCTGGTAACAAGACTCAATAAAATTTAATATTATCTGCAACAGTTTGACTTGGCAAATGAGCCCTCCTGACTCTTAAAATTATTCTACCTAGACATCTAAATGGAACAGTAATTTTTATTATCAATGCAATTATATATATAAAATTTTTAATCATATTTTGAGAACTTGTTACTAAAATATATTTAGGGCCTATATATACTATTAACCATATTTGAAAGCCAATTGTACATTCCTAATTCTTAAAAAATATACCCTGACCATATTGCTTTTCTCAAAATTTCTACTCCATTTAATTAGAAGACTTTTATATACTTATCCAATTCCTCCCTTTGGAGGATAATATCCTCATATAACTCTTACAGAATATAACTATTAACAATGGCGTGCCAACTCCTTATATTTATATTGAAAACAGTAATATACGTTGCACTTACATCTCATTATAATAAGTCAGATGTTTCAATATCAATCTGTTATGTATCAATCAATATGTTATTATAAAAATTCTCACAGGTTACCTGACCTGATTATAGAGTTTTGCTATTAAAGGAAAAAAACAAACAAACAAACCCAAGAGACACAATTATTATGATAACAAGAGTTTTCCATCAATTGCAAAGACTAGCACACCTCATAAAAAGGGGGAAAAACTCCCTAAACTCTATTTTATTTTAGATATTTCATGTGTGTCAATCTGGTCATCAAGTTCCATACTATTAATAGGGAACATAAGCCAGGCTCAAAATTAACCAGAAGGAAAACAACACAATGGTGGACTGAATCAAGAGAAACCTGCCTTCTTCTTTGCAAGGTCATCCCTTCATCTTTTCCCTTATGCTAGACACATACCTGTAGCAGTTCTTAAACTGCACTCGCATTGGGAAGAACATGACACTTCCTTTAAATGATAGAGCACTGGTTTAATTACAGTTTAGATAATCATATCTGAAGTCAAAACTCAGAATAATATCAAATTATAGTTCCATGAGATTTTATCTCAAGTAAAAAATTTCACTAATCACAAATTAGGGCTAACATTGTTATTTTTTTCATCCCTTAAGAAATAGAAGTACATTATATTGATCTTTCATGTAAGAACAATTACATTCTGGACTTTTACTGATATACAGTGAACATTTCCCAACAGTGAATCATAATTATCATTCTCTAATTTAAAACAAAATATACCCCCATTAAATATTTAACAATTCAAAATTTTTCATCACTTTCTTTTATGAGTTCAATTCATAAAAACATCCAGGAAAAAAAAGGGAAGTTGTCTTTCTGTTTTTTTTTGGGGGGGGGGGGTTGTTTTTTGGTGGGGCAATGAAGGTTAAGCGACTTGCCCAGGGTCATACAGCTAGTAAGTGTCAAGTGTCTGAGGTCAGGTTTGAACTTAGTTATTGCTGAATCCAGGGCCAGTGCTTTATCTACTGGGCCACCTAGCTGATCCAGAAGTTATCTTTCTGATACAACTTTTCTGATAGAATAGTTGTTACAGTTTTATAATGTAAGGAATATTTTAGAAATAAAATAAAAACACATTCAATGCTATATATATATAAAACTTACTAGCAATCAGGAATATTAATTTAGTCAAATGAATTTCTAAGTTATCTAGAAAACCATTTAACTTAAAATCCCTAGCAATTTTATACTGCTCATATCTTAACCTAGTATGAAGTAATTATACTCAGCAATAGTTTAAATAGTACTTACCACATGCCAGATTTTTTCTTCATTTATAAAACTCAATTTAAAGAGTTTCAGAGCCATGCATTCTATAGTACTTTAAAGTGTTTGTTTAATTTCTGGGTTTTATTTATAATTTGAATTTTTGAAATGTTTCAACATTTTTGTTAACTTTCAATGTCAATTTTATTTTTTGAAAGCACTTTTTACATGGCAGAGTATTTTGTCTATTTGAATTACTATGAGGTTTGAATATTATATTGCTTAACGTCCTCACAAACATGTCAAATTTATGTACTTTTCCCAAGATCTCTGGGAGATAGATGTGAATATTTCATCTCACTGTAAATGAGATGAGAATAAAATTTTCAACCAAACAAATTCTTGATTTATAATTATTAATGACAATATTTAAATCTCATTTTTTTTTCCTTCAAGGGTCCACTGTTTTCAGTTAGCTCACATGCAAAAAGAATATTTTGGCACTCTTTTGGCACTGATCCTGCTCACTTCCTCCAGCATCAGTTCCTATAAGTCTTTCCATGTTTTTTTTTCCCTGAAATCTGTCTGCTTCTGACTTCTTGTGCTATAAAAAACGATGAACAGGTAGATTTCAGAAAAAAAACAAAACTGGAAATGTTTAATTGGACTGATGTTGAGTGAAGTGAGCAGAACCAGAAGACCATTGTACACAATAACAGAAACACTCTATTATGATCAACTTTGATAGACTTAGCTCTTCTCTGCAATAAAATTATCCAAGAAAATTTTGAAGGACTTGTGATGGAAAATGCTTTCCACACTGGGTCAGTATAAAAAAAAAAAGATAAAAACCAGAAACTTAAAGTTCCTATATAATAATTTATAATATAATACCTATGTGATAATTTAAAGTACTTATAAAATAATTTTTCTATTGTGGGGACCAATTTTTAATTGGGGAGTGTTAGCTAAGCGGCTCGCCACAATATTGAGGCAAGAAAGGAGACCGGCAGCCTCCCTCAAAACAGAGCAGGATTTATTTAATAAGAACGAACTTTAAAAAATACAAACAGGATCAGTAGGATCAAAGGAAAGGAAATAAAATGGGTAAAGGGAAATTATCCAACCTGAATAACACAACCATCCAGGAATCAGCTGAGAACACATAGCAGCATCCTGTCACCTTCCAGCTTCAATCTAGAATGGGGAATCTCCTCCCTTCTTCCCAGAAGACCCCAGGGTGACCACACACAGCCCCCAGCCAATTGGCTAGCAGCTCTGACAGTCACATGAATACCCTCAATGGGCTTGCAATCATTATAATTTTGCCAGGCCCATGTAGGCTTCAGCGAGTGGTGATGACATGAGGTGCCAGTGCCATGGCGACAGCTACAACCAGTAGGTGGAGCACTGTGCCATTTGCTGAGTGCCAGAGGCCAGTGTGCATGCCAAGGTTTTTTTTTTTTTAATTCTAGGCAAAATATGGGGTCATAAAAACCTCAAATAACAATTAATTCTTTACACTATACATTTGATAAATGAGGCCTTGATCAAAAATACTTACTATAAAACTTGTTTCCTAGCTTTCTACTACCCCTACTTTTTTTTTTACTTCAGCTGAAGCATAATATCTTCTGCTCCACCTTTTTACTTTTACTCTGTGTGTATTTCTCTGTTTCAAATGTGTTGTGGATAAACAACATTTTGTAGGATTCTGTTTTTTAATCCACTCTGCTCTCCCCTTAAATTTTATGGGAAATTTATCCCATTCAAATTCACAGTTATGATTACTGTATATTTTCTTCCATCCTATTTTACCCCTTTTTTCTACTTTTCTCCCTCCTTTCACCCTGTCTTTCTGCACCAATGTTTTTATTCTAACCAAAAGCTCCCTCAATCTGCCATCCCTTTTCTTTCCCTTTCCCCCTCCTGCTTCTGTCTTCCCTTTTGCCCTCTCTTCTATCAGCCCCTCCCCTTCCATTTTCTTTCCCCTTTCTTGTCCTACTTCCCTATAGAATGACAAATTTCTATACACAATTGAGTGCATATGTTATTCCCTCTTTGAGGCAAATTCAATGAGAGTAAGGTTCAAAAAATGCTCCCTCCCTCCCTTATTTCCATCTACTATAATAGGTCTTTTGTGCCTCTTCATGTGATATAATTTACTGTACTCTGCCTTCCCTTCTCCTCTTCTTCCAGTACAATCCTTTTTCACCCCTTAATTTATTTATTTATATCATTACATCAAATTCAACTTATATATGAAACCCTCTCTATGTATACTCCTTTTAACTGCCATAATAGAGATACAGTTCTCAAGAGTTACAAGTGTCATGTCCCCATGTAGGAATGTAAACAGTTTAATCTTATTGAATAACATGTTGTTGTTATTTTTCTTTCCTGTTTACCTTTTCATGTTTCCCTTGATCCTTGTATTTGAGGATCAAATTTTCTGTTCAGCTCAGGTCTTTTCATCACCAATGCTTGAAAGTCCTCTTTTTCATTGATGTCCCATTTTTTTTCTAAAATATTATACAAGTTATGCTGGGTATGTGATTCTTGGCTGTAGTCCCAGTTCCTTTGCCCTCTGCAATATCATATTCCATGCCCTCTGATCCTTTAATGTAGAAGCTCCTAGATCTTGTTTTATCCTGACTGTAGCTCCACAGTATTTAAATTGTTTCTAACTGCTTGCAATATTTTCTCCTTGACCTGGGATCTCTGGAATTTGGCTATGATATTCCTGTAAGTTCTCATTTTTGGATCTCCTTCAGGAGGTGATTGGTGGATTCGTTGAATTTCTATTTTATCTCCTGCTTCTAGAATATCAGGGCAATTTTCCCTGAAAATGTCTTGGAAGATGATGTCTAAGCTCTTTTTTTGATCATAGTTTTCAGGTAGTCCAATAATTTTCAAATTCTCTCTCCTGAATCTATTTTGCAGGTCAGCTGTCTTTCCATAGAGATATTTCAAATTGCCCTCTATTTTTTATTCATTTGGATTTGCTTTATTGTGTCTTTATTTCTCATAAACTCTTTAGCTTCCATTTGCTCAGTCCCAATTCTTAAGCAATTATATTCTTCAGAGAGCTTTTCCATTTGACTTTTCAAGTTGTACACTTTTTTTATTACTTTCCTGCATCACTCTCATTTCTCTTTCCATTTTTTTCTTCTTCCTCTATTATTTTAGCTTCAAATTCCTTTTTGAGCACTTCCATGGCCTGAGACCAATTCATATTTTTCTTGGAAGCTTTGGATGTAGAAGCTTTAATTTTGTTATCTTCTTCTGCAGGTGTATTTTGATCTTCTTTGTCACCAAGAAACTTTCAATGGTCTACATTTTTTCCTGCCTTTTCATTTTCCCAGTCTATTTCTTGACTTTTAACTCCTTCTTAAAGTGGGGCACTGCCTCCAGGATGCATGGTCCCAAGCTTCAGGGGGTCTAAGGTGGTACGATTTAAGGAGAGACAGGTTCTCCCCTCCCCTGGCCTGTGCTCTGGTCTTTAAATAACTTCAGACATAATACCACTACTAGGCTTGTATATAAAAAAATCAAAAAATAAAAAGGAAAAGGACATATAGATATGAAAATATTTAGAGCAACTCTTTTTGTGGTGGAAAAGAATTGGAAATGGAGATGATGTTCATCAATTTTCCAATGGCTGAATAAGTTATGATATGTGATTGTAATGGAATACTATTTTTGCTGTAGGAAATAATGAACCACACAGTTTAAGAAAAACCTAAAAAGGTTTACATGAACTGATGTTAAGTGAACTAGGCAGAAACAAGAGAAAATTATACATAGTAACAGCAATATTGCATGATGATCAACTGTGAATAACTTAGCTTTTGTGAGCAATGAAATGATTCAAAACAAAATGTCTTATGCTAAGAAATACCATATCCAGAAGAGCAGATGGAATCTTAATACTTATTGAAGCATATTTTTAACTTTATTTTTCTGGTTGTGTTTTTGTATGTTTTCTTCTACAACATAATATTGAAATATGTTTTGCATAGTACACATGTATAACCGTTATCAAATTATTTGCCTTCTCATTGATTAGGCAAGGAAAGAGGAAGGCAAAAAACCTGAAACTCAAATTTTTTTTAAATGCATATGTATTTTACATGAAATTAGAAAAAATAAAATATTTGAAAATTTAAAAATTCATTCCATATTCTAACCTGTCATTCCTCTTATTTTCTTCTACTTTCTTAATTCATCTGGCCTTTATTTTCCAGATTGTGTACAGACCTAATCTTCTTTCTAGGGGATTTTCTTTTATCATTTAGTACAAGTATTTTTTATTACATAAAACCAATTATTTTCAATACTCTCACATTTTGGGATTCTGAAAGAATTAAATATGCATGGTTCATTCTTTAGGTGATTTTCTTTCTAGCTTACCAGTACAGCTTTATCATTCATATTGCTTAATTGCTCAAGTTGACTAGAAGAAAATACAGGGACACAACAAATGTTATTCCAAGTTAAATTTTAATTATTTAGGTTGATATCTGATTTAATTATGATTCTCTCTCTCTTCTTGGTCAAGATAAAACATTGATAAGAGGCAGTTTTAAGCCATCAGTCAATTTTTTTGAGCTAAAGAAATAAATATGTGACTTTCCAGGGGAAAAAGTGATAAAAAGTGATAAAAGGTCCTAGCCCTGTTTAGATGCCATCATTTAAATTTGCTCACTGATTCTCCTTTTAATAATAAATGCAGTTCATTGTGATATTCCAAATCCAATTTGGAAATGTACAGGATAGACTTTACATTTTACCCACAAGTGTTCATCTCTATTCCTTTAAAAGGCCATAATTATCTATAGACTTGAAACAAAGATTCCCTTCTTTTTTATCTGATTTTCTTATCTTCTCCTCCAGGTGGGCCATAGTTAAAGTGGCATAGAGATAGGCAAAGAAAGCATATCTTTTTGAGGTGCTTAGGGGTGCTTAAAGTCAAGCACTTCTTCCCTTGGTAAGTCAAACTATAGGAAAATATTAATATCATTTTTCACAAAACCCATATAATATAAGAAAGACACATAGATACATTCACTGACAATGTTTGTGCTTTCATTAGTTAGAGTAACAATCAGTATATACCATTTATTGATTGTAATATAAAAATCTTTAATTAATAATTGAAAAGCCCTTCTTTGGACTACACCAGGAACCCAAATGGATTTTTAATATATTTTAGACCACTCTTTACACAATTCAGAAACTCTATTTTGGCTCATTTCTTTCTCAATTTACCTCACTGTTGAAGCAATATTTCATTTGACTGGAGTAGTTTGTTCAGTAGCTAAGCTTAATTTTCTCAATATGCAATAGTCAAAAGACCTAATTTAGGTCAGACCAATTTATCAGCTGGCTCTCTTGCAGTTTTAGACTAAATTTTGCAAAGTTTAACAGTGCAGTAATAGTCATTCCTCATTATTACCTCATTTGATGTTAAATACATAAACACCTTTTTTGTGAATTTTAGTAGACAATGAAATGTAAATGTAAGCATTGTCAGGCTATGGGAAGGCATCAGTTTTTTTAGAATAGGGAATCTGAACACATGGACATATTTATAAGCAAATATGAAGGATTAGAAACATACATCAGAGAGTACCTTGGAATGGTAAGAAAGTAATGATCAGGTGGCTGTGAATAAGAGAAACTAAGACAACAAAACTCTAACCATGATCAACTTTTTTTTTTTACAGGCAACGGGGGTTAAGTGACTTGCCCAGGGTCACACAGCTAGTAAGTGTCAAGTGTCTGAGGCTGGATTTGAACTCAGGTACTCCTGAATCCAGGGCTGGTGCTTAACCACTGCGCCATCTAGCTGCCCCCCCTTTTTTCCATGATCAACTTTATAACAAAGCTAGCAATTCCCAATATATGAGGCCCAAGGCTCCTCAGTCACCAAGGACAGCACCTGACAGTTTAGGCAGTTCTTTTATACTAAAGTGACACAATATATGATTAGCATTGTGGGTATTACCAATTTACAATTGGCTAGAATGGCAATTTTGTACAACATGGGGATTTTTACACAGCTTGGAATGTGTAACATCATCATTTCATAAGCCATATTTGACCTTTATCTTAAATAAGTTTCTCCTGAAAGCAGGTAGCAGATGACATACAAGAGAGAAATAGAATTAAGGTTACAGGCTCAAGGAGTTTTAACCTCACATAATGAGGGATATAGTAACTTGATTAAGCCTTAAAATAAAATACTATATCAAATATAATATCACACAGGGAAGAAAAATTCTTGAAGGATGTCTGAGGAAGGAAATGAGATCAAGGGTTCATGTTATTCATCTTTATGAATTAGAATGATATCTCTTATTTTGAGATACCTCCCCAACTCCCCCCAAAAAAGAAAGAGAACAGTACAAAAATAAGTTGTGCAATTTCTTATTGATGGCCTTAATTTTCTCAGTAAAGTAGGAAACTAGATTAACTAGCATAAGTTTGGTTCCTACAAGTCATAGTGAAAAAACAGAAGTTAAAGTTGGATATTTTGTTGTGGAAATGAGATAGAAATATGGGGTGTGGGATAATTGGAATAGAGAAAGAATATGGTGAGTGCAACCCAGTCATAAGACAATGAATTGTAAAGGTAAAAGGCAATAGCTTATAATTGAATGAACCATGTGATTGGACCTATTGAGGCAAGTGAAGTCAGAGGGACTGGTAGAATAATAATGAGTCAAAGGACCAAAGATCACAATAAAGGTGAAGAGTAGGCTTAGTGTGGAGAAAAAGTTGGGGGAGACATTTGTATCTCAAGGTACATTCAGAGGACAAATTTCAAAAATGTGGATATTAGAAGTGGTTCAGTTCTAAGATATGGACACTTCCAAGGTATAACCATATTGGCATATGAAAATGAGGGAGAGATCATTGGAGTTGAATAGTTGAAGATTTTGTGAAATTTTTTCAAAGGGACTAGATAAAAAATTGAAGATACTGGTAATAGTGGTTAGCAAGAAAATTATGAGATGATTTTGGATACAAAAATCATAAACAAATTAAATTGCCTAGAATTAGAAATGACACTAACAATAGAAAGTTCTATAAGGAAATTGTAAAAAGCGCAAAAGAGGAAAGATCTTTAACAAGAAAAGGAGGCAGAAAGTAGAGCATGAGATATACCCATCCATTTGCATAAACCTTTGTGAAGGAAGGAGGAGGAAAGGACTCTCTGTCTCTTAGTTTCCCAGGTTGTGGAGAAAGTAATATCCTCAGGGAAAAGCCAATTTTGTTTTTTAAAAAATGCAGATAAAAAAGAGTTTCAATTCAAAAATTCATGGAAGTAAGAGAGCTTGGGAGCATAGTTTCCAAAAGATATAAGGGAATATGCCAGGTAATGGGGGAACTGCATTGGATTGAAAATGAAGAGGAGTATGGTTGAATATAAAATAATAAATCTAATAATGAGAAAACCAGTAAGTCTTGGTTAATAGTCAACTCCAGCAATTTGCTTCAGGGCATCCTTAGAGGTCATCACTGTTCTTTCAGCTTGAACAATTTGCTTGAGGGTGATGAGTTATGCTGGTGAAAGCTCAGCTAAAGTAATTGCCCATGATTTCCTTAAACTCAGCTGAAGTAAATTCAGAACATGTCAGATATGAGTTTACAGCAATATCTGAGTAACAAATAAAGGGTTCATGCTCTGATTCTTTCAGCAGAATTTTGAGGTAGAATTACAAGGCACATTAGGAGCATGCCACAAGGAAGACATTTTTTCCCATAGTAATAATTAAGAGCACTAAAATAGTGCCTTAAAGTGTGCATATATATGTACATGTATATACATATACACATACAAATGAGAGAGAGAAAGAGAGAGAGAGAGAGAGAGAGAGAGAGAGAGAGAGAGAGAGAGAGAGCAAGCGAGCACAAGCAGAGCTAGGTGGCACAGTGGATAGAGCACTAGTCCTAGAATTAGGAATACCTGAGTTCAAATTCAGCCTCAGACTCTTATTAGCTGTGTGGCCCATGGCAAGTGATTTACCTATGTTTGTCTCAGTTTCCCCATCTGTAAAATGAGGTAGAGAAGAAAATGGCTGAAATATTAAGTGACAAGCCCAGGGTCACCAAGGCAGTATTTGAACCAATCTCTCCATTAGAATTTAACAAAGCATTTGGATGAATCAATCATTTTTTTTTAGTGAGGCAATTGGGGTTAAGTGACTTGCCCAGGGTCACACAGCTAGTAAGTGTTAAGCATCTGAAGCCGGATTTGAACTCAAGTACTCCTGACTTCAGGGTCAATGCTCTGCCACCTAGCTGCCCTAATCAATCATTTTTATCACAAGGAAAAGATACTTCATGATTATTCTATTAAATGAATTCAAAAATAATTGAATGTCTAGATCTAATAAGATAATAATTAACAAAGTTGTCAAGTGTGTGTCTACTGAACTATTCTGAGGTCTTCTGCTCAACTTTGGGAGGCAGTATGGAATACAGAGAATAGTAGACTTGAAGTCAGAAAGGTGCAGGTTTGAATTCTATCTCAAACACTTATTGGCTGTGTGATATGACAAAGGTCTCTTAAGTTCTCTGAGATAAGGATTTCTCTTCTGTAAAATAAGCAGGTAGACTGAATAACCTCCAAAATCCCTTTGAACTCTGAACCAGAGGCCCTTTTTAAAAAGTTTTATCAGTGACTTAGATAAAGGCACAGATAATATTCTTATAAATTACATAAATGACCAAAGTGAAAAAAGAGTAGTTTATACATGGACTAGCAAAGGATATTAACTAGTAAGTCAATATTGTGTTTGGGTTCAATTAATTAACTTCACATACTTCTTTTTTAGTGTCTAAGAACTGGAAACAAAATAGATGCTCATTGATTGAAAAATGGTAAAAAATAAGTTGTAATACATTGATACAATGAAGTATCACTGAAGTATTAGAAATGATAATGAGATAAATATTATGGAAACACTGAAAATATTTATGTAAGTTTTACATGATTTCATATGTATAATCGATGTCATATTGCTTGTCTTCTCAAGGTGTTTGGAAGAGGCTTAAGGGAGGGGCTATTTGGAACTCAAAATTTTGAAAAAGAATGCTTGAAAATGTATTTGGGGAATATTTAATTAAATAATATTTCATTCCAAAAAGACCATGTTTTTACACTTATGTAAAGGGAAATAAGCAGAATCAGGAAAATATACAGTCACTATAAAAATGTAAATAGGAAGAATAGTTACAATAAATAATTGAGGCTAAAAGTTATGAAATTATAATGATAAAATGTGGGTCCAAAGAATAGTTATGAGATAGAAGATTGGAAAGTGGATATGGAACACTCTAGATAATATGAAATTTTTAAAAAAATATGTTAGGTTTGTTGTACTATACTTTTTTCTATTTTCTATTCTTTTATAAGGGATGACACTGTAGGAGGTATAACAGGGGAAAACATTTAAAAATCACCTTCACAAGTAGAAGATATAAATGGCATGAAATGATAAATAATTTATCTTTAAAAAATAATGGATAGTAAATTTAATAAATGTCAGGTATCATCTAGTAGACCTCCCAATCCCCTCAAATTTGCATGAAATTGCAGATTTCATTAGGGATTTTAGAGTATCCTTATTCCAGTAATAAGGAAGTGTTAATCCTACTTTGTTCTGTTCAGATGATATCTCAAGAATTCTATGACATTCTGCATGCAACATTTTAGGAGGGATAATTAAAATCTGGAAAGGGTCCAGAATAAGACAATTAGGATAATGAAGGGCCTCAATTTCATGTCATATGAAAATCAGTTAAAGAAACCTGAGATTATCTAAGAGAAGACATAAGGGGTATAAGGACACTGTTATCAGATACTCAAAGGACTGTCATGTGAATGAGTGAACTTAATGGCTTTGTTCTCAAAAGTCAGGGACAGGAGAAGGAGTTGTGGTTTGCAACTTTTAGGTTGCTAAATGGTATTAAAAAAAAGAAAAAATAAGGATACCAAAACAAAACTTTTTTTTTAAGAATTAAGATTATATAAAAGGGGAATATCCTACCTGCTCAGGTAATGGATATCCTTTCAATGTCAGAACTGAAGAAAAAAAATGTATAACCACTCACATAGTATATTATGCTTTTTCTTTTATACTTCTCTCTATGTAGCCAATAAGGTCTTTGTCATCCCTAAAATTCTGTAATTCTAATTTTGTGATTCTGTGTGCTTTTGGAGAACTTAATTTCATACTCTTATGGGAACAATTCTACTATGTATCAAATAAAAACTAAATCCCCACAACTGCCATATTGAGACAGATCACATATCTTTGCAATAATATGAGAATCAAAATCTTTACAAAACTGTTGGTATTATTTATGAAATTTAAATACCTATATTAATTTTTTGGGAGGACTTTGCTTTCAATAATTACACAAAATTCCCAAATGTCTAAGTCATTTTTTAAAAAATGGAGGATTGTAATATGGGTTTTGTATAGTTCCCACATAATGTTAGTGTTATCCTTTGTTATCCAAATCAATTCATTTCCTTTTATACGCAAGTCAATAGAGGCAGAATTGCATATTGGGCAGGAAATTATTTAGTTTAAGTCACCTGTGTCACCTACTTTGTCATGATAAATAAAGTCCCTCAAATTTTCAGTATCCCTTACATTCATTGAGCTGCCAGACAACTCCAGGACACACACACACACACACACACACAAATAAACATATACGCACTAATACACACACACTCACACAGAAACAAAAAAAAGTTAACAACCTCTGATGGATGAAAAAGTTGGCTGGCTTATGTCAAGCTCTTCATTGGACCCTAAATACATCATTTTCAGCACAGTATTGAGCATTCTGTTTAATTGCTCTCTACTAATAATTGAAAAGAGCTAAACTGAATGTTAGAAATTAACAAAATACCTGCTTTGCCTTCAAGGAAAATTGTTGTGTCAAGCAACAGTAAGTAAGAAAGAGATAAGAATACCTTCAATTGAGGCTTTGTTATAGAAAAAAAAAACTATATTCTAGACCTTAATCCCAGCATATGTACCATTGTCACAAGCTAACAGGGTTCCATAACAGAACTGAACTACAAAAAGAACCTCCAATGGAAATTTTAAAAGATAACATAGTAGTGTCTCTACTACCAATAAAAGCCCATTGTCCAAAAAATCAGGAATAAAATTTTTATTTTTAAAAGAACTGAAAGAGATTTCCAGCATGGAGCCAAGATGATGGAGGAAAGGGAGTAAGCTCTCAGAACTCATGACATGATAACTCCAAAAAACCTCCCAATAATGCCATAGGATAATTCTTGGAGCAACAGAACCAACAAAAAATGGTCTGAGATCAATTTTCTAGCCAAAGACAGCATAGAAGGTCAACAGGAGGGGGGCAGCTGTGCCAGAGTTGGAGTGAAGCCCAATCCCATGGAAATGCTGACACAGATCCAGTCCCAGGCTGGCTGAGCCTGTGAAAGAGACCCCTGGAGCCTCTGAATCAGCTACAGTGCCAGTGACTTCTGGAACTAAGGTCACAGACTAGTGAGAGGGCTGAGCAGTAGGCCAGGGGGAGATTTCATAGGTCTCTGCTGGTGCTGAGGCAGAACTTGGGTGTTTCTCCTCTGCTGCAAACAAGGAAGTAGGCTTTAGTCTTGGTGACCCAGGTTGTGGAGGGGCACAGGCTTGGTGGAGCTACACAAATACATCACAAAATGTTTTGCTGCATGGTTAATTAACAAGTTTGCCTAGAGCTATCTAAGGACAGGAGAATAGGCCAGGCAAGTGAAGAAACTGTCCCTCCTTAAATCATATCACTTTAGACCTCCTGGAGCTTGGGACAGTACATCCTGGGAGCAGTGCCTCACTTTAAGATGGAGTTAAAAGTCAAGTATGAGATGGGTAAGATGAGCAGACAGTGAAAGATGCAAACCATAGAAAGTTTCTTGAGTGACAAGGAAGATTGAGGTGAACCCTCAGAAGACAATAGCAACATCAGGGCTCCTATATCCAAAGCTTCCAAGAATAATGTGAATTGGAATCAAGCCATAGAAGCACTCAAAAAGGACTTTGAAGAGAAAGTAAGAGAGGTAGAGGGAAAATGGAAAGATAAATAAGAGTGATGCAGGAGGGTCATGGAAAAAAAGTCAACAGCTTGAAAAGCCAAATTGGCCAAATGGAAAAGGAGGTACAAATTCTCTCTGAAGAAATTCATTGCTTAAGAATTTGGATAAAGCAAATAGAAGCTAATGATCTATGAGAATTCAAGACAAAATGAAGCAAATCCAAATTAATAAAAAAATAGAGGGCAATGTGAAATATCTCCTTGGAAAAACAGCTGATGTGGAGAATAGATCCAGGAGAGATCATTTGAAAAGTATTGGACTACCTGAAAACCATGATCAAGGAAAGAGCTTAGACATCATCTTCCAAGAAATTGTCAGGGAAAAGTGCCCTGATATTCTGGAAGTAGAAGGTAAAATGGAAATTGAAAGAATCCACTGATCACATCCTGAAAGACATCCCAAGAGGAAAATTTCCAGGAATATTATAGTCAAATTCCAGATATTCCAGGTCAAGGAGAAAATATTGCAAGCAGCTAAAAAGAAATAATTCAAGTATGGCGCAAGCACAGTCAAGATAACACAAGATCTGGCAGCTTCTATATTAAAGGATCAGAGGGCAAAGAATATGATATTCCAGGCGGCAAAGGAATTGTAATTACAACTAAGAATCACCTATCCAGCAAAACAGTACAATCTTTCAGGAGAAAGAATGTGATTTCAATGAAAAAGAGGACTTTAGGGAATTTGTGATGAAAAGACCTGGACTGAATAGAAAATTTTACTTTCAACTACAAGGCCCTAGAGAAGCATAAAAAGGTAAACAGGAAAAAGAAATTAAGAGGGATGTTAAAAGGTTAAACTCTTTACATTCTTACATGGGAAAATGATACGTCTAACTCATAAGAACTTTCTCAGTATTAGGGCATATGGTAGAAATAAATTTAGACAGAAGGCACAGGTGGGAATTTATTATAAAGGGATTCTATCTGTAAAGCAATTATTTTTTATCTTTTTTCTGAGGTGGTTGGAGTTATGTCACATGTTTGGGGTCTTGCAGTGAGTGAGTGCCTTATGTCTGAGGCTAGATGTGGGCTCAGATCCCCCTGGATCCAGGGTGGGTGCTTTGTCCACTGTCTCACATATCTGCCCCATGATGACATCTTTAGGGTAAAATTGAGGAGGGAGAGGATTGCACTGGGGAAGGGGAAATGGGAGAGGTAGAATGGAGTTAAATCCCACATGAAAGAAATAGGAAAGGGTTTATAGAGTGGGGGTAGAGATGGTGGAGGAGTCTTACACTCATCAAAATTGACTCAAAGACCTTAATCTCATCAGAGTTGGCTCAAGGAGGAAATAACATACACATTCAATTGGGTGGAGTATTCTATCTAACCCTGAAGGAAAGTAGGAGAGTAAGGGGATAAGGAGGGAGTGAAAGAAGGGAGGGCAGATTGGGAAAGGAGGCAGTCAGAAGCAAATCACTTTTGAGAAGGGATAGAGTGAACGAAGATAGAAAATAGAGTAAATATCAAAGGGAAGGGAATAGGATGGAGGGAAACAGTTAACAATAATAACGGTGAAAAAATTGTGGAGCAGACACAAGAGTAATGGAAGATGATGGATTGATTGATTCATGCTTTGATTTTGATTGGATGAAGATGGGGATTGATTGATAAGATGAGGATAGGTGGGTAATGATGAGAATTGATTGATGAGATGAGGATAGGTGGGTGATGATGAGAATTGATTGATGATGAGAATTGATTGATGATGATTAAATGTATGGTACTTACTTTACTGGGATATTGTGAAGAAAATTCTTTGTCAGGTATAAGGTACTATATAAATGTTATCTATTACTGTTGTTGCAAAAATCAACCTCATGGGTTTATTGTAAGGAAATCTCTCTTTAAAGTACTATATAAATGTAGTTTACTATTAAAAAAAATGATGGGTAGTATGCTATCAGAAAAACCGGGAAAGAACTACATGATCTGATGCAACGTGAGATGTACTGTATACAAAATAGCAGCAATATTGTAATATTATCTGCTGTGAATTACTTAGTTACTTTCAGCAATGCAATGATCCAAGAAAACTCTGAAGGTCCTATGAAAAATGGAGTCCATCTGCAGAGAGAGAACTGATGGTGTCTGAATACAGACTGAAGCATGATTTTTACTTTTTGTTAGTTCGTTTATCTGAAGTTTTGTTTTTGTCTGTTTTCTTTCAAAATTGGCTAATGTGGAAATGTTTTGCATGACTGCTCATATATGGCTTATATTGAAATGCTTGAGTTCTTGAGGGAGGGAGGGAGGGAGGAAGAAAATTTGGAACACATTTTTTTTTAAATTTATGTCAAAAATGTGTATTTACATTTAACTTGGGAAAATAAAATACTAAAAAAAAAGAGTTCAAGGAAGTAACTTTACTTCTTTTTCTCATACCTGTGGTAAAATTAAATTTGGCTGACTCGTTTGGGAGGGACCACACCTGGCCCACCCTGAAGTTACATATACTGCTGATGTCAGAAGGAGACGCCTCTCTCCATAGGCAGTTTTTGAAGGACCTCTCCTTTTGGGGGAGAAAAATTAGACACTCCCTGAGGCTAGCACAAGCAGAAGGAACAGCACCTGAGTCATTCAAGCCTGGTTGTAAGTTGTGCTTTCCATTGAAGCTACAAGCTCCAGGTGGTAAGGTACTCTCCTCTTTTGAAAAGACAGGTTAGGGGCAGCTAGGTGGCTCAGTGGATAGAGCACTGGCCCTGGATTCAGGAGGACCTGAGTTCAAATCCAGTCTCAGACACTTAACACTTGCTAGCTGTGTGACCCTGAGCAAGTCACTTAACCCCAGTTGCCTCAAAAGAAAAGAAAAGAAAAGAAAAGACTTAGGTTAGATCTGGGAGGATTATTCGTATTTCTTTTTCCCTATTTCCTTATCTTTGATTTTATTAATATCACCTTTGCTGTTTACTTTATTCTCCCTAATAAAACATCTGTGGAACAGAGGCTGTAAGTCTCCTTTCTTATTGGCCTGGGACAAATATCTTAAAAGGCAGTTTCTGAGGAGAGGGAGCTTTAAACTTAGAGGTCTCTCATTATCTCCAGGACCCCAATATTTAGGCGGGCCACCCAATTAACTTATCATATATTAAATTTGGCCCCCACATATCTCTTCTGTATACATCTTCTGCTCTAAAGCAAGCTGGTATATTAATTGTTCTTTAAATATGTCATCTTCATTGCTACCTTTGTCAATTTGTTTACATGATTCCCCTTTTCTGAAATTCTGTCTCCATTTCTTTCTGTTTCTGTCCAGTCCTTTCTTTAAGGATCAATTTAAGCCCAATTTCAATAGTGATATTATCTCTGACTCACTGCTCTATCCTATTGCTTGTCACTTTGTATATGAAACCTTATATTTTCATTTTATATCTGTAAGCCCTATCTTTCCAATTTACAATTATATTTTAAGCTCTGTGAGGTAATACTGTATTTATTACACTTTTAACCCCAGTAACCGCAGTACCTATCATAGTACCTTGCATATATTAGATTTAACTTGATTGCATCATGCTAAGGACTTGAGATTGTTTAAAAAAAAAAGTCTAGGCTCAAATTGGTCATTCTTCTATTAAATAGACCTTCAGTAAATATATAGTTAGGAGAAAATAACTTGACAAATTTTGGCTAGATTCATGCACTCAGAGAAGATATATTAGTAAGCTAGTATCACTAATATGTACATTTCTTTTCTCTTGGAAGTGCAAACATATTAAGTAAATTTTCAAGAATAAGACTCTCCTCTCTTCCACTCACCCACATAGAACCATAATTCTAAGAACTATTTTAGCTCAAGTCTCTATGAAAAAAAGGGATAGATATTTACATTGAGAATATGAACAGCTTTTGGTTTGTTTGGTTTTAGTCTTTTCAGAGTGGGGAAGGGTTGAAAATTCCAAAATTAGCTGCTTCTTGATTTTCTTTTTTTTTTCTTTTTTCTTTTTTTTTTTTTTTTTTGCGGGGCAATGAGGGTTAAGTGACTTGCCCAGGGTCACACAGCTAGTAAGCGTCAAGTGTCTGAGGCTGGATTTGAACTCAGGTCCTCCTGACTCCAGGGCCAGTGCTTTATCCACTGTTCCACTTAGCTGCCTTCTGCTTCTTGATTTTTTTGTTGTTGTTGTTTTGCTTTTTTTTTTTTTTTTTTTGCGGGGCAATGGGGGTTAAGTGACTTGCCCAGGGTCACACAGCTAGTAAGTGTTAAGTGTCTGAGGCCGCATCTGAACTCAGGCACTCCTGAATCCAGGGCCGGTGCTCTAACCACTAGCTGCCCCTGCTTCTTGATTTTCAAAGGAAGGGATCCTCTATTCTCTAAGGTGAGAAAACCTATTTAAATTTTTTTTAAATCTCTCTCTCTCTGTCTCTAGCTATTTTGTCTATTACCTATTTGTTCTATTCTATTCTATTCTGTTCTATTCCATTCTATGCTGTTCTATTCTATTCATTTATATACTTACCAATTTATTTGTGTTTTACATTTAGAAACTCATAGTAAAAATTAGAAGGGTGAACCTTGGCTCCTGGTCCTCAGCTCTTTCCACCTACCAATGCCTAAACATTTTCAGATAGATATTAGGAAAGGGCAGGAGCTTTCTGACTTTACCATAGAACTGACTTTATTCCTTTTGGCCCCTCTTTATTACTGGTCAGTTCCCTGTGTTTACCTACTAGGAAGATTAGACTTGGTCTGTTTTGAATGTAGTGAAATCACTGTTGATTACCCTTGTCAAAGTTTGTCACCTTCACAGGACATTTAAAAATCAAAGCCAGTTATAAAAATCTAGCTATATAAATAGTACATGTTTCAAAATGTTACGATGGTATTAGGCAACTATAGATTCAGTAGTTTCAAATGGAACATGACTTTTTGCAACACATGTGCATATGCATACACATATGTGTATGTATCTGCATGCATCCGCATGTAAGTATATACATGTACACATATATGTGAATAAATGAAACATGAAAACATGAACATGTATAAGAAGACAAAGTATGATAATGCATACATATCATTAACTCACATGAACATAAAATAAAACACATATGCAACAAGGTGAAACATGAAAATAACATACATGATAATACATATATGAAAGTATAAGTTCAAGTATGAAAATGACATGCACGTAAGAATATACATTTGAAACTATATGGAAGCAAATATGTTTAAATATAGAAGTATATTAATATAATATTTCAAAATGACATATATAAGAAAGCATTTATGATCTTATGAAAACATGCCAATATACATTGAAATATATATGAAAATATAAAATTATGAAAATATAGGAAATATGAGAAGGCAAATAATAAATGTAAATACACTAATATATGTGACCATGAATTATATTAAATGCATATAGGAAAATGTAGGAAATACAAAACATACCATTTTCATATGTGTTGGGCTTATGGTGGTTGGCTATGCAGAGAAAAAGAGATAGGGATGGTAAATATCTTGAAGCGTTTGTGAATGTGTTACTTAAGCTATGTTACTTTTGTAATCTGTTTAAACCTGGGGTCTCATTTATTATAAACACCCTGAAGTCAATAGGTATAATATACCTTTAAATTTTTATTATTTTTCAGGCTTAAAATTGACTACATATCTATCTTGTAATTTATTACTCAAATGTTCTTCAAACAATGAACAATTATAAGTAGAATATTCACTCCATAAGAAATACCATTGCCTCGTGCTATATAAAAAGAAAAAAAAATTACATTTCTATTACACATTGTCACTTCTATCAACTGATCTCATGTACTAATTACCTTAAAAATGAAGGAATTTGGAGGATGACAGTTTTCCCTATCCTATCTACTTGATAAACATACAAGAGAGTTCCCCAAATGATTAGAGATATTTTATTTTAGTTCCAGAATAAACAAATAGTTTGGATTGGATTTTATATTCTCTAATTGTTCTTATTATGCTAGTTTTTCTCCTTGATATTTTTATAACTTAATTAGAAGGTCCAAGGCATCTGAAAATCAAGTAAGTAGATTGAAATGAGCTTTGAGACTCTATGACTTTTTTCCCCTTAGTGCTCATTGATATTTTAGGTTCTGTGTATTCTACAAATTGCATTGCAATTACTAATTTTAAGTTAAACAAACTAATAAAAGCAATATAAAAGGTGCATTTATTAAGAAAAGCTGTTGCACGCTCAATTGAGTTTATATTTTTGTCACCTGGAACAAAAATTAATCACTTATGACATTTTGAAATGAACATTGATACAATCCACTGTTTAGACACCCTTTTATTAATAACTTCTATAAGTCCAATTTGAAAAAAATCCCATATACAGTTTTAAAAAAATGAGTGTGATAATTTGGCACATACATGGCTTCTTTCATCTGAGCATCTCTAAGAAATTACCATTATTATTCACATTACCATTTAACTATTAATCAATTACTACAGCACTATTTCTGTATAAAAGACAGAACCTCAGAAACAGAAGAGTTTGTACTTTTCTCAAGGTCAAAACCAAATGTATTGTCTGAATCAAGTTTAGAGCATTTAGTCTTATACCTTTAATCTTAAGTGAGGCAATGTAATACTAAGAAAACTGAGCAGTGTTATAAAAAACCATTGTGATTTTGTGTGTGAATGAGTGTGTGCATGTGTTTGTGTGCACGTGTTTGTGTGTGTGTGTGTGTGTGTGTGTGTGAGAGAGAAAGAGAGACAGAGACAGAGACAGAGAGAGACAGAAAGAGGGGGGAGGAGACAAAGAGACAGAGAGAGAGATTATTTAAAAATTAAAAAATAGGCTTTCTTACCTTGGAGAATATAGGATCCCTTACTTGCAATCACCCCTTACGTTAGGTTGCATTGCCTATAACAATGCAATATACATTTTCATAAATGGGTACAAAGCTTAAGTTTGATATGGTAAAGAAAAAATAATCAGTAATAACACCACATTATTTCCATTACACCATTTTATTGACAACACTGTCTTAAGATCTTAATGATTTCATTGGTTACACTACCTCTTAGTATGTATAACACCTTTAAAAATTCTGCTGTAGCATGTAGTTACTTGATTTCCCAAATTGCATTAAGATTTAATGGCCAACATGATTAGAAATAGAAAAGGATTACATTGCCTCCCAGCATAATTATTTATTATCTCAGAATTAATTGGGGACATCTTTATATTCATTAAATAAGAGCACATACAAATGCATAACTCTTTCTAGTACTACAAACTATTATTTCTTTTCTTTTTTTAAATAAGTATTTTTATTTCAAGTTTTGAGTTGCAAATTCTATCCCTCCCTCCCTTTCCTCTCCTCCCTTAGGTGGTAACCAATCAGATATGGGTTATGCATGTGCAATTATGTAAAACATTACCATATTAGGCATTTTGTATAAGAAGACTAGAATAAAAGGGGGAAAATGAAAGGAAGAACATGGGGAAAAGCATGCTTCAGTCTGTATTCAATCAATATTAGTTCTTTCTTTGGAGGTGAATAGTATGTTTCATTTCTAGTCCTTTGGGAATGCCTAGGACCATTGTACTGCTGAGAATGCCTATGTCATCCAAAGTTCTTCATTGAACATTATTGCTATCACTGTGAACAATGCTTTCCTGCTTCTGCTCACTTCACTATGCATTAGTTCATATAATCCTGTCCGTTTTTTCTAAAATCACCCTCCTTGTCATTTCTTAAAGCACAATAATATTACATTACAATCATATACCACAGCTTGTTCAGCCATTCACCAATTGATGGGCATCCCTTTGATTTCCAATTCTTAGTCACAACAAAAAGAGCTGCTATAGAGATTTTTGTACTATATATATATATATATTTCTCTTTTTTAGATGTCTTTGGGAAATAAACCTAGCTTGATCAAAGCGTATGCAGTTCTATACCCCTTTGAAAATACCAAACTGTTCTCCAGAATGGTTGGATCAGTTCACAAATCCATGAAGAGTGGATTAACATCCCAGTTTTCCCAAGTCCCCTTCAACATCCAACATTTTCCTTTTTGGTTACATTAGCCACTCTGATTGGTTTGAAGTGGTATCTCAGAGTTGTTTTAATTTGCATTTATCTGATCAGTAGTAATCTTTTGCTAATTTATCAGTTGGGAATGACTTGTATTTTTTAATCTTACTGTTTTCTTTATATATTCAACAAAGAGGTCTTTATTAGAGATACTTGTTGCAAAAATTATTTTTCAGTTTTCTGTTTTCCTTATAATTTGGTTGCATTGGTTGTATTTGTGCAAAAGCTTTTTAAAATTTTATATAATCAAAATTATCTATTTTGCATTTTATAATGCTCTCTATGTCTTCTTTCATCCTAAATCTTATAGATAAACTACATTCTATGGTTTCTTAATTTACTTATGGCCTCACCCTTTATGTGAAAATCATGTACCCATTTTAACCTTTATTTTATTATAAATTGTGAGATGTTAGTCTATACCTAGTTTCTGCCATTCTATTTCCAAATTTTCAAAGCAGTTTTTGTCAAATAATGTGTTTTATTCCCAAAAGCTTGGATCTGTGCATTTGTTATTTATGAGGAACTAGCCAAATTTTAAAGTATATATTTTAATACCAAATGAAATTAAAGCAATTTACAGGAGTCTGTGCATTAAAAGAAAACAAAGCAAAATCTTCCTCCCCATAAATAACATCTTGACCTATTTTGGGGAGGTAACAACTTATGGATTATCTACAAATGTTTGAAAATATATTATACTAAAACATGACTAATGCAGAAATGTGTTTGATGTTATTGTATATATAGAACCAATATCAGATTACCTGCTGTCTAGGAGAGGGGAAAGGGAGGGAGGGAGGGAGAAAAATTTGAAATTGGAAATCTTATATAAACAAATGTTGAAAACTATCTCTACGTGTAACTGGAAAATAATTAAATTATTTTATTTTAAAAAAAGAAAACATATTATATTAAATAGCAAGCAGATGCCCTTATAGTGATAGTAATGGTATAGTGAAAATAAAATAGGGGCTTCTAATAGGTACTAGATGAATCAAATAATAAAGGAGACTATCTTTAAATTAAAATAAACAAAAAGAGAAAAGCTAAAAAGTCACTAAACCTATCATTAATCATTCCTATAATCTGTGTCATGAAAACATACTCTGCATCTATCACCTAAGTATATAAGAATTAGCTGGATGAGCATATTAATGTTTCTATTTCATTCATTGACCTACCTCTGTATATGCAATATTCATTCATAGAGCTAGCAGTTTAGTCCACAAGGCTTCATGGAGTCATGGAAACTATATCATGCAACAGAATAGGGATTTGTTACCATTGAGTTTAAGCACTGCAATACAACCACAATACTCTGTCAGTGTATTTAGGTCCTAGAGCATTCAATTGCTTCCTGGGTTGTAGTTTAAGGAGGAAAATAAAGAAAAAAAATCATGCCAAGTATCTGATTAATCCTGGGTTGTGTTATATGCCAAAGCATACTTTCTTTAAAATCACATCAGTATAATGTAAAAACAGATTTTTTTTAGGAAAAAAACAATTGACTTCAGGAAAATCTTACATTTATTAATTGTACCAACTGGGTAAATCACTCAAACTCCATTTTTCTCTGTTTCCACAATTGGAAAATGGAGATAATAACAGCATCTACATGGCAGGGTTGTTGTGAGGATTAAATGAGAAGATATTTGTAAAACAGCACAGTATTTGGCACATAGTAGGCACTACATAAATGTTTATTCCCTTCCCATTTCTTTTGCCCTCTCTAACCCTGCTCCTATAATAATAACGTGGGCTTTTAATCTGTTTCTCTTTGTGTGTCTTTATGAGGTCCCATTCTTTAGGATTCAAGCTGTGGGAAACTTGTGTAAATTGTTATTTTCTGGGAGATCAGATAACCCTGCATGGAATTTTCAGGAGCATTTGCCTATCTGTGCAAAATAGAGAGGAACAAAGAAAATAAGCTTTCCTGATCAGATGACAAAATAACCTTTAATGAGATATGTGCTTGAATAGAATGAGGGACTTCCCCAATCCTTACTATTAGGAACATCACTAAGCAAGCAATCCATTGATTTATATTATACAGACACAGAAATACTTTGAAATTGGTATTTCATCTCTGTGGTAATTCAGCAACATTTATTGAGCAAGCACTGTCGGCAAACACTGTCTGAAGTAATTTGATTGAATTAACACTCAAACGATATTGAGAACCTTACTGTGTTAAGGAAAACTATATTAACATTTTGGTGAAATGGGTGATTACTGGGAAGGGAGTATACTGAAGGTTAGAATTTCATGGATATATTTATTAAAAAAATTTAGTAAAAAGATAATATAACCTATTGTGTGTAGTAACAGGCTATCAAGTATAAATTTACACAGAAGCAAGGTCACATAGAAAGAAGAAATCCTTAGAGTAGTCAGGGTTAATTAGAAATGGCTTCATAGCATCATAGGATTATACTTTTGTAACTGAAAGGGACCCTAGACACCATCTGATTCAATCACTTCATTTTGTAACTGAAGAATATGAAACCCAGAAAAGTTAAGTGTATTGTCTGAAGTCACATAAGTAGAAGTAAAAGAGACAGAAGAACAAAATTTTGAAAGTGAATAGGTATATTGAAAGGCATATAGGAGATGGAGGATATTAAACTCATCAAGAAGAGCAATTATTAGTGTACCATTCAAGAAACTGATCAAATGAGGCTAGAAAGGTACAGCAGGACAGCAACATTCTAATAAATACCAAAGAACATAGGGCAGGGGAACTTAACTTGGAGTCTGTGAAAGATAGAAAGAAGGAAAGAAAGAAAGAGAGAGAGACTGACAGAGAAAGAAAGGAAGGAAGAAAGAATGAAAGAAAGCAAGAAAGCAAGCAAGAAAGCAAGAAAGCAAGCAAGAAAGCAAGCAAGCAAGCAAGCAAGAAAGAAAGAAAGAAAGAAAGAAAGAAAGAAAGAAAGAAAGAAAGAAAGAAAGAAAGAAAGAAAGAAAGAAATGATGAGCAGGCAAATTCCAGAAAAACCTGGAAAGACGTAAGTGGACTGATGCTAAGTGAAGTGAGCAGAAGCAGGAGAACTCTGTACACAGTAACAGCAGCATAGTTTGATGATCACCTGTGATAGGGAGTTCATTGATGGTTTGTTTAATTTCTTTTTCTAAGAAGGGCTTATTTGAGGATTTTATTTCTTCTTCTGTTAATCTGGGCAGTTTATATTTTTGTAAATATTCATCCATTTCATTTAGATTGTCATATTTATTGGCATACAGTTGAGTAAAATAGCTCCTAATTACTGCTTTAATTTCAACTTCATTGGTGGTGAATTCACCCCTTTCATTTTTCATACTGGTAATTTGGTTTTCTTTTTACTTTTTTAAAATCAAATTAACAAAGGTTTATGTATTTTATTAATTTTTTCATGAAACCAGATATTACTTTATTTATTAATTCTATGGTTTTCTTAACTTTCCATTTTGTTATTCTCTCCTTTTATTTTCAGAGTTTCTTATTTAATATATAATTGGTGGTATTTTATTTGTTCTTTTTCTAGTTTTTTTAGTCACATGCACAATTCGTTGATCTCCTCTTTCTCTACTTTATTCATGTAAGCATTTAGAGATATTCAACTTCCCCTAAGAACTGCTTTGGCTGTATCTCATGAGATTTGGTATGTTGTCTCATTACTGTCATTCTCTTGGATGAAATTATTGATTGTTTCTATGATTTGTTGTTTGACCCACTTATTCCTTAGGATGAGATTATTTAGTTTCCAATTAATTTTCAGTTTATCTTTCCATGGCAATTTATTACATGTAATTTTCATTGCGTCATAATCTGAGAAGTGTACAATTACTATTTGTCTTTCTATGTTTGACTTTGAGGTTTCTGTGTCCTAATGCATGGTCAACTTTTGAATATGTGCCATGTACCACTGATAAAAAGGTATATTCTTTTCTATCCCCATTCAATTTTCTCCAGACATCTATCATATATAAGTTCTCTAACATTCTTTTCACCTCTATAACTTTTTTTTCAGGGCAATGAGGGTTAAGTGACTTGCCTAGGGTCACACATCTAGTAAGTGTCAAGTGTCTGAGGCTGGATTTGAACTCAGTTCCTCCTGTATCCAGAGCCAGTGCTTTATTCGCTGTGCTACCTAGCTGCCCCCTATAAATTCCTTATTATTTATTTTGTGGTTAGATTTATCTAGTTCTGAGAGGGGAAGGTTCAGATCCCCCACTAGTATAGCTTTACTATTTCCACTTGCAACTCATTTAACTTCTTTAAGAATTTGGATGCTATACCACTTGGTGCATACATGTTTAGTATTGATATTACTTCATAATCTATAGTACTTTTTAGCAAGATGTAGTTATCTCTTTTAATTAGATCTATTTTTATTTTTGCTTTTCCGAGATAAAGATTGCTCCCCCTGCTTTTTTAAAATTTCAGCTGAAGCATAATATATTCTGTTCCAACCTTTTACCTTTACCCTGTGTGTATTTCTCTGCTTCAAATGTGTTTCCTGTAAACAACATATTGTAAGATTATGATTTTAATCCACTCTGATATGCACTTTCATTTTATGGGAAGCATTCATCCCATTCACATTCACAGTTATAATTACTGTGTATTTCCCTCCATCCTCTTTTCCTCTTTGTTTGTATTCTTGTTTTCTTTTTCACCCTATTTCTCATTATAAGTGTATTGCTTCAGATGACTACCTCCTTCAGTCTGCCGTTCCTTTTATAAGCCTCCCTTCCTTTTCTTTCCCCTTTCATCCCCTGCTTCTGCCCTCCCTTCTATCAGTGCACCCCTTTTCCCCTTACCCTTTTACTTTCTTGAAAGGTAAGCTTAGTTTCTTTATACAAATGGTTGTATATGTTATTCTGTCTTTGAACCAAATCTGATGAGAGTAAGGTTGAAACAATGCTCATCCCTTCCTTCTTTCCCTCCAATGTAATAAGTTTCTTTGTGGCACTTCATATGATGTAATTAACCCCATTCCACCTCCCCTTTCCTCTTCTCCCCCTAAACTCCTTATTAACCCCTTAATTTTCTTTATATCATCATATCAAAGATAATTTATATTTATACCCTCTGTGTATAATCCATCTGTCTGTCAAAATACATATAGAGTTCTCAAGAGTTATAATTATTGGGTCAGCTAGATGGTGCAGTGGATAAAGCACCAGCCCTGTATTCAGGAGTACCTGAGTTCAAATCCAGCCTCAGACACTTAACACTTACTACCTGTGTGACCCTGGGCAAGTCACTTAACCCCCATTGTCTGCAAAAAAAAAAAAGAGTTATAATTATTATTTTCCCATGTAGGGATGTAAACAGTTTAACCTTATTGAATACCTCCCCCCCCCACAGTTTACCTTTTTTAAACTTCTCTTGAGTCTTGTATGTTAAGATCAAATTTTCTATTCAGTTCTGGTCTTTTCACCAAGAAAGATTGAAAGTCCCCAATGTCATTAAATGTCCATCTTTTCCCCTGAAAGAAAATGCACATTTTTGCTGGGTAATAGATTCTCGGCTGCAATCCAAGCTCCTTTGCCTTCCGGAATATCATATTCCAAGCCTTGCGGTCCTTTAATGTTGAAGCTGCCAGGTCCTCAGCAATCCTAACTGTGGCTCCATGATATTTAAATTGCTTCTTTCTGGCTGCTTGGAGTATTTTCTCCTTCACCTGATAATTTTGGAATCGGCTACAATATTCCTTGGAGCTTTCCTTTTTTGGGTCTCTTTCAGGAGGTGATCAATGGGTTCTTTCAATGATGATTTTATCCATATTTGTTTTAGTTTCTTTTTCTTAATTTTTTGGTCCATTTTATTTCAGAACCTGTCTAATATGGAAATGTTTCACATGACTCTACATGTATAAGCTGTACTGAATTTCTTGTGTTCTTAAGGGAGGGTGAGGAGGTAGAGAGTTAGAGAATTTGAAACACAGTTTTAAAAATCCTTGTTAAAAATTGTTTTCAGGGGCAGCTAGGTGGCATAGTGCATAGAGCACTGACCCTGGAGTCAGGAGGATCTGAGTTCAAATCCAGCCTCAGACACTTGACAATTTACTAGCTGTGTGACCCTGGGCAAGTCACTTAAGCCCAATTGCCTCACCAAAAAGATTGTTTTTACATGTAATTGGGGAAAAATAAAATTCTAAATAAATGGGAAATAGAAGAAGATTGGAGGTCTTGGAATATAATATTACAGAAAACAAAGGAGCTAGGATTACAATCAAGAATCCCCTATCCAGCAAAATTGAGTAAAATCCTTCAGGGGAAAAAATGAATATTCAATGAAATAAAGAACTACCAAGCATTCTTGATAAGGAGATCAGAGCTAAATAGAACATTTTACTTTCAAACACAAGTCTGAATAGAATCAGAAAAAGATAAACAGGAAAGGGAAATCATCCAAAACTTAATAAGGTTAAACTGTTTACATTCCTAAATGGGAACATGATAATTGTAACACATAACAATTTTTTTCATTATTAGAGCAGTTAGATTGTGTATATATAGACAGGTGTGCATTGAATGTGAATTGATGATATTTACAAAAAATAAAATTTAGGAGTGACATAGGAATGTACTTATAAAAAGGGAAAAAGAAAGGCAGAACGGGGCAAATTATCTCACATAAAAAGGCAAGAAAAATCTTTTTTACATTGGAGTGGAATATGGGAGCAGGTGAGGAGTGTGTGAATCTTTCTCTTATCAAAATTTGCTCACAGATGGAATAAAGCACACTCAATTGTGTATAGAAATCTATTTTATCCTCCAAGAAAATAGGAGAGGAAGGGGATAAGAAGAGAAGGCAGTGATAGAAGTGAGGGCAGATTGAAGGAGGGGATAGTCAGAAGCAAAACACTTTTGAGAAGGGACAGGGTGAAAGGAGAGAGAGAATAGAATAAATAAAGGGGGAAATAGGAATTGAAGAGGGATGTCCAACTTATTCTTGGGCATCTCAATGCCTGGTAAACATCTCAAGCCCTTGATCTCATCTGTCCTTGTCTTCTTTGGGAGGTTGTCCTTCTTTGTTCCCCCACCATTCATCTTTAATAACCCTTAACTAGTTCTTTCTTTTATTCCTATAAATAACCACACATCTTCCTTATCCTTCAAACCTTCATTTGACATCCTTGTCACAAACTGGAGAAAACAAATGAAGGAGAACAAATAGAGATTTTGAAGTGTGTAATTTTGTACTGAAGAACATCTAAAGGGGAAACCAATGTAAAAGTGTACAATTCAGAATAGAGGGTGTGATAATGAGGTAAAGCAAAAGATAAAGATGAGCATACAGGAAGACAAGTGGTGGAGATGATTTTCATTATAGCAGATTAACTCTGAATCACAATTTTAAGGGGAGGTTCATATATCATCATATAATGGAGGGCTGGCTATTGAGGATCCAGTCCTTATAGCATGTCCAGATTTCCATTACTACAGAGAGGATATATGTAGCATGAGCAATATTTGCTTCCTGCTGCCAATTAAACTCAGGGAATTTTACAGAACTTCCCTTGAACCCACCTAAGAAAAATAGAAGTATTCTTTGTCTGTTTCTTGTTGGCTTACTGAAATGGCCAAAAAAACAAAAAAGAAAAAGGAAAACCTTTAAACAGGTTGAAAAGGGAGAAGTGATTGTGCATCAAAAAAATTTTTAATCATCAGTCTCTTGCTTTTTTCCTCAGTAGTATATGAATAAGGAGAAGGACATTCTGTGCATGTTTGGATTAGGGAATGTGATGGGACAATGACATTGGCAGTGGCTGCATCAATAGCTTCTATTGCTTTATTTCAAAATCTGGCTCTAAGGAAACCATAAACATATATGTAGTAGCTTTGCTTTCTTTTCCTCTCTTTTATTATTTTGTCTTAATCTTATGTGACTGCCTATTCAGAGATGGAACATCCAATATTATGGTTTCTGAGATTTGAAAGTTCAGAAAAAGCTATCAGAGATGCAACCACTAAAGTCAGTAGTAGAATCTGTTAATGGCCTCAGAATCCATGTCTGGTCATGGGACAATACAGACTAGTCACCTGCTTCACCAAGACCAGTATGGAGCCAGCCTTGCTCAGCAAGGGAACAATTCAACATAAGGTATACCACACCCAGAAGTAAATTCTGAACAAATTCTGAGAAGGGAAAAAATGGCTTTCAGAGTGAAAAAGTCCCCAGGAAATTTTTCATAGCAACTATTTTGAGTTGGTAGTTTCTTCTCAGGGATTAAGTAGATGTGTAGAGGGGAGAGTTAATCTCATGTTTGGGGAGGACTTCAAAATATTTTTATCAATATCTTTTGTTTTCACATTATTTGCATGTACTCATATCCTTACATATGCCTCCAAACCTCAGACCCTCATTCATTATTTTAAAAAAAGAATTATAAAAGGAGAAATAAAGTTAGAAAAGAAATATATATTTTTTCTAACTATATATATAGATATATATCTCACTATATTTTAAAAAAATCTGATGCCATATGCAATGTTCAAGTCTGCTTATCTCATCATTACCACCATCCCATGTCTACAAAGGAACAGAGATTTCTTCTCATGTTTACTCTTCTTTTTCAAGCTGTTCTTTTAAATTTCATACCATTAACATTTCATTGTTTTGTAGTTGTTAATCTTTTCATTTGCATTGATGTATTCAATGTGTATATTTTCTCCTGAAGGTGCTTATCTCATCTTGAATTAGTTAATTTGTCTTCTCATGCTTCTTAATATTCATCCTATTTACTGTTTTGTACTTTGAGGTAATAATCCATTACATTAACAACACACAATCTATTTAGCTATTCCTATTTTATCGTATATGGACTTTTTTTGTCAATGACCTGTATGGGGTATATGCCTAATAGTAAAACTGCTGGGGCAAAGTGTGTGAGTATTTTAGACATAATTGTAGATTGCTTTCCAAAATTATTGTGCCAATTCACAGCTACAATAATATATATGACCCAATCTTTGCATATACCTTCCAACATGACCTTCCCTACTTTTTGTCATCTTTAGAAATTTGCTGGTAATCAGGTAAAATCTCAGGGTTATTTTATTTTGAATGCTCTTATTATTTATTTTGCCCATTGTTCCATATAGAGGTTAATATTTTCAGTTTTTTTTCTTTTGAGAACTGTGAATTTATTTTAATTGACTGATTATTTATTTGGGATAGTTTCTGGTCCTATTTCTAGTACTTATTTGTATATATGTACATATGTGTGTTTAAGCAGATAATGCAAAATCCTTTTCTGACATCTGTGATACAAAGTTTTTGTTTGTTTTTTGTTGTTTTTTTCCATGGGATGTATTTTTATACATCAGTCCTTGGTATAAATTCTCTGGAAATTGTATTCAATAAAAATATAATTGATAAATGATACTGAAGTCATATCATCTTATTCAATAGTGGTGTGACCCAGTGGGGACTCATGTTGACTTTACTAGAGTTCCCCTACCCTTTAATCATTACCTCTAAAGTTTTAAGGGAAGAAGTGGTTGATCTCCTTCTAGAGATCCTACCTTCCATTTCTTGTGGTAGTTAGGTTAGTGAGTAACAAGAGGAACTACAATAACATGGAGTAAGTACAAGTTTTTCTGGGTTGTGGGCCTTTGAAGACCCTTCCAAATCTCACATTCTCTTTTCAGTATAAATCATTATTCTTAAAAATTACCTTTATAATATAAATGAAAATAGCTTCATACTTACTCCTTAGTTACACATTTTCCATGATCCTTCTCTGAGCAATATTCTTCTTTCCATCCAGGAATATCCAAATATTCTCCTATTCTGCAAATATTCTTCTAACAGAAGCCAATTATGTCCTTCTGCCTAATCAATTCTTGAGTATGCTATAAAATAATATTGCTTCTTTATATTGGCATCAGTTCACAATAGAAGAAATAGTATCATAAGGTCAGATATTTCTATTTGGAAGAGTGTCTGGCCAAATCTCATCATCTTACACATGAAGAACCTTAGATTTATTGACTTTCCCAGACTCTGAAAGGTAGTAAATTAAAAAGCTAGGAATTGGATCCAGGTCTTTTATCTCCAAAATAAGTGATCTTTCAACTAACCCTCCCTGCCAGCCTGACAGCCAAAATTTTTGCCAGACAAGTATTTAAAATGTATAATACACATGCCAAATATGTCAAAGTGAAAAGGAGTAATCAATTATGTTACAAGTGAGTGGAAGGGCTGCCAATCAGATCTAGAAAAAGAACACTTACGATAAAAATAAATGAAGTATGGAATAAAGACAATAATCCAGATAATAAAAGCTACCCCAAATCAGCCCTTTTGGTTCAGTTATCTGAATATTTAAAGTGACAGGCTTTAGGATTTTTATTTGACCAAATGGTGTAGGTATTTGCCTCAGTGTTCCATTGACACCATAGTATAAATATATCCCACCCCACTTATTTCTTTTAGTGTTTCACTCTGAACAATGAAGGGTTATGAGTGACTCTTCAAATGATATTTTGTCTGTAGAAAATGAAAAAAAAATATGCAAAGGGAAATCTTAAAGATCTGCCAAATTTTAACAAATATGATTTTGTAAGTTAGTCAGTTATAGACTTAATTACATGAACTAATCTCTGAAGTCAATTGTGTTGATTTTCTATAGACTCACACCTAAAGATAGATTCTGCCTTTGCCATTAAGCCTCAGCTGTCAGCAATCGCCATTCAGCACCTGTCAGAATTGACATTCGAAATGTAAACAGTGCTTGGAGGAGTGGACACAGTGAAACCTGGATAAAATCCCTACATTTTCACCTTTTACAAGTGTCAGTTGCTTTATATTGTCAGCATTCAACATTAGCAGGAGGGCAGCTTAGACACTTTCATTTCATTTTAAAGAGTTTTCTTTTATATATGACACAGCTCAGTAAGAAATGGGGCTATAGAATCACAGAGTCAGAGCTGGAAGGGACTTCAGAAGTCATCTATTACAATATACTCACTTTACAGATGAGAAACTAATGTCCAAAGAATTTGTCCAAGGTCAAGCATGTGGGAAAGAGAAAAGCCAGTATTTCAATTTTGTGGTCTGTCCAGCTATATATTCATCCAACTTTATTATTATTAGTTATTAAATATTTTATTTATCATGATCACTCCAACTGTCCCTGTTGTCGTTGTCATTGTTTTTTGCACTTTATTGGTAAAATATTTTTTTCTTCTTAGTGTAATACTTAGTGAACCATACAATTATGCAACTTGACACCTTGGCCTCAATCATACCATATGCTTGCCAACTGAGATAATAGACTGAAAACATTTGATCAAAATGTAAATATAATAAAAATAGTTTGGACAATTTTGTTAGCTGAAGCATCATTTAATTCAATTCCTGTCACAGTTAAGCTGGCAGTCTGATTTGATAGCATGTTTCCAGGTGAACATGGTGAGGCCACAGTCTTTCAGATGGATCATCATAAAGGATAAAGCTGTTGGGGATTTCAGATGTTTCTATTTATCTTACAAGATCTTCTGTAGCCTTCAGATTTTACAATTGCTAAGGCATTATGCCTTAAAACTCAACTATTGGTATTCTTTTAAATATTTTAATGTAATGTTTATAGCCAACTTGGTTCAGGAAGAGGTAAGCCAAAAAAGCTGTTTTCAAAAGTAAGATGTTTTCATTCTGACTTCTCTTCTGTGGTTATCAAATTAGATGCAGACGAGAATCTTGAAGCTTCACCACATGGATGTCTTTGGTGAATGTCTTGAAATGGTTGCTGGGCTTGTTATAAGCACAGCTTTAATGACCCTATTCCAAAAGAATTATGCATAATTAAATTGTAACAAGAGGCTAAGTATATGGTATTGGAGAATTCCTGAATGACAAGGGAAGCTCCAGGCAGCAGCCAAACCCTTTATTAGTTCTCTTTGTTTACAGAATGTGGCCACAGTGGCTTTTGTGTGATCTTTTTTCTAAGCCACTTAAAACCTTTGGTCTGTTTTCAAAGGTTGGAGAACAGAGGACCACAGTGTGTTCTTACATGTGTGTGTGAGAGTATATACACAAATGGCAGTCCACCTAAGCATCTGGGATGTGAAGTATAGCCATTTCTACTGGATCATATTTCCTACTTCACAGGTCTTGCGAATTTTTCTGCCTGATGTCTGTAGTACTTCCTTAATTATTTATTATTTTTTGGATGAGGCAATTGGGGTTAAGTGACTTGCCCAGGATCACACAGCTAGTAAGTGTCAAGTGTCTAAGGATGGATTTGAACTCAGGTCCTCCTGACTGCAGGGCCAATGTTCTATCCACTGCTACACTTAGCTGCCCCTTTCTTAATTCTTTTACAGATGTTCTTGTAACATTCAGGGATGATAATTACTCTTTAGCAGTGTATTGCCAAGCACTGTATTATGGGAAGATTTTTTTTTAAGGTAGAGCTAAACTTGAAGATATAGGTGCTGATTTAAGAACTAGACATTTATTTACCTCACTTTAATTACCATCTTCACTGTGGAACTGAGAAAGTGGTTAAGAAGACTTAAATCATATCCTCCCAAACAATCCAATGTTAGTTATTTTAACTTATTGTAATGATAGAAGGAAATATGGAATAATTTCTATATTCCCAACCTCAGTCCATTTTGTGTCATCCAACCATTTTGAGTCCTGCCAGCATTGATAATGACAGTGTCAGGGACATCAGTCTGTGCAGAGAATTCCAACTACATTTCTATAGGGCTCTGATTTGTTTCATCTTACTAGATCCAGAAAATGATCCTTTGAAGCCGGCAGGGCAAATATCATTATATTCTTTTAACAGATGAGCAAACTGAGGCTCAGAGAGATGAAGTCACTTCCTCACAGTCATGCAGTAATAGGAGAGCTACCACTTAAACTCATTTTCTAATTTTAATTCTAATTCCTTTTCTATATTATCCCAATGTCTATGTGAGGCCCTTATTAGCAATCTGACAGTTGCTAGTGATCTTTCTCCCTCCTGAAATAATTCTGTTTCATTTTATATAAATTCTTCTCATCATCAGCCCACACACATGCACATTAAAGGTTCCCTGAGGACAGGAACTGTTTCCTTTTTGTTTTCTATGGTGCTTCAGTGCTTGTGTTGTTTTGCAAATAACAAGGACTTAATAAATGTTGGTCCAATTGAAAATTTCACCTTCATTGCCATTGATTCTAGTATACATAAAAGAAATGAAGAAAAACAATAAACATAAAATTGGAAATAATAGATAAACAAAATTGGATCACCAAAGCAAAGTTGTTTCCTTGCAACTAACTCTTTAGGATGATATTAATTTATTTCATAGTGAATCCCCCATTGACAGTTTTTCTTTCTTACTAAAATGTCCTCATCTTATAAAATCCAATATAATTTATTACCCCTGAGTTGAAATGCATTAATCACTGCCTCTTTGCTTGCAAGATATCCCCGATTATTCTTCCAAAATGCACATTGTTGTAACTTAAGTAATATTTGCTCATTTTCCTATATGATATTTTCCATATTTAACCTTTCTAAAATTTCATAATTATTTAAAAAACCATTTGAATAATAAATTACTGACAACACTCATGAAGGAGATAGAATTGTTGATGAGTTAAAATCTGAGATAAACCTACTATTGGAACTTCCTTTAATTTATTCTTGTTTTATGACTGGTTGACTCATGTGAATTGGTCTCTGAATTTTTCAGACACTCTGTTCCTCAGATTTGTGTATTTGAAATTGCTGATGCTCTCTTAACCCTTCATGCAATTCCTGGAGGGGAAGAACATTTTATTTCTTCTTTGATTTTTCATTTTGAAGTTTGATATCTGACTACACCATTGTACAAAATATAAAATAATAATACAATTATAAAAGGATAATGCCTTGGTGTTTTTTGTGAGTTCTCTCAAACTCCCAAACAATCTCAAATATATACAAATCTATCCTACACATAAAAAGTATTATCAGAGTAGATTCTATTGTCTTCCCTGCTACCCCATTTTATATGTACTCTTCATCCCCTATTCAGTTATATTTACCCTACAGCTTCAAGATGTACATTCACAGTGTGACATTATGTTTGGCTAGTTTTATATACCTTTTTTTTCTCTTGTTAAATCCAAAAGTGGACACATGTAAAATATTGTGGAAAATTGATGTCACCAAATGTTTATACCACAAATATGGTAAAACAAAACCAAATTTAAAAAATCAAAATCTGGCAGACACTTCTAATCTAACAATAGTTGTTGTCCCTGGATAATCTCATCCCTTTAATAACAAAATCTATTTTTGGAGGTCAAACCGAGTTAGGTCATAATATAAATGGGATGACGGAAGGGCACAGTTATGAGCAATGAAAATATTTCCCATTTAGGGTGTTGATTGATTTGAGACTTTTCCCCAGGTGGGTGAGACCAGAGAGTGATTTTGCTGAACAGCTGTTGAATTATGTGAAATGAGAGCAGAGACTCAATACAGAGATACCTCCTAGATGCATTTCCCTACCATTCCTTCCCCATCACACCATTACACATACATTATCTTAGTAATTTCCTAATGAGGGTGAAGATAAAATCAGATCATTCAGGGAAAGTACTTTTGAGTTAATAATCAGTGTATGGTTGCTGCTTCTGTTCAGGTCACATAACCCAGTTCCATTTCCTGTATTTGGCCTCCTTTAGAGTGGAGAAACAGGGAAGCTCTTGTTTTTAACCTGTTCAAGTGAAGCAAAGTGAGGGTTCCTTGCCATTCTCAAAAGTGTTTTTCTGTTGTTTGAGCTTTGGGAGATTCGGCACTCTGCCTGCAACATGATAAAAAAATAAGATATTAAAAAAAACAAAACACCAAGACTTCAATTTGATCAGCAAAGAATTCAGAAATTTACTTAAGTAATCAAGAATGTGGCTAGCTTGACTGTTGTATTACATTATACCTCATGGTTTAGGCATCATATTTGCCTTAAATGGTTTCACAAGCAGCAGGGCTGACTCAGAACTAATCTGTGGTAGCTACAAGGGGTACAGCTAAACAGCAGATTTAATGAGGTAGGAATTTCACACAGTGCCTTATTCAAAGAATCCAGGAAGCAAGACCAGTTGTTGTCAATTGCATTTCCCCATCCCTGTGCTTCCAGAAGTAAAGCACATTCCACAAATCTTTTAGGAAACTTTAAACCAAGTGCCAATTATCATTTGGTTCTAGGTTACATATGCTGGAATCTTTTTTCCCTCTTTAGCAATTCTGTTGTAGTTCAGGAAACAGAAATGTGGAGTTACAAATAGTGCCCTAATATTATGCATGATCAAGTATTTCCCAATAGATCTTGGCATGCTCTAAATAATTTTGAAATGAAGAGCTGGAAACATATTTTAAAAATAGACATTATTCATTTGCTTACTCTGTGTGAAGTTGGAGGGCATCAAAACTCACAAGCTTTATTTAGTACAAAATGTTCCTCTGAGAAGAAGTAATTCTAGGTTTCAGTAGTTCTCTTTATTTTTCATTTGATGCATATGAATAGTTTCTTTAAAAAAAAACTGTTTAGAGGAGACAGTGTGGTACAATGGTAAGACCATTGGATTTACTGACAAAGGATCTATTTCAAATACTGGTTCTTCTATTAGTAGAACAACAGAAGGGAAATGGGTAAGCCACAAAGAGTTCAAGGGTGAAGAGAAGGCCTACCAAAAGAAAAAGAAAAAAGAGTTTTGCAGTAAGAGGTAAATAATAAAATTAAATGTCCCAAGTCAAATCTAGAAAGAAAAAAGGTTTAGAATATGTTAGAAAATTTTATTCAAGGGGTAGATACTGTAGAAATAGTATTACAGGATGAGGAGAATTAAAAAAACTCAATGTTGCATTAAGAAATATTAGGGCTAAGTAAAATAATAATGATAATAATAATAAACACTGGAGACAAGTCACTTAGCAAAAACAAAGAAAAAATGATCTAGATAGGCAAAAACAAAACTCTTACATGGAAAATAAGATGAAAGAAAATGAAAAAAGAAATCAATTGTTTTCTTTAAGAAAAAGAAAAGAAAAAAAACACCTAGGTAACACTTTAAGTACTCACCAAACTAATGTCAATTATTTAAACCGGTCTGCAAACTCCAATCTGACTTATTCTCATCTCCTTTACTGTTATTCATAAATATTGAAAGGAATTGATTTTTAAAAAACCATACAGATTGAGTTTAATTCAAATTTATATTATTTTAAATGTGCCTTTACAACATTCTATTATTCCTAATTAGTTTTGCTATTTTACTCTCCATAGCAGCTTTTTCAAATATTCTCATCTCTTCTCAAGCTTTCCACAAAAACCTTTGCACCTATCTTCTCAGGCAGTATTTAGTTTTATACCATGTCACTGAAACTATTAGATGAAAACCCTCATACCATTTTTCCCTTCCTCATCATTCCATGTTCAACTTCTTCCTTCTCAGGTGAGAGAAGGCTGAAAAGCCCTGAGAACAACTTTAAATAATGTCATAAAACAAGTCCCAGAGCAGCAAAACCCCCCAAAAGGACAGAGTGAAATAATTTTCCAGGTAAAGACAATTTAGAAGATCAGCAAGAAGAGGTCTCACCTTGGTGAGAGTGGATCACAATACAGCACAAGCTACCCCAGCACAGACCAGGTCCAAACAAACCAGGAGGAGGCCTTGGGAGTCACTGATTCTGCAGCAGCAGTGGCTACTTCCAGAGCTGTCAACCTCCACAAAGGGGTTGTTTGAAAGTATCTTCTCATGTTTTTAATTTTGTAACATTCTTGATATATGTGTATATGTGTATATGTGGGGGGATTTGTTTTACCCATTTACATTGCTGAAGTCATTGTGTATATTGTTTTCTTGGCTCTGCTTACTGCACTCTGCATCAGTTCATATAAATCTTTCCATGTTTCTCTGTATTCATCATATTCATCATTTCTTTTAAATAAGTAAAATCCCATTACATTCCTGTCACACAATTGGTTTAACCATTCTTCTCTCAATGGATGTCTATTTTGTTTCCAATTATTTTCTATTATATAAAGTGCTATAATAAATATTTATCTTATATTTAAGGTATATCTTCTTATCAGTGGCAACCCTGATATACAGGCCCAATAATAGAATTCAAAGTTCAAAGGATATGGAACTTTATTTAGATAATTCCAAACTTCTTTCAAAATGCTTGTACAAGGCATAGACTAACATCTTACAGGCATAGACCAACATCTTACATGTTATACTAAAATAAGGTCAAAAGGGGTACATGATTTAGATATAAAAGGTGATACCATAGGTAAATTAGGAGAGGAAGGAATGGTTTACCTCTCAGATTTTTAGAAAGGAGAACAGTTTATGACCAAACAAGAGATAGAGAATAGTATGAAATGCAAAATAGATGATTTTGATTACACTAAATTAAAAAGGTTTTGTACAAACAGAAGCAATGCATACAAAATTAAAATGGAGGCAGAAATCCAGGAAACAATTTTTATAGCCAGTGTTTCTGACAAAGGAACTAAATGAAATTTATAAGATTCCAAGTCATTCCCTAATTGAGAAATGGTCAAAAGATATGAACAGGCAGTTTTCTGATGAAGAAATAAAAGCTATCTATTGTCATATGAAAAAATGCTCTAAATCACTATTAATTAGAGAAATACACATTTAAACAACTCTGAGGTACCACCTGACATCTATCAGATTGGCTAATATGACACAAAAGAAAAATAATAAATGTTGGAGAAGTTGTGGGAAAATTGGAACACTAATACATTGTTGGTGGAGCTGTGAACTGATCCAACCATTCTGGAGAGCAATTTGGAACTATGCCCAAAGGGCTATAAAGCTGTGCATACCCTTTGACCCAAAGAGGTCATAAAAAAGGGAAAAGGACCCACATGTACAAAAATATTTATAGCTGCACTTTTTGTGGTGGCAAGGAATTGGAAATTGAAGGGATGCCCATCAATTGGGGAATGGCTCAACATGTTGTGGTATATGAATGTAATGGATTACTGTTGCACTATAAGAAACAATGAGCAGGCAGATTTCAGAGAAACCTGGAAGGACTTACATGAACTGATGCTGAGTGAAGTGAGCAGAACCAGGAGAACGTTGTACACAGTATCAACAACATTGCCTGCTGATCAAATGTGATGAACTTCACTCTTCTCAGCAATACAATAGTCCAAGATAGTTCCAAAGGACTCATGATGGAAAATGCTATCCAAAAGCAGGAAAAAAAAAAACTATGGAATCTAGATGCAGATTGAACCATACTATCTCTATTTTTTTTGTTTTATTTTTGAGTTTTTTCCTTTTTGCTCTGATTCTTCTTGCACAGCATGTCTAATGCAGAAATATGTTTAATGTGATTGTAGGGGGCAGCTAGGTGGTGCAGTGGATAAAGCACTGGCCCTGGATTCAGGAGGACCTGAGTGCAAATCCTGTCTCGGGAACTTGACACAAGCTGTGTGACCCTGGGCAAGTCACTTAACCATCATTGCCCCCCCCCCAAAATTAATGTGATTGTACATATATGACCTAAAAAAAATGATTGTACATCAGGGTGCCTGTCCTTTTGCAACCACTCCATCACTAACAATTGCCACCATGGTCATCTTTGCCAATTTACAGAATAAAAGGTAAATGGTTAGTGGGTTTTTTTTTTATTTGTCATTCTATTAATATTATTGATTTGACACGTTCTTTTATAGAAATAATAGATTAACAATAATAGTTAATATTTATATAGTATTTACTCTGTGCCAAGCACTATGCCGAATTCTTTACAATAATCCTCATCTGATTCTGCCAACTTTGAATAGTGAACTTGAAGTCAGATGATTTGAATTCAAATCTGAATTTACTCCCTGTGTGAGCTTTGACAAATCATTTGACCTCATCAGGCCTCACTTTCTTTAATTTTAACATCAAAGGGTTGGGCTATGTTATTTTTAAGATCTCTTTTAGAATTTAATTTTTGATATTGTGAAAAGGGGGAGACACTGTTGTCCCTTGAGAATTTTAAGATCTTAAGGAGCAATGAATAATTAGGAAATATACAAATGTATGACAAATGAGTGATATATCTTCCTTTTGTTTTATAAAGACAGGGAAAGTAAAAGGAAAAAAAGAAAGAAGAGAAAGAAAGAGGAAGAAATCACTTGCCATTTTTCACAATTGTAAAATGGCTAGAAAGCAAATAAATGCTTGTAATGATAGGGGTCCCTTGAATAAATCTTTCAAATTACCCCATATTATTAACAATAAGTTAAGTATTTTACTTCAAATTAATGTAAGAACATGTCTCAATTAGTCAAAAAATTTAGACTAAGAAAAATTCTGGATCAAAAAAAAAAAAAGAGAATGCATAGAGGAAATTGAGCAAAATCATACCTGGGTAGTGAAGTAGGTGAAATTTATCTCCCCTTTCAGGGGGTCTCCCACCCAGCTCCATTTTATATTTTCTTTCCTACACTAGAAATTCAGTGCTTTGATGTTCTCCAAAATTTCCCCCAAATCAAAATCCACTTTCAGAAAAAACATCCTTTACTACTCATTCATAAGTTAATCATCAGGTTACCATGCTTCAAGTTTTGAAATGTTCAATTAAGGGCCAAAAGGCAACTGCTGTAAGGTATGGAGAGCTGTAAATAAAGTTCCTTGTTCATTAGTTCCCCTTTTCAATTTTCATGAAAATTTGATTAAATACCTTCCACACTCTAGGAGATAGCTTTCCCTGTCCTGCCCCTATATCTTATCACCTACCCAATCTCTGTTCAGAATTATATATAAACAGACATAGATTTAGAGCTGGAAGAAAATTGGAGGTTGTCTCTTCATTTCCTTAATTTTCAAATGAGGAAAATGAGCCTTTACACAAGTCAAGTAACTTACCAAAGTTTACATAGGTGGTCAATGTCAAAGAAGCACAAGTGGAGTTTCGCTGTTGAGAAAATACCAAAGATGGTAGGTACTAATCATAGCTTGGCCAGTTTGGTAGAACATGATATAGTACTTGTCTGTCACTAAGTATTATCATGTTGACTCAATAGTCCAGTCCTCCTATGATCCCCTAACCCTGGTGCATTTTGCATGTTTAGAATTCAGGAAAAAAGTGGACAGCTAGGTGGTGCAGTGGATAGAGCACTGGCACTGGATTCAGGAGGACCTGAGTTCAAATCTAGCCTCAGATACTAGACACTAGCTATGTGACCCTGGACAAGTCACTTAACCCTCATTGCCCTGCAAAAAAAAAAAAAAGGATTCAGGAAAAAAATTTATGAGACTTTTGCCCCAAAATTAGGTGAGAAGATATTTTTTCATGAGGAGTCCCATTGAATATTCTATAAATCACACCATTTATGTAGCTTCCAACATTATTTATCCCCTGGCTTGGGATGGGGGGAGGAAGATGCTATTATATATATGAATGTGAAAATGAACAAAAGATTGAATCAAACTTTGTTATTATTTTTGGAAATATTAAATTAATTTATTTTTCAGGAGTTAATGTAAGTAACAATTATTTCAAGGACTTCTTTCTCACCTTCCTCTTTTTTCTCCTCCTCTACCTTTAAAATAAATGGAAATTTTTCCATCTTTTAAGTTCAACATTTTTATTCAAATGGAATCAGGTTGCTTCAAGTTGTTTTACACACACACACACACACACACACACACACACACAGAGATAGAGAGAGATGGCCTGCTGCCATTTTCCAGCTATTGAAATTGATGCTTCATTGATTAAAATTCTGCTTCCTCATGTCTTTGAAGCATCTTTTTTTGCCATCCTCTAATGAAATTGTTCTCTTTCTCTTTGCCACACTGAACCCGTGTTATCTTTCTTGTTATGTTTTCATCCTGAGAGCAAGATTCTAAGGCACCTCTGAAGGATATATCTTCAGAGCTTCCGAATCACAAATGTTCAAAAATGTAATACATGAAGACACCATCAGCATTGGTTCCTTTTATCAAAGGGGTGTGTGTGTGTTTGTGTGTGTGTGAGTGTGTGTGTGAGTGTGTGTGTGTGTTAGGCTGAATAACATTCTCTTCTTAATGACAGCAAGTAATTTCACTGTAAGTATTGTTTCATTTATTATCTTCGTATCCTTAGCATAGTACCTGAGGCCCTATAGGGGTTTACTTAAAGTGAAGGAAAAAAAAAATAAACTTTGTACTCTGATGTCCAAGATTCTACATAGGTTATGCCTTGATGAAACGGAATGCTTCCCTCTTCACTTTCAGAAGCCATTTTTTGTTTGTTGCTTTTATTTTGTTTTGTTTTGTTTTGTTTTGCTAAATATAAAGAGACAGCATGCAGATCATGAATAATAAGCATTACAGACTCACAAGATACAAAAGAGATTCTTAAAAGGATTCATGAGAATAAAGGAGAAAAACTTTCCCCCAAATAGCTATGTTGGTTCACTCCTTACTTAGAACTAGGGACTTACTAGGGCAAAAGACGCTTTTGAACTCATAGATCTAGGAAACGTTTTCCAGTCATTTCATATTACTCATTTTCCAAAAAAATCTTTGTTCTGGAACTTGATCTCTCACCTCTAGACTTAATATATCTACATAAGTCATCTTTCATTTTTGGAATGGTCTTTAACTTCATCTCCAATTTAGAAAACTCCGTATCTTCCTTCAATTCTCAGATCAGATGCCTCTTCTTTCATGTAGCTTTCTGTGCAGGCCACATCAGTCTTCTCCATTCACCACTCACTGAAAATGCTCCAACATTTGTAAAACTTTATCTGTCCTTTGATTTCATCACTTTCCACCTTGTATTGTAATTAAGTATCTATAAACATATCTATTTCTCTTCCTCTAGTACAACTTCTTTGAAAGCAGAAACCATGTTATTTTGATCTTTGTATCATCAGAGCCTTTGTTTTATTAAATGTTGCTGTTTTTAAATGTTGAGTAAATATTTTAAAAATTGATATTTGATATTTTTGATTCAATAACTCTGAATAGAGGTGAGAGGCCTACACCAAGAAACTAACAGTTGTTTGTCTTCATTTGTGCTCAAGTTTAGATTACCCCTTCAATTTCTGAGACCCAGACATAAAATCATCTTTCCCCCAAATCTAAGTGTTTTCATCAACATATAAAGCAAAATTCATAATTCAAAACACAGTTCACTTTCAAAAATGTCACTCTGTCTTATTTTCTTGTTAATTCAAGGTTTCATTTGAACTGGTGACCTAGGAGGGAAAAGTCCTATATTGTATTATCAATCTACTAAGCCATCCAGTCCCCTGTATATAATTATCTTTGTAACTGTATTAGAATATATGAAAATTAGTTCTGCTTAAATTATTTATTTTAATATACTTTCAAAAATTAAATTAAATATTAAATGTACTAGCACATGACCTCCAGATGTACTCAATATAAAAATGATAAAGCATACATATAATTAAATATCCTTTCATTAAGTAGAATACAGAGGGCAATAGCAATGTAAAGGCTTATATTAAATAAGATTACATTAGTAAAAAAGAAAGTGATAGCCCAGTGACAATGCTCTCAAGGAGCATATAGACAACAAACTCCTTTCCTGTATCTGCTGAAAGTCACTTAGAGAATGATAGGATGATCTATGCATTCAAAATTGGTGTATAATTGTTTTCAGTAATCAGTACCCTCCAGGGCCTTGCACTAAGATGTAGCTTTGTCACTTATGTGTTAAAACAGAGATATGAGAAGAAAGGATGTCATTTTTATAAGTACATTTTAATTTTTTTAGCATTACTTAGCAGTAGCATGATCTAGGAGCTAGCATGGGGATCCCTAGATTTAATATATGAATTATAGTCTTTTTAATCACAGAGGTTGTGAAATATACTTGTTGTACCCTTAAAGGACAAGCAAACCACTTTGGGGATGCTGCTGCAATGGATATCACACTGTATCACTGTTGTTTTGAGAATAAGTATTTTTTTCCCTCTAAATCAGAATTATAAGAGATAGTCCAGATTCCAGGTTACATGGAATTTGACATTTGTTCAAACCAAAGTATAAAAGTATAAGATGAAAAACTATATTTTTAGAAGATACATTGACCAAATTATTCTTAACTGTGTAGCCAAACCAATTACTTGAGAAGTTGGTAACTTTAGTGTGCGTGTGTTTGTTTGTTTGCGTGTGCATGTGAGTGAGAAAGAGAGACAGACAGAAAAATAGACAGAAACAGAGAGAAAAAAGACATAGACAGACAGAGATATTTAACAAATATTGACATATTGTCCATATATTGTCACATATTGACAGTCTTGGTTATGGAAGATCAATTACATAAATGAAGTTGGGTAATTTATTTTTTTAAATATGGAAATACAAACCTATTACATATTTCAGGGGGAAAATGATATAAATTTAAACCCAAGTGGGAGGGATAGAAACTAATATAGAATTTTATTTGCTATAGGAAATTCTTAGATGAGGGAAGTACATTTTCCAATGTATCTTTGAAATATTTGTTTCTTCCTCTGTAAGCAGCCAAATTAAAAAAAAAAAACTTAATAATAAAACTGATTTATTCTGGTTGTAGGCAGCATGGCATAATAATAAAGTGTTGGGCTTAGAGTTGAAAAGATTTAAGTTCAAATCCTGCTACTGGGAATTAATAGATCTATACCCTGGAGTAATTTGATTTTGTCATGCTTCAGGACACTCCCTAAGACTTACCTACCAAGACATAGATGGATTCTGATTTGTTTTGGTGAAAGGAATTCTCATAACAGGAGTTCTCTGTGCTGAGGAAACAAAAGATTCTTCACAGTTTTAGATGCATAATACTGTGAAGTATTCATTTGATAATATTAGATTTTGATATATACATATATTAATTGAATTTCTCATTTCTATGTAAGATAATTTTTCATTTTTAACACTAGTTCAAATTGGATAAATTAACTATTCATTGTCATTTTTGTATTGCATATTTTTTCCTCCAGAAATAACTAGATTCACTGGATTTCTGAGGATTTAGTCATGCTGTTTTTTGGGTTTTGGGGTTGTTGTTTGTCTGGTTTTTGTTGTTGTTGCTATGGCCAGGTGACTAATGCTGGGAGTGTCAAGATATATGAAAATAAAACTTAAAGATAACATCAGAATTCTACCATCCATTTAAAATTTCAAAATAATAATCAGTGAGAATATGGTAACTCAGTTTCATCTTTATTATTCAAAGGTCAAAAGGATTAAGTTTAGCTTTATAAGTTGACCAAAGTGACGACTCCATTTCAACTGAGTTGCTCACAATTTCATATTTCTCTTCTGTGACAGTTATATAGACAGATAGCTAGATGATAGATAGATAGATCTGAATCTATATACCTATCTATTTATTGATTGATCTATCAATCTACCATATTGTAGTATTAGAGCTTATTCACTGACACGTACACTTTGATTCAATGGCACTGGACTCCTGGCTCTGTGCCAGGAACATGACACTCCATTTCTCAGCTACTGGCATTTTTTCTTACTGTCACCCATGAAAGGAATATTCTTCTTCTGCTGCTCTGACTTCAAACCTCTCTGACTTATTTGGAGTCCCAACCCCTCTTAATTATAGTACCTTCCATCTCTTAGTTATTTCCTATATATAAATTGCTTTGTATATATTTATTTGCACGTTATCTCCCTAATAGAATGCAAGCTCCTCAAAGAGTATTGTCTTTTTGCCAATGTTTGTATCCCCATAACTAATTAGAGAGACTGGCACAAAATAGGTGCTTAATAAATATTTATTGATTGATTGGTGAAGTACAGAGAATCATGGATTTGTATTTAGACACCTTATGTTCAAATACTACTTCTGAAGCTTACTATCTTTGTGAATTTAAAGTGTTGAACAATATGGCATCTGAGGTTCATTCCCATTATAAATAGATAGAAAGAAAGATAAGATAAAATAGATAAATGGATGGATGAATGGATAAATGGATAATGTCATTGCAAAACAAAATACTTGTCCTATAAAATATATAGCAGATATATAAGTGAGATAGTCTTTTATAGAGCTAACCTAAGTTAAATAATTTGATTTCTTATTTAATTTTGAGATTGATACACTTATTTATTGTTAGACACATAAATTTATTGTTGGAGGAAGAACCAAGGTGTTGGAATAAAGGTAGGGACATGCCTGATCTCAACCAAATTTCCCACCAAGAAATTTTTAAAAATCAACTCAAAACAAATTCTGGAGCAGCAGAACCAACAAAAGATTCAGGTGAAACAATTTTTCAGGCCAAGACAATTTATAAGTTTGGCATGAAAGTTCTGTCTCATTGAAGTGAGAGTGGAATGTAGTATAGCATATACCATGCCCCAGCAAACAAGAAGCAAGACTTAGGGGTGACTAAATCAGGGTCAGAGCTTCTGGAGTCATCAGCCTAGAGATGGTAAAGAGGTCAGAATAGGAATAGAAAGAAATATAGCCTTTTCTCAGTGCTACATGATAAATACAGAAAAAGTAGCCATGTATTAGAGCAAAAAAAAAAAGCCCTCATAACTAAATGCAGAAAAGCATAAATATTAAATGAAATCATTTTTAGAAAATAATGAAATAAAAATTCCATTCAATAAAGGACTGTCAAAACAGATTAAAATCAATTGGAAACAAAATATTTTAATTCTAAAGAATGGATGACTTGAAAAAGTAATAGGAACAATGATTTCATTAAAAAGAATCTGACTCCTCAGGGTGGAGCCAAGATGAATGAGGAAAGGCAGTGACTTCCCTGAGCTTATTACAAATACCTACAAATAATGCCACAAGACAATTCTTGGACTAGCAGAACCCACAAAAGGAAAGGGTGAAATCATTTTCCAGCTAAAGACAACTTAGAAGGACAGCAGTAAAGGTCTATTGTACCTGCATGAGAGAGGAGGGCAAGACAGCACAGGTCACACCAGCACAAATCCAGCCCCAGCACAGACTCAGCCCCAGCGAACCAGGTCAGTGAACCAGACCTCAGGAGCCTTTGAATCAGTTGTAGCAGCTGCTTCTGGAACTCAGCGCATGGAGGGTAAAGGGATTGAGTGGCTGGCCAGGGGAAAATTATAGGGGTCTCTTTGCTGATGCTGAGGCAGGACTCTGTTGTTTTGCCCATGCTTGGATCCGGGTCACAGTATTGGGTGGTGGTCCCCAGTGGGGGAGGAATGTAAGAACAAAAAAGCTTGCAGCCACAGTGGAACAGGGTTCTATTCTGGGTTCCAGGGTAGAGAAGGAAGTCTGTGGTTGCTTACAGACCAGAGCAGAGGCCAGGAGAGTGGTGAAATACCTTTCCTTACATCATACAATCTTGCAAGAACTAAGGACTTTACAAATTCCTGGAAGTATCTTGGAGAATGGCTGCTCAAACACCCTGAACATTGGGACAATGCACCCTCCTCTCTGGAAGCAGTGCCGCACTTTAGCAAAGAGTCAAAAGTCAAGAAATAGGCTGGTAAAATGAGCAAAAAGAAAAAAAAATGCTGATGCTAGAATGTTTCTGTGGTGACAGGGAAAATCAAAATACACACTTAGAAGAAGATAAGAAACTCAAAGATCTTATATCTAAAGCTTCCTAGAAAAATATGAATTAGTCTCAGGCCATAAAAGGACTCAAAAGGAATTTTGAAAATAAATTAAAAGAAGTAGAGGGAAAATGGAAAGAGAAATAAGAGCGATGCAAGAAAATCATGAAAAAAAAAGTCAACAGCTCGAGAAGCTGAATGGGCCAAATGGAAAATGAGGTACAAAAGCTCTCTGAAGAAAATAATTCCTTAAAGATTAGGATTGAGTAAATGGAAGCTAATGATTTTATGAGAAATCAAGAAACAATAAAGCAAAACCAGAAGAATGAAAAAAATAGAAGGCAATGTGAAATATCCAATTGGAAAAATAACTGATCTTGAAAATAGATGCGAGAGAGATAATTTGAAAATTATTGGACTACCTGAAAGCCATAATCAGAAAAAGAGCCTAGACATCATCTTCCAAGAAGTTGAAAGTGAAGGGATGATATCTTTTAAAAAATAAAATTAATTATGGGGTGAGAGGAATGTTGAGTGAGAAAGGGAATGGGGTAAAGAATCTCACATTAAAGGAGGAAAAAATTAGAAAAAGAAGAATGAAAAAGCTTATGGAGTAGAGGGGAAGATGGGGAAGGTGCTGGGGAGTGAGGGAGACTTACTCTCATCAGAATTGGCTCAAAGAGGGAATAACATACACACTCAATTGGGTGGAGTAATCTATCCAACTCTGCAGGAAAGTAGGAGGTGAAGGGGCTAAGGTGGGCGAGGTGAAAGAAGGGAGGGCAAACTGAGGGAGGAAGAAGTCAGAGGCAAAACACTTGAAAATGGATCATGTAAAAGAAGATAGAAAATAGAGTCAATATCATGGAAGGGAATAGGATTGAGGGAAACAGTTAACAGTAATTGTGAAAAAAATTGAAGAGGAGGCAGGAGCAATGTAGGATAATGATTGATGATTAGGGATTGATTGATTTATGGATTGATGATGATTGCAGAAAGATGAGGATTGATTGAGGAGGAGGACTGATTGATAATTATGAGGATTGAAAGAAGGAGGATTTATTGACAGTGATTAGGATTGATTGAGGATAGTGATGAGGATCATGGATGATGCTTAATTAATGATTGATTGATGATGGTAGTGGTAAAATGTATGGTGCTTTTCTTGCTGGGTTGTTGTGAAGAAAATTCTTTGTCAAGTTTAAGGTGCTATACAAGGTTGTCTATTGCTGTTGTTGCAGTAGTCAACCTTATGGGCTCATTGTAGGGAAATATCTCTTTAATGAACTATGGGAATGTAGTTTACTATGAGAAAAATGATGAGCAGGATACTATCAGAGAGACCTGGAGGGACCTGCAGGAGCTGATGCAGAGTGGAATGTACTGCATAGAAAATAACAGTAATATTTTGAGATGTTCTGCTGTGAATGACTTGGTTGTTTTCAGAAGTGCAATGATTGAAGACAATTCCAAAGGTCTTGTGAAAGATGCAGCCCATGTACAGAGAAAGAACTGATGGATTCTGAAAATATATTGAAGCATAATTTTTTGATAGTTCCTTAATCTGAAGTTTTGTTTTAGTCTGTTTTCTTTCATAGCTTGACTGGTGTGGGGTTGCTTTACTTAACTGCTCATGTGTAGATTCTATTGAATTGCTTTAGGTCTTGGGTGGTGGTGTGGAGAGGAAGAGAGGAGGAGAGGTTGGGACACAAAATTTTTAAAAAATAGATGTCGGGGGCGGCTAGGTGGCACAGTGGATAAAGCACCGGCCCTGGATTCAGGAGTTCCTGAATTCAAATCTGGCCTCAGACACTTGACACTTACTAGCTGTGTGACCTTGGGCAAGTCACTTAACCCCCACTGCCCCGCAAAAAAAAATGGATTTCAAAGTTTGTTTTTGCATGTAATTTGGAAAAAATAAAATTCCATGGATAAAATACCCCCTACCACTCCCCCCCCCAAAGAAAAGAAATTTTAAAAGTAAGCTTCATTCTGCATTCAGACACCACCAGTTCTTTCTTTAGGGATGGATTGCATTTTTCATAAGAAGTTCTTCAGTGTCATCTTGGATCATTATTTTTCTGAGAATAAAGATCAGCATTCTTTTACAATTGATCATCTTGTGATATTGCTGTTACTTTGTACACAGGACATTTCATTTTGCATCAGCTCATGCAAGTCTTTCCAGTTTTTTTCTAAGAGCACCCTGCTTGCCATTTCTTATACATGATAGTATTCTATCACAATTGTATACCACAATTTTTTCAATCATTCCCCCATAGATGTGCATCCCCTCAATTTCCAATACTTTGCCAGAAGAAAAGAGCTCTTATAAATATTTTTGTACACCTAGCTCTTTTTCCTGTTTTTTGCCTCTTTTGGGATATAGATCTAGAAGTGGTATTAGTATGATAATAAGTCAAAGGGTATTTTTGGTTATATAGATCTTTGGACAGAGTTACAAAATTGACCTAAAGAATGGTTGAATCAATTCACAGCTCCACCAACAATGCATGAATATATCATTTTTTCAACTCTCCTAAAACATTTGCCATATTATCCAACCTAATAGATATGAGGCTTTGCCTCAGAATTATTTTAGTTTGCATTTCTCCAATAAATAATGAGTTAGAGCATTTTTTATATGGCTATAGATAGTTTTGTTTATTTTTCTGAAAACTGTTCATATCTTTCAATCATTTATCAATTGGGGAATGCCTCTTCTTTTTGGAATTAGTTCTCTATATGCTGGAAAAATGTGGCCTTTATCAGAGAAACTTGCTTGAATTTTTTTTTCACAATTACTGTTACTAATTTGTAATGATTGGAATGATGTCACCTCCTGGAGAGCTACTGTAGGAAAGCTCTGCCATAAGGAGAAGGTGTCTGAGGCCAAGCTATGTGGTCAAGGTCCTTGGCATCAGGAAGCGATGTTTGCTCATGGATAATGTCTATCAAGGCTACCAGGCAATCAACTTGAGGAGCCTGCAATTTCTGGGAGGAGGACATGAAGTAGGAAGGGGACACTGGCAGAGGGCTTCTTCCTCTCTTTTGGTTCCTGACCTCACCATGGTGGGTCGGATGATGGGGTCTCTTAGAAATAGTTAGATTTTTACCTTTCTCTCTGATCCTAATGCTCTTTAATAAATACTTAAACACTTAAATACTCTTGCTAAAGCTTATAATTTATTGGTGATCACTCATTAGATTTTAGATAGTATAGCTAGATTTTAACCCCTTACAATAGCTCCATCCTATTTCCCCTTCTGTTTATTCTATTCTCTTTCTTCTTTCACCCTGTTCCCAATCAAAAGTGTTTTGCCTCTGAATACCTCTACCCCTATCTGTTTTCCCCTTTGTCCTTCCCCCTTCCCCTCCTACTTTCCTGTAGGGTAAGATAGATTTCCATACCCAACTGAGTGTGTATGTTATTCCTTCCTTGAGTCAATTCTAATGAGAGTAAGATTCACTCATTACCCCATCTTTCCTTCCGATATAAAACCTTGTTTTTGCCTCTTTTATGTGAGATACTCTACCCCATTCTCGCAATCCCTTTTCCTTTCTCCTAGTACATTCCTTTATCACACCTTAATTATATTTTTAGATATCACCCTTTTGCATTCAACTCACAGCTGTAACCATCAGTCTATATATACTCCTTCTAACTGTCCTAATAATAAGAAAGTTCTTATAAGTTACAATTATCATCTTCCCATGTAGGAATGTTAATGGATTAACTTTATTAAGTCTTAGAAGATGTCCTTTCCTAGTTTACATTTTTATTTTTTCTTGTCTTATATTTGAAAGTCAAACTTTCTATTCAGCTCTAGTTGTTTTTTCAAGAATGATTAGAAATCCTCTATTTCATTGAATATCCATTTTCCCCCTGAAGGATTATACTCAGTTTTGCTAGGTAGGTGATTCTGGTTTGTAATCCTAGGTCCTTTGTACTCTGGAATAACATAGCCTATGACCTCCAATTCTTTAATGTAGAAGCCGTTAAATTTTGTGTTCTCCTGACTGTGGCTCCATTATACTTGAATTGTTTTTTTTTGTTTTTGTTTTTTGCTGGCTGCTTGCATAATTTTTCCTTGACCTGGTAGCTCTGGAATGTGGCTATAATATTTCTATTAGTTTTTCTTTTGGGATCTCTTTCTAGAGGTGAGTGGAGGATTTTAAAAATTTCTCTTCTACCCTCTCGTTCTAGGATATCAGGGCTGTGTTTTCATTGATAATTTCTTGAAAGATGATATTTAGGCTCCTTTTTTTTGTCATGGCTCTCATGTAGACCAATAAATTTTAAATTATCTCTCCTGGATGCATATTCCAGATCAGTTGTTTTTCCATTGAACTATTTCACATTTACTTCTTTTTTTATTTTTTGTTTTGGTCTCTTGTTTCTTGTTTTCTCATAATATCATTAGCTTATATTTGTTCTTAAGGAATTATTTTCTTCAGTGAGCTTTTGTACCTCCTCCATTTGGCTCTTGTGCCTCTGTGTTTTACGGCATTCTTTTCCTTGTTGGCTTTTTAAACCTCTTTTACCATTTCTCTTAGTCTATTTTTTCTAGTGTTATATTCTTCAGTATTTTTTTGGTGTCCTTTACCAAGCTGTTGACACATTTTTCGTGCTTTTTCTTGCATCACTCTCATTTCTTTTACCAATTTTTCCTCCACTTCTCTTACTTTATTTTCAAAATTGTTTTTAAGCCCTTCTATGATGTGACTCATATTTTTTTTTTTGGAGGATTTAGATGTAAGCACTTTTACTTTGTTATCTTCTACTGATTGTATGTTTTAATCTTGCTGGTCACCACACTAATTTTATATGGTCAGATTTTTTTCTCCTGTTTTCTCATTTTCCAACCCTATTTCTTTATTTTAACTCTTTGTTAAAGTAACCCTCTGCTTTCAGGGTAGAGGGCACAGTGTCTCAAGCTTCAAGGGTTTTTTGAAGATTTTTTCAGAGACACTTCTAGGGATCTGTAAGTTTTCATTTCTTTCTAAGACGTGTATTTCCTACTCTCTGGACCTCTGCTTTGGTCTGTGACTGATCACAAGCACTCTTTTGTGCTCTTAAACTGTGATGACGGTCTCTGCTCCACTGTAGCTGTGAACTCTGATGGGTTACTGTTCCCCCTACCCTGAGATTGAGAACCAGGGCAGTGAGCATGATGTGAGTGTGGGCAGAGTAACAGTTTTATCTGCAGTGATAGCAAAGAGACTCCTGTGATCTCCTTCTGAGTACTTGTTGATTCCTTTACCATCTGTGGGTTGACAGCTCTGGAAATAGCCACTGCTGCTGCAGAATCAGTAACTCCCAAGGCCTGCTCCTGGTTTGGTGGGACCTGGTCTGTGTTGGGGTAGCTTGTGCTGTATTGTGATCCACTCTCACCAAGATGAGACCTCTTCTTGCTGATCTTCTAAATTGTCTTTACCTGGAAAATTATTTCACTCTGTCCTTTTGAGAGTTTTCCTGCTCTGGGACTTGTTTTATGATATTATTTAAAGTTGTTCTCAGGGCTTTTCAGGAGAACTCAGGGGAGTTGCTGTTTTTTCTGCACTATCTTTTCCCTTCTCCCTCATTTATTTAATTTTTAAAAAGAAAGAAAAAAACAAATTACCAGTATTCAAATAGAAAAGTTAGAATTCACTAATACTTAAGATGAAATTAAAATAATTATTAGGATATATTTTGCCCAATAATATGCAAATAAATTTAACAATCTAAATAAAAAGGATGAATGTTTTCCAAAATAAAATTTGCACAGATTAACAGAACAATAAAAAATAGAATACTTAATTAACCTTATTTTAGAAAAGGAAATTGAACAATTAATTAATGATATCTCTGGGGGAAAAAATCACCATGACCAGACAGATTCACAAGTGAATTTTACCAAACATTTAAAGAATTATTAATTACAATAATAAATAAGCTATTTGACAAAATAGGAAAAGAAAGAATCTTTTTTCTTTTTGCTGGGCAATGAGGGTTAAGTGACTTGCCCAGGGTCACACAGCTGGGAAAGAAAGAATCTTTCAAAATTCTTTTACAACAGAAATATGGTACTAATACCTAAACCAGGAAGGAAAAAACAGAGAAATAAAATTATAAACCAATTTCCCTAATGAATATTATTTTTACTATTTTAAATAAACCACTACATAAGAGATTATAGCAATATATCATAAAAACCACCTGTGATCAGGTGGAGTTTATGCCAATAATGTAGTCCTGTTCCAATAGTAGAAAAACTAACAGCATAAATGACCATATCAATAAGAAAAACAAGAAAAAAAGCATATAATTATCTCAATAGACATGATAAAGCTTTTGACAAAATAGAACACTCATTCATATTAAATACATGGAATACATAGGAATCAATTTTGCTTTCCTTAAAATGATAAGTAGTAGTTATCTAAATCCATAAGCAAATATTACCTGTAAAGTTGAGCAACTAGAAATCTTCCCAATAAGATCAGGGGTGAAGCAAGTATGCCTATTATCATCACTACTGTTTAACATAGTATTAGAAATGCTAGATATAAAAATAAGAAAAAAAATTGAAGGAATTAGAATAGGCAGTGAAGAAACAAAACTGTCACACTCTATAGATGATATGATGGTATATTAGAAAATTAGACATTTAACTAAATAAAAAAACCTAGTTGAAATAATTAATGAATTCAGCAAGTACAGGATATAAAATTAGCCCACATAAATAATCAGCATTTTTATATATTCACAAGACAGTTAAACAGAAAGAGATAAAAAGATAAATTTCATTTAAAACAACTTGTTGATTTGTTTCAATTGCATTCAACTCTTAATGACTCGATATGTGTTGTTTTGTGTTTTTGTTTTTGTTTTTGGCAAAGATACTTGGGGTGATTTGCTATTTCCTTTTCCATATCATTTTACAGAAGAGGAAATGAGGCAAACAGGGTTAAGAGACTTGCCCAGGGTCACATAACTATTAAGTGATTAAGGAAAGATTTAAACTCACAAAGATGAGACTTCCTGACTCCAGGCTCATTACTATATCTACTGTACCATCTATCTGCCCAAAATAACTATAGGCAATCTAAAATACTTGGGAGTCTACCTCCCAAGACAAATCCAGGAATTATGAGGACACAGTTATAAAACATTTTTACAAAAATAATGTCAGATCTAAAAAACTTGGAAAATATCTCATGAATATTCAAAGCCAATCTAATAAAAATGACAATTTTCTCAATTTAGAAATTATTTTATAGAGCTAGGTAAAATAATGTCAAAATTCATCTAAAAGAACAAATTGTTGGGGCAGCTAGATGGCACAGTGGTTAAAGCACTGGCCCTGGATTCAGGAGTACCTGAGTTCAAATCCAACCTCAGACACTTGACACTTACTACCTGTGTGACCCTGGGCAAGTCACATAATCCCCATTGCCTGAAAAAAAACAAAACAAAACAAAAAAAGAAGAACAAAGTGTCAATAATATCAAAGAAGTTAATTTAAAAAAATATGAAATGTGGCCTAGCCATACCAGATATCAAAATATATTATAAGTGGTAACCATCAAAATAAAATCAGGAAATGGCTAAGAAATAGAATGCTTGATCAATGGAATAGAGTAGGTAACCAATACACAGTACTGACCATAATAATCTAGTGTTTAATAAACACAAAGATCCTAGCTTTAGGATAAGAACTCACTATTTGAAAAAAACCAAACTGCTAGAAAACTGGAAAGCAGTCTGGTAGAAACTATGTATATACCAGTATCTCACAGAATAGCAAGATGAAGTAAAAATGTGTAAAATCAAAATGATTTAGACATAAATTGTGATATCATTAGCATAATTGGAGAGCATGCAATAGTTTACCTGGGGATTTTTTTACAGTATATTTCTCTGATAAAAGACAAATTAAAGGAATAGGAGGCATTTTCCAATTAATAAATGGTCAAAGGATGTGAATATGCAGGTTTTAGACAAAGCAATCAAAGCTATTTATAATCATATAAAAATAATCAAAAGCACTATCCAGGGGCAGCTAGGTGGTGCAGTGGATAAAGCACTGGCTCTGGATTCAGGAGGACCTGTGTTCAAATCTAGCCTCAGACACTTGACACTAACTGTGTGACCTTAGGCAAGTCACTTTACCCCCATTGCCCTTCAAAAAACAAACAAAATCACTAACAATTAAAGAAATGCAAATTCAAATAACTCTGAGATACTACCCCCCACCTATCAGATTGATTATTACTGTCTAGAAGGAAAATTTCAAATGCTGGAGGGGATGTGGGAAAATTGTGATACTAATGCACTGTTGGTAGAGTTGTGAATTTATCCAACCACTCTGAAAAGCCTTTTGGCACTATGCGCAAAGTGTTATAAAATCATGCATACCTTTTGGTTCAACAATATTGTATTCCAAAGAGTTGGAAAAGGAAAGAAAGAAAGGGGCATGTTTGTAAAAATGTATTTATTTATATCAGCCATTTTTGTGGTGACAAAGAATTGGAAATTGAGGGGATGCCCATCAATTGGGAAATTTCTGAAAAAGTTGTGTTATTAAATTGTGATGTGTACTAGCATGCTATATGAAATGATGAGTAGCATGCTTTCAGACAAACATGGAAAGACTTACATAAACTGTTGCAAAGTGAACTTGGAGAACATTGTGCACAGGAAGAAAAAAATTTACGATGACCAGCTATAAAATAATTCTCTAGTCTCAGCAATACAATGATCCAAGACATTCACAAAGGATTTATTATTGAAAAATATCTCCCACCAGAGAAGGAAATGATATCTGAATGCAAACCTAAGCATGCTTTTTTGTTTTTCTTTATTTTTCTTACATTTTTTTTTTGTTTTTTGCAGGCAATGGGGATTAAGTGACTTGCCCAGGGTCACACAGCTAGTAAGTGTCAAGTGTCTGAGGCCGGATTTGAACTCAGGTCCTCCTGAATTCAGGGCCAGTGCTTTAACCACTGCGCCACCTAGCTGCCCCCTTCTTACATTTTTTTAATCTGTGTTTTCTTTCATAACATAGCTAAAATAGAAATATGTTTTTCAGGACTTCACATGTATAACCTCTATCAAATTGCTTTATTTCTTAATGAATGTGGAAGGAAGTGAAGGAGAGAGATAATTTGGATTTTTTAAATAAATGAATTTTTAAAATTATTTTTCATGAAATTTGAAAAAAAAATATATTTTCAAAAATTACTTTTAGTTCCACTGCAGTTCTGAGGATATTGTCATTTCACTGCTTTTTCATGATACAGTGAATCATGTTACTGACATGTTAGTCACTAATGTGCTAGTTGATTATGAAACATACCCTTGCTAAATCTTACTGATGTGTGACTTTATCATTGTTAGCTGTGATGAAATAATAGCATTTAGCAGATACTCAAAGACCCACCTGGAGATTAATCTAGACTGATTGAATCAAGTGAGAGTGATTGACTGCTGATTAGCCTACTTCAAGTTAACTGCATTGTAATCACACCTGGCTAGCCCTTAAGAAGGCATTGTTCTCAGAAGCTAGACTTTTAACTTAAATTGACAATACCTTCAAAACCAATGGATTTGGATGATGCCAACCAATCAGCTTGAAGCAGTGTGTAAGGAACACCTCTGTTCCAGACCCATAAAAAGCTTCTACAATCAGTTTGCTAGAGAGTTCCTGATTGAAGCAGGCTCATGGCAGAGGACTTGAGGAAGAACCAGACCAGGCGGGAATGCTGGGCTAGATAGGCTTTTTCTTAACTTTCCGAACTCCTTGTGAATACCTCTATGCTTTAATAAATGTTTAATGCCCAAAGACTGGTGCTGAAGCTTCTAATTTAAGGTGACCACAATTTAGATTTTAAACATCACACAGCCCTACATATCTTGAAAACCCAACTTATAATAGTTTTATATATTTAAATTAAATTAATTTTATACATTTAAACTAATGCCAGTATTGTGAGTTCATGTGAAATATCATATTTTTTTTTGTTCAAAAAGAAAAAATTACACTCTGGTGAGGATAGCATTGAGAGCAGTGATGCTGAAGTAACATTTAACAATTCATTTTGACCAAAGTAAAAAGTCCAGGCAACAATTATTCAGTTAGATTTTACATGTATAGTTCTGTTAGGTGCTCAACCACATGTAGCAATTGCTCCTAAGCTTGCTTGTTATCTGACTCATTCCCACATTCATTCTCATCACCTCAAACTCTAGGGTAATCTACATAGTATTTTTGAGGACTTTTAATTAATTAGTAAAGTTTCATCCCCTTTCTCATTAATTAATTAGTTCAGAGTTCCTATCATATTTTCTCAACTATAAATTTCTGCAGTATAGAAAATGTTCTTTAACAATAAGCAGTTCTTATCTCTCTCAATGTAAAAGCTCAGAATTCTAGTATTCAAATAATTATTTTCATATAAAATTTATTTATATAATTTATAACACCGACATAAATAATTATTCAATACATACATGTAAGAAAAATCACAGCCAGCTGTCAAACCATATACCTGAATAAGATTTAATCCTACCATTTAGTTCACTCCAATACCAAGATAATTCTTCTCTCAAAAAATTTGTTTATCTTCTCCAAAGTATAATGATTAAAATAGTTTCCTCAAAGAACTCTTTTTTCCTTTGTTGTTTCAGATTCTCTTTAGCTCAGACAAAAACTCTTGTCTCTGCAACAACTCTCAAGCCATCACTTTCAATCTCTCCAAACAGACAGTCAAAAGCTATGTTCTATTTTATCTCGTTGTTTTTTTTTAATTTAACAACACAGAAGAACATTTCCTAAATACAAAATATTACAGAAAAGAGTATTACATATGAAACCATGAATTGTTATTGTATAATATTTGTTTTTCTTTGATTGTTTTAGTATACCATATATTCTTTTTTATATTACATGGCCCTCTGTTCATTTTTTCTATTTAAAAAAAAACCAGTTGCTAGATACCATTATTTTTGCAAAATGCCTCTCTAATAAAAAGAAAAAATTAAATCCATTTAAAACCAAGTATAGGAATTTTAAAAAATAAATGTATACATCCAGAAGTTCTTGTGCCACTCTAAACCCTGTGTCTGTCAGGAAGCTGAGAGAAGCCATTATCATCAGTCCTCTGGAATTATTTTTGTTAGTTGTTTAGTTATTAAGTCTTTCCAAGCTATTATTTGTTTAAAATATTATTGTAAAATATTAATGTTTCTATTTGTTTTTCTCACTTCATTTTTTATTAGTTCATATAAGTCTTTACAGGTTTTGTATGATCTTTTTTATGAGTATTTCATTACATTCAGATGATATAATTCATTCATTTTGCACTTAATGGGTACTTCTCAACTTCTTTTTGGCACCAAAAAAAAAGCTGCTGGAAATATTTTTATCTTATACCACTTCTTCACTTCTTCTTCTTCTTCTCCTCCTCCTCCTCCTCCTCCTCCTCCTTCTTCTTCTTCATATCTTTGGCCTAAAGTATATAAAAGTGTTGGTATAGGTTAGTACCTTTTAGGGCATACTTGAGAATTATTTCCCACAATAGTTATACCAATTCATAGCTCCACTGATAGTGCATCTCTTTCTGTTTTCAATTTAAATATTTATTTTCTAAAATTCATTGCATTGAATTTTTGTCATTTAAACATATATATATATATAATCAAAATGAGCAATTTTATATTTTATAATTTTTATTGCTTTTCTAGCTGTAAATAATTGCATCTATATTCATGAAACAAGGTATTTTTTCTTTGCTTTTCTGATTTGATTATCATGTGATCTTTTATATGAAGAAAATAGACATGATTGAGGATGCAATCTACTAGAGAAAACAAGGACAAGGATCAACAGTATGTTTAGATCAGTTGACCTTCACAAATACAAGGGCCATTGTCAGAGAACAGGGTATTAGAAGAGAGGGTAGAGTTTGATGTCAAGTGGCTTTGAGATGAAAAGAAGGGGCTAAGAGAGACCTCATGTTAAATGGCCTCAATTTTCCAAGCAAAAAAGAGGAACAGTCCTCAAAAGGGATTGGGGGAAGAGGTATGGAAGGCTTAAGAAAGAATGGTTGAAATATCTTCAATGCAGTAGGGCACTAATTAGAAAGCAATAAAAGGATCACCTTATACCAATGACGACCCATTTGATATTAGGTAACACAAATTTATGGTGGAGAATGTAGGTGGTGCAGTGGATAGAGTACTGATATTAAAGTTGAAAGAGCCTGAGTTCAAATCTCACCTCAGACATTTACTTAACCCCAATTGCCAGAACCATCTCCAGTCATCCTGATATATATTGTGAAGTTTAAAATCTAAATGCGTGGTCCCCTTAAATTAGAAGCTTTAGCACCAGTCTTTGGGCATTAAGCATTTACTAAAGCATACTAGGTATTAGAAAAAAGAGAACACATGGAGTTAAGAAAAGGCCTATCTAGCCTAGAGTTCCAGCCTAGTCTGGTTCTTCCTCAAGTCCTCCATCACGAACCTGCTTTAATCATGAACTCCCCTCAAACTGAGTGTGGAAGCTTTTTATAGGTCTAGAGCAGAGGTGGTCCTTACACATTGCTTCAAGCTGATTGGTAGGTGTCATCCAAATCCATTGGTTCACTGGACTTGAAGGTGGTCTGAGTTGAGTTCAAAGTCCTTAGCTTCTGAGAATAATACCTCCTTAAGGGCTGGCCAGGTGTGGTTACAATCTAATTAACTTGAAATAGGCTAATCAGCAAAGTCAATAACTCTCACTTAATTCAATCAGTTTAGATCAATCTCCAGGTAAGCCTTTGAGTATCTGCCAAATCCCATTATTTTATCATAATATCTTGCCAGTGGACTCAGATAGATAGCTCACTTAAATCCAATTCACTGCAAGTCATGACATCATGCTGATATCATGGTACTCTTTGAGAATAAAGGATGAACAACAACACAAATTTATAATGTACTCAGGCAACAGAGTTTTGTGGCTTCTTCCAGCTTTGTTTAGAGCACATGACCAGTGGAGGAAACAACAGATAATGTGAGTAATCCATTACATGGTTTTGGCAAGTAGTGAGACTTTTTACATCTTGTACTTCTGAAGTGGATATTTGAAATGTAAAGCTCTTAAGCTACAATAAAAGGCAAAAACACAATGCTGGCCCTTAAGGAGCTCACATTCTAATGAGAAAAATAAAATGCAAACAACTATGTAAATACAAGATTTAATGAGAGGCAATCAAAGATGGAAGACATTAGTAGAGGAAGGAATCTAGAAAGGTCTCTTGAAGAAGATGGGATTTGACAAGAGGTTGAAGGAAGCTGGAAAGCAAAAATGAAAAAGGAAGTCATACCAGGAATGGGGGATAGACAATGAAAAGTGTGGTGATGGAGTGATTCATACAGATAAAGTAAGAAAGCCACTGTTAATGGATTGTGTGTTATGTGGAATAGAATTAAATATAATATTGGAAAGGCAAGAAATAGCCACATTTTGAGGGATATATATATCCCTCAAAACTTGGCTATCTATCTATCTATCTATCTATCTATCTATCTATCTATCTATCTATCTATCTATCTATCTATCTATCTATCTATCTATCTATCTATGCCTCCTTGAGGGCAGGCATTGTGTTTTTTCATTTTATTGTGGCCTAAAAGCTTAACATTGCCTGGCACATAGTAAACTCTTAAATAAATTGCTTACTGACTGACTTAAAAGAATAACACACTGAGTGGCACAATAATACTCCAGTAAAATCTTTAGAGGGTAGAAAATTGAATATAACTTATAATATAATTCAATGAGGGTAAAAATAGTCTTATACTTAAATTCAAAGTCTCCACTTCAGAAGTACAAGATATGAAAAGTCTCATTCCATGTATAAATCATGTATATCACATATCTCTCTCTCTCTCTCTCTCTCACACACACACACACACACACACACACACACACACACACACACACACGATTTTATATTTGAACCTAGAAATAAGAGGGAATTTAGTGAATAGAGGCTGATATTATCAGATCTACACTTTATTTTTTTTGCAGGGCAATGAGGGTTAAGTGACTTTCCCAGGTCACACAGCTAGCAAGTGTCAAGTGTTTGAGGTTGGACCTGAACTCAGGTCCTCCTGAGTCCAGGGCCAGTGCTTTATCCACAGTGCTACCTAGCTGCCCCTACACTTTTTGAAGGCCAGTTTAGTAACTGAATGATGGACTGAATTGAGAAAAGACCCAAAGCAAAACAAAACAAAACAAAAAAACAGCAGCACCACCACTAACAAAAACTAATCAAAAGTTTTGAGCTGTTTTCCAAGTCAGAGGTGACGAGAGCCAGTACCAGACAGGTAGCTATGTGAGTAGAGAAAAGAGGACATATATGACAGATACTGTTGAGGTAGAAAAATTGTTGTCAACCACTTGGATATGCAGAATAAGTGTGATAGAACAGTGGAGCATGATGACAAATCAGAGTCAGGGTGCCTGGAATACTGATGGTAGGCTCAACAATTACAGAGAAGTTGGGAAAAGGTGATTACTTGATGGAAATTATATTGTTTTCTATTTTGGATATTTTGAATTTGTGATGTCTTCCATGCATTCAGTTTGAGAGGTTAAATAGTCAGTTAATGTCATGTGCAATTTGATAACCATGCTTTAGTCATTTATGCTTATTTAAATAATTGAAAACAATGTTAAACAGTATAGGATCATGCATACTATGATTTAGACCCACCTAGAAAGGATCTCTGTGATCTAATTATAGTGTGATTTTGTTTTAGTTTTAGAGCTAAAAAAAGAACCATAGAATGCATCTATAATATTCCCCTCATTTTACAGATGAGGGAACTGAGTCTCAGATAGTTTAAATTAATTGGTCAAGGACACACAAGTAGTGAAGGACATAGCTGAGATTCAAAGGTCAGTGAATTTAAATCACTAACTGGGGCCTTGAAGAATTTGTTATAATACATGTTTTTTAGGGGAATCTGAATCAAATGCTTTTGCTGGGAAGTTCTTGTTTATTAGGAAAATTCTTTTCTTTGGTTTTAATTCACTTCTCAGAAATTTTTTTTCTATCTTCATCAATTATTAATTAGATTTTGTTTCAGTTTTATTTCAGTAAATATGTTCCTTAACCTCATTGATTATGGGTTAAACATTGTTTTAGCCTTTCTTCATTTTAGGCTTTGTCTCTGTTTTCTCAAATCATTTGGCTACATGAAAACTGTAGTGAGTTTCTGAAGGGACACTGATGAAAGGACACTGATAAAGGGACACTGCAAGTGGCCAATGTGGTCATATAGATGCTAAAAATTTTCTAGCCACACAATTGAGGGCTTCACCTTCTTTTCCCTGCCTGTTCATTAGTCCCTAGGCTAACCCTGGAAGCTGGCAGTGATGGCTTTTTCGTAGAGAGAGTCTCCTGGAACATTGCTTTCAGAAAAATTCAAAGTCTTAAAATAGAACCTCTTTATCAGCTTTTCCCATGACTCAACAGTCTTTTCTATGTCCAGCAAAATTCTTATCCTGCAGGTGCTTTTACCCATTTAGCTTTCTCCTACAGTTGGAGAGGTCATGCATGATACTCTCATATGGAGCAACTCATTGGTTTACTGGATAGAGTGCTGATCCTGGAGTCAAGAAAGAGTGAATTTCAAGAAGGCAGAAAGGCAGTGAGCTCTCAAACTCATGACACAATTGCTGCAGAAAACATCCAAATAATGCCATAGGACAATACCTGGAGAAGCAAAACCCACAGGAGAATGTGAGGAAATCATCTTCTAACAAAGAAGGGCTTGGAATGTCAGAAGGAGGGAGCTGCTGTGCTGATACAGGAGTTGGGCCCAACACCACAGTCACCCTGACACAGATCCAGTCCCAGGAATGCCTCACCAGAGAAGGAGACCCGCAGAGCCTCTGAATCAGCTGAAGCACCCGTGTCATCTGGAATTAAGCTCACAGTCTGGTGAGAGGGCTGAGTCCTGGGCAGGGGGGAGATTACAGGAGTATATGCTGGTGCTGAGGCAGAACTTGGGTTTTTCACCCCTGTTGGGAACCAGGAGGTAGGTTTGAGTAGCAGTGACCCAGGTGGGGGAGGGGTACAGGCTAATCAGAGCTGAAAACCACAACACACAAAGCTGGTTGATTAGCAAGTTGGACTGGGATCATCTACAGTCCAGGGAATGGGCCAGGCAAGTGAAGAACATGATCCTTCTTAAATCATACCACTTGGGACTTCTGAAGTTTGGGATACTGCAGCCTGGAAACAGTGCCCCACTTTAAGGAGCTAAAAGTCAAGTAAAAGGCAAGATGAGCAGAAAGAAAAAGGTGAGGATCATGTAAAGTTTCTTCAGTGACAAGGAAGATCAAGGTGCACCCTCAGAGGAAGATGTCAATGTGAGGGTCCCTATATCTAAAGCTTCCAAGAAAAATATGATTTGGTGTCAGGCCAGAGAGGCACTCAAAAATGACTTTGAAGATAAAGTTAGAGAGACAGAGAAAAAATGGAAAGAGAAATGAGGGTGAGGCAGGAAAGACATGAGAAAATAGTCAACAGCTTGAAAAGCCATATTGGCTAAATGGAAAAGGAGGTACAAAAGCTCTCTGATAAAAATAATTGCCTAAGAATTAGGATTGAACAAATGGAAGCCAGTGACTTTATAAGAAACCAAGACACAATAAAGCAAATCCAATTGAATGAAAATAGAGGGCAATGTAAAATATCTTCTTGGAAAAACTTCTGACCTGGAAAATGGATCCAGGAGAGATAAATCGAAATTATTCATCTACCTGAAAACCCTGATCAAAGAAAGAGCTTAGACATCATCTTCTAAGAAATTGTCAGGGAAAATTGCCCTGATATTCTAGAAGCAGAAGGTAAAGTAGAAATTGAAAGAATCCACAGATCACCTGAAGAAAGAGATTCCCAAAGGAAAACTCCTAGTAATATTATAGCCAAATTCCAGAGCTCTCAGGTCAAGGAGAAAATACTGCAAGCTGCCAAACAGAAAGGATTCAAGTACTGTGGAGCCCCAGTCAGGATAGCACAAGATCTAGCAGCTTCTACATTAAAGGACCAGAAGGCATGGAATATGATATTCCAAAGGGCAAAGGAATGGGGATTACAACCAAGAATCACCTACCCAGAAAAACTGTGTATAATCTTTCAGAGGCAAAAATGGGACTTTAATGAAAGAGAGGACTTTCAGGTATTCATGATGAAAAGACCTGAACTGAATGGCAAATTTGACTTTCAAATATAACACCTTAGAAAACCATAAAAAATTGGAGTTCGGATCATACCTGCAGTCATGCAATTGGTGACCATCTTTTGTCTGAGGCTGGATTTTTGTTGGGACCCTCCAGGGTCCAGGGTGGATGCTTTGTCCACTGTGTCACCTAGCTTCTCCATGATGACATCTTTAGGGTTAAATTGAGGAGTGAGAGGAATGCACTGGGGGCGGGGAAGGGCAGAGGTAGCATGAGGTGAAATCCTACATGAAAGAAACAAGTATAGGGCTTATGGAGTGGGGGAAGAGATAAGGGAGAAGCAGGGAAGTAAGTGAATTTTCCATTCATCAGAAAAGGTCCAAAGACCTTAAACCCATCTGAATTGCCTCAAGGAGGGATTAACACACACACCCAATTGGGTGAGTAATCTATTACTTCTGGGCAGTAAATGAGCCTTATACTCATCAGAATTGGCTCAAAAGACCTCAATCACATCAGCATTGGATCAAGGAGGAAATAACATACATACTCAATTTGGTGGAGTAATCTCTCTAACCCTGCAGTAAAATAAAAGGGGAAGGGGATAAAGAGAGAGGGGCAAAAGAAGGAAGAGCAGATTGGGGGAGGAGATAGACAGAAGCAAATCCCCTTTGAAGGGGGATAAGATCAAAGAAGATGGATAATAGAATAAATATCATGGGGTAGGGAATAGGATGGAAGGGAAACAGTTAACAATAGTAATCATGAAAAAGAGAAAAGGGGGAAAATTGTACAAAAAACATTTATAGCAACTCTTTGTGGTGGCTAAGAATTGAGAATCGAGGGAATGCCCATCAATTGAGGAATGACTGAAGAAGTTGTGGTATATTATTGTAGTGGAATGGTATTGTGCTATAGAAAATGACAAACAGGATGATCCCACAAAAACATGGAAAGACTCATGAACTGATGTATAGTAAAGTGAGCAAAACTGGGAGGACATTGTGCATAGTGACAGCAGTATTGTTCAATGATCGATTGTGAATGATTTAACTACTCTCAGCAATACAATGATCCAAGACAATCCCAAGGGACTGATGATGAAGCATACTATCCACACCCATAGAAAGAACTGATAAAAAGAGCACTTGTGGATTGTACATATATAATCTGGTTGCTGTCTTGTGGAGGGGAGTAAGAAAGGGAGGGAGAGAGAAAAATTTGGAACTTTAAATCTTATAAAAATGAATGTTGAAAACTACCCTTACATGTAGCTGTAAAAAATGAAATAAATGTTGCAAAAAAAATTTTAAAACAAACAGAAAAAACAAAAACAAAACAAAAAAATAACAACAGAAGAAAGAGTGAATTTAAAACTGGCCTTACATCCTAGCTATGTGACACTGGGGAATTTAATCTGTCAGCTTTAGTTTCCTCACCTATAAAATTGGGGTAAGAATACCATTTGCTGGAACAGCTAGGTGATTCAGTGGATCCACAGCGACCTGAATTCAAATTCGGTCTCAGACACTTGACATTTACTGGCTATGTGACCCTGGGCAAATCACTTAACCCTCATTTCCCTGAAAAAAAAAAAATAAAAGAATACTATTTGCCTCCCAGAGTTGTTGTAAAGATGAAAATAAGATAGATAGATAGATATACAAACATGTGAGTTTGTGCATATATCAATTGTTTTACAAACCATAAAGCATTATATAAATTAATCTTTTATCTTTTTTATTTTTATAATTATTGCAATTATTATTATTATTAAATTTGTAGTACTCCCAGTGCTGGGTACACAGAAAGATAGTTAATAGATATCACACCTATCCATCTATCTATACACCTATCTGTTTCCTACCTTTTTATTCTGCTTTCTGTTAACTGCCCATCACATCCTATGCTGTACTAGATTTTTTTTTGAACTCACTCTCAACTTATTCCTTTATGATCTTTGGGAAATATCAAGTGTTCCCTTTCCTTACTCTCAAACATTAACATTAAACAAATTCAAAATCTTCAATACACCTAAAGGTCTATATTGCCCATAGACATTGCCAATTGTTGACTCCAAAAGCTTGTACCTAGAACTTTTAGCACCATGAGGAATGAAAGTTAGAAACAGGATGGTGGCAGAAGCAGGAAGGGTAGTGTGAGGGCCAAAATTTAATATACAGAACATTAATTGGATGACTCCCCAAAATATTGGGGTCCTGGAAATACCACAGTAAACAGATTTCCTAACTTTATGAACTCCACATATTCTCTTTTTCCTAATACCTGGTATGCTTTAATAAGTGCTTAATGCCCAAAGATTAGTGCTAAAGCTTATAATTTAAGGCGACCACACATTTAGATTTTAAATATCACAGTATCCTCCCCTGAAACCTACCCCAATAGTGTTTAAGTTCCTTCAGGACTGGTATTGTACTAGCTTTTATCTTTCCATCCCCAGCATCTAGGTCTTAACAACAAGGGCTTAATAAATCTTCATAAAACATGTTCTATTTTAGATTTTGAGGTCCTTTTTATAAGACACCTTCACCTTTTCAGTAGAAAATAAGTAGATAATTGTAAAGCATATTTTACTATAAGACGAGACAATCTTTTCGTACCTTCCTAAGATTTATAGTGCTCCATTTGGGCCTTATATATTTGGAGACTGCAATTAAGCCCCTTGTGGTTTTATAGTCAAGGTAGCAAAGGCTTAATAGTGAAAGCATGAATTAAATATGTCAACCTAGAAAGGGTTCCTGGGGTTGTAAAATTAAAATGCATGTAATTGAAAGTGTGTCTTCATAGTTGAGTGTGAAGAATATTTTAAAGTTTTTTTCAAAATCTGTTTATATGCAAATGGTTAAAATGTAATGATTCATGTGAATGACATATTCCATGACATGAGATCACATGGTTTAAGAATTTCTCCATCACTTGGCAGCTCTTCTCTTGCTCAGCCCAGAAACATAGACTTCTGGAAATGCAGGCTTAAAATGGTAAAAAATGTAGTAGAATTTGGGGAGTAGTGTTTTCTCATTTAATGATTTTACATTTAAATTTTCAGAATTTTTATTTTTGAGAAAATATTTAAACAAAAAGAAAATTTTTTAATTTCCCAGATAAATATTATATAAATATTTATATGTAACATTAATTGTTAAATTTGTTTAACAGAGAGAAGAAACTGCTAAAACAAATTTAATTTAAAATATTTGGAACTCTGCCTTCTTCCCCACTCATCTCCAAATAATTCCCTTCTGTCTGACAGGGTAAATAACATAGGAATTGGAACTTCCTGATTCCTTTTATAGTTTGGGGAAAAGATTGAAATTCCAAAATTCCCTTTGCATAGCTAACTCTTCTTGGATAATCTTAAGGAGACACCCATTGATCATAAAAGGTAAGTAACTATCTCTTTTACCTGTGATGTAAGAAAGTAGTCTTTAGCAATTTGCTTTTAGCTCTAGCTCTAATCTGTTATAGACATTCTGATATTTTTTCCTAGAGTCCTAGAATGGTCTCTAGGAATGAAGGAGGGATCTGGTGTATAATAGTCTATACTTTTAGAAGTCACTTCAGGTTGGAGCCAAGTTGATGGAGGAAAGGAAGTAACTGCATGAGCTCTCCCCAACAACCCCTTCAAATACCTTCAAATAATGCCATAAGACAATTCTTAGAGCAGCAAAATCCACAAAAAGACAAGGTGAAATAATTTTCCAGACAAAGAGAACTTAGAAGATCAGGAGGAAAGGTCTTTTGTACTGGAGGGAGAGTGGAGCATAGCCCAGCACAGGCTGAACAGACCCTGCCTGGGCTCTGAACCAGGCCCAGCACAGTCCCAGCCCCAGTCCTAACCCCAGTAAACCTAGAGCAGGCCTTGGCAGTGTCTGAATCAGCAGTAGCAGTAACTGCTTCTGGAACTCAGCTCACAGACAGTTTGGGGGTCAAACAATTGGCCTGAAGGAGATGACAGGGATCTTTTTGCCAGCACTGTGGTAGGCTTCTATGGTTTTGCTTATACTCTATCCATGTCACAGTCTTGGATGGCAGTCCCAGGTGGGGGAGGAGCACAAGCACACAAGCACTTGCAGCCACAGTGGAGCAGGACTCCATTCGTAGTTTCAGGGTAGAAAAGCAGGCTTGTGTTTGCTTGTAGACCAGAGCACAGGCCAGAAGAGTAGTAAATATACCGTTCCTTAAATTATGCCACATTGTATGAACTAAAAACTTACAAATTTGGGAAATTAACTTTGAAAACAGGTACACAAAACTCCTGAAGCTTGAGACAGTGCATCTCCCAACCTCGAAGCAGTGCTCCACTTTAACAGTCAAGAAATAGGTAGGAGAAATGAGCATATAGAAAAAATGCTGATCATTGAAAGTTTCTGTGGTGAAAAGGAAGATCAAAATACATCCTCAGAAGAAGATAACAAATTCAAAGCTCCTATATCCAAAGATTCCAAGAAAAATATAAATTGGTCTCAGGCCATAGAAGTGCTCAAAAAGGACTTTGAAAATAAAGTAAGAGGAGTAAAGGAAAAAATGGAAAGAGAAATGAGAGTGGTGCACGAAAATCATGAAAAAAATCAATAGTTTGATAAAGGAGACACCAAAAAAAAAATATTGAAGAAAATAACACCTTAAAAAACAGACCAGGGGGCAGAGCCAAGATGGCAGAGGAAAAGTTGTGACTCTCTGAGCTCCTGAAAAGCCCATCCACATACCTCCAAAAAAAAAAAAAAAAAGAAGCTATAAGACAACTCCTTGAGCAGCAAAAGCCACAAAAGAACAGAGTGAGGCTATTTTTCAGCCAAAGAAGGCTTAAATAGGCATCAGGGATTCTTTGTTGTACAGAGTAAGAGAGGAGCTTAGCATGTCGCACAGATCCAGCCCCAGGCAGGACATACCTCCAGAGCCATGTAATCTTCAGCATCAGCAGCTTCTTCTGAAATTTGATTCACAGGGTATCTGTAGGTAGGGGGTATCTGCTGAAGTAGAGGTGGGAGAGCTATCATGTTATTCAGGTAGTAGACTTCCCTGGCAGTGGCCCAGTAAGGGAGAGGCACAGGTACTCAAAACTATTTACCATAGAGAATCAGTTTTCAAGCAGATTTCTGCTTCCAGGTTAAATAGAAATCAGGTCCATGGTTACTTACAGGCCAAGGGCCCTGGGAATGAGCCTGAATTATGCCACCTCGGATCCCCTGTAGCTTGGGACAGTGAATCCTGGAAGCAGGGCTACATGTTAAAAAGGAGTTAAAAGACAAGAAATAACCTGGCAAGATGAGCAGGCAGAGAAAGCAGTACACTGTTGAAAGTAAGGGGCTAAAATTCTAGCTAGTCTGTCTAAAATCTCTAATGAGTGGTCGCCAATCAATTATAAGCCTTAGCAAGAGTTAGACTTTTAAGAATTTATTAAGGAGAATCAGAATTTGGTAAAGAGAGAGAGAAAGGCCTAGATTCATCTATCTACCAAAGGGAGAGCACGTTTCTAGCTCCACTGTCCGCCAGAGTCCACATGAAAGAGAGTGAGCCAGTGTGCCAGCCTCCCACTTCTTCCTCCGACCAGCTAATGTCACTTCCTGACACCAAAGAAAGTCTCATGGTCCTGCCCTCAGAGGTGCTCTCCTCATGGCAGAGCTTTTCTACAGTAAGTCTCCAGTAGGTGGTGTCATTCCAATCATTACAGTGGCAAAGTAGAACAAAACACACCCTCAGAAGAAGATAGCAAAGTCAAAGCTCCTACATCCAAAGATTCCAAGAAAAATATGAATTGGTCTCAGGCCATGGAAGAACTCAAAAAGGACTTGGAGGATGAAGTAATAGAGGTAGAGGGAAAGGTTAGGGCCAGAGGAAAAAAGAAAGAGAAATGAGAGTGATGCAGGAGAATCTTGCAAAAAGTCAGCTTGAAAAGCCAAACTGGCCAAATGGAAAAGGTGGTACATAACCTCTCTGAAGAAAATTATTGCTTAAAAAATGAGATAGAGCAAATAGAAGGTAATGACTTTATGAGAAATTAAGATGCAATAAAGCAAATTCAAATGAATAAAAAAATAGAGGGGAATATGATATATCTTCTTAAAAAAGCAGCTGACCTAGAAAATGGATCCAGGAGAGATAATCTGAAAATCACTGGACTACCTGAAAACCATGATCAAAATAAGAGCTTAGACATCATCTTCCAAGATTCTAGAAGCAGTAGGTAAAATAGTAATTGAAATAATCCACCCATCATCTCCAGAAAGAGATTTCAAAAGGAAAACTTTCAGGAATATTATAGTCAAATTCCAGCGATTACAGATCAAGGAGGAAATATTGCATGTAGCTAGAAAAAAGGAATTAAAATACTGTTTATCTATAGTCAGGATAATGCAAGATCTAGCAGAGTCTACATTAAAAGATCAGAGAGCATGGAATATGATATTCCAAGAGGGCAAAGGAACCCCAATATCGCCTACCCAGCAAAACTGTGTATAATCTTTCAGGGGGAAAATGGTACTTCAATTTAAAGGAGAACTTTCAGGCATTTGTGATGAAAAGACCTGAACAGAATAGAAAATTTGACTTTCAAATACAAGACCCTAGCAAAGCATAAAACGTTAAACAGGTAAAAGACATCATGAGGGTTATTAAAAGGTCAAACTGTTTACATTCCTAAGTGGGAAGATGATACCTATAACTCATAAGAACTTTCTCAGTGTTAGGGCAGCAGAAAGGAATATACTTAGGCAGAGGACACAGGTGTGAATTGAATATGAAGGGATGATATCTGTAAAGCATTTATTTTTTGCTTATCCTTGTTTTTTGTTGGGTAGGCAGGGTATGGTGACTTCTGACTGGGACTGGATTTGGGCTCAGGGCCAGGGCTGGTGCTTTCTCCACTGTGTCATCTAGCTGAACTACATTTACATCTTTTTTTTTATTTTTTTTTGAGATATTTTATTTTTTCCGTTACATGTAAAGATAGTTCTCAACTTTTGTTTATACATGCTTTACAATTTCAGATTTTTCTCCCTCCCTCCCCTCCCTCCCCCCTCCCCTAGACAGCAGGTAATCTGATATAGGTTATATCTATATATCTCTATACATATACATATATATATATATATATACACACACACACACACATATATATATACACATAATAACATTAATCCTATTTCTGCATTAATCCTGTTACAAGAGAAAGAATCAGAGCAGTGATGCAAAACCTCAAAATAGAAAAAAAAAAACCAACAGCACCCAAAACAAAAGAAATAATATGATTCAATCAGCATCTATACTCCACAGTTCTTTCTTTCTTTTTTTTTCTTGGATTTGGAGATCCTCTTCTATCATGAGTTCCCTGGAACTCTTCTGTAACATTGCATTGGTGAGAAGAATATAGTCCATCACAGTAGGTCAACACTCAATGTTGATGATACTGTGTACAATATTCTTCTGGTTCTGCTCATCTCACTCATCATCAGCTCATGTAAGACCCTCCAGGTTTCTCTGAACTCTTCCTGCTCATCATTTCTTACAGCACAATAGTATTCCATTGTATTCATATACCACAACTTGTCCAGCCATTCCCCAATTGATGGGCACCCCCTCAACTTCCAATTCCTTGCTACCATGTAAAGAGCAGCTATAAATATTTTTGTACATGTGGGTCCCTTTCCCCCTTCCATGATTTCTTTGGGCAAAAGACGTAAAGTGAGATTGCTGGGTCAAAGGGTATGCACAGCTTTATCGCCCTTTGGGCATAATTCCAAATTGCTCTCCAGAATGGTTGGATCAGCTCACAGCTCCACCAACAATGCATTAGTGTTCCAATTTTCCCACAGCCTCTCCAACATTTATTATCTTCCTTTTTTGTCATTTTAGCCAATCTGATAGGTGTCAGGTGGTACCTCAGAGTTGTTTTAATTTGCATCTCTCTAATCATTAGAGATTTAGAGCATTTTTTCATATGGGAATAGATAGCTTTGGTTTCTTCATCAGAAAACTGCCTGTTCATATCCTTTGACCATTTCTCAATTGGGGAATGACTTGGATTCTTATAAATTTGATTTAATTCCCTATATATTTTAGAGGTGAGGCCTTTATCAGAAGCACTGGCCTCAAAAATTGTTTCCCAGCTTTCTGCCTCCCTTCCAGTTTTGGATGCATTGCTTCTGTTTGTACAAAAATTTTTTAATTTAATATAATCAAAATCATCCACTTTGCATTTTATAATATACTCTATCTCATGTTTGGTCAAAAACTGTTCTCCTTTCCAAAGATCTGATAGGTACACTATTCCTTTCTCTCCTAATTTACCTATGGTATCACCTCTTATGTCTAAATCATGTATCCATTTTGACCTTATTTTAGTATAAGGTGTAAGATGTTGGTCTAAGCCTAATTTCTGCCATACTATCTTCCAGTTTTCCCAGCAGTTTTTGTCAAATACTGAGTTCCTATCCCAGAAGCTGGAGTCTTTGGGTTTATCAAACACTACATTACTAGTGTCATTTACTACTGCATTTCGTGAGGCTAGCCTATTCCATTGATCTACCACTCTATTTTTTAGCCAGTACCAGATAGTTTTGATGACTGCCGCTTTATAGTAAAGCTCCAGGTTTGGTACCGTTAACCCACCTTCCTGTGAATTTTTTTTTCATTATTTCCCTGGATATTCTTGATTTTTTGTTTTTCCAGATGAATTTTGTTATTATTTTTTCTAGCTGTATAAAATAATTTTTAGGTAGCCTGATTGGTATGGCACTGAATAAGTAAATTAATTTAGGCAGTATTGTCATTTTTACTATATTAGCTCTGCCTATCCATGAGCAATTGATATCTTTCCAATTATTTAGATCTGATTTGATTTGTGTGAAGAGTGTTTGGTAGTTGTGTTCATAGAGTTCCTGGGTTTGTCTTGGCAAGTAGACTCCCAAGTATTTTATATTACCTACCATTATTTAAATGGAATTTGTCTTTCTATCTCTTGATGCTGGACTTTGATGGTCATGTATAGAAATGCTGATGATTTATGTGGATTTATTTTATATCCTGCTACTTTGCTAAAGTTGTTAATTGTTTCAAGTAATTTTTGAGTTGGTTCTCGAGGATTCCTTAAGTATACCATCATATCATCTGCAAAGAGTGATAGTTTTGTTTCCTCCTTGCCTATTCTAATTCCTTTAATTCCTTTCTCTTCTCTGATTGCTAAAGCTAACATTTCTAGAACAATATTAAATAATAGGGGTGATAATGGACATCCCTGTTTCACCCCTGATCTTATTGGGAAGGCCTCTAATTTATCTCCATTGCATATAATACTTGCTGATGGCTTTAGGTAGATACTGTTTATTATTCTAAGGAAAGCTTCCCCTATTCCTAAATTCTCTAGTGTTTTTATTAGGAATGGGTGCTGTACTTTGTCAAAAGCTTTCTCTGCATCTATTGAGATAATCATATGATTTTGTTTGGTATTCTTATTGATGTGGTTGATTATGTTGATAGTTTTCCTAATGTTGAACCAGCCCTGCATTCCTGGAACAAATCCCACCTGGTCATAGTGTATTATCCTGGTGATCACTTGCTGTAATCTCCTTGCTAATATCTTATTTAAGATTTTAGCATCAATATTCATTAGGGAAATTGGTCTATAATTTTCTTTCTCTGTTTTTGCTTTGCCTGGTTTTGGTATCACCACCATATTTGTGTCATAAAACGAATTTGGTAGAACTCCTTCTTCACCTATTTTTCCAAATAATTTGTATAATATTGGAATTAATTGTTCTTTAAATGTTTGGTAAAATTCACCCGTAAACCCATCTGGCCCTGGGGATTTTTTCTTAGGGAGTTCATTAATAGCTTGTTCAAATTCTTTTTCTAATATGGGTTTATTTAAGGATTTTATTTCCTCTTCAGTTAACCTGGGCAGTTTGTATTTTTGTAAATATTCATCCATTTCTTTTAGATTGTCAAATTTATTGGCATACAGTTGGGCAAAATATTTCCTAATTATTGCTTTAATTTCCACTTCATTGGTGGTAACATCACCCTTTTCATTTTTGATACTGGTAATTTGGTTTTCTTCTTTCTTTTTTTTAATCAAATTAACCAATATTTTATCTATTTTATTGGTTTTTTCATAAAACCAGCTCTTAGTTTTATTGATTAATTCTATAGTTTTTTTGCTTTCAATCTTATTGATTTCTCCTTTAATTTTCAGGATCTCTAATTTAGTGTCTAATTGGGGATTTCTAATTTGTTCTTTTTCTAGCTTTTTAAGTTGCATGCCCAATTCATTAATCTCCTCTTTCTCCTTCTTATTCATGTAAGCATTTAGAGCTATAAATTTTCCCCTAAGCACTGCTTTGGCTGCATCCCATAGATTTTGGTATGTTGTCTCATTATTGTCATTCTCTTGGATAAAGTTATTGATTGTTTCTATGATTTCTTGTTTGGCCCATTCATTCTTTAGAATGAAATTATTTAGTTTCCAATTGATTTTCATTCTACTTTTCCCTGGCTCTTTCTTACATGTAATTTTTATTGCATCATGATCTGAGAAGGATGCATTTACTATTTCTGCCTTTCTACATTTGACTATGATGTTTTTGTGCCCTAATACATGGTCAATTTTTGAAAATGTGCCATGTACTGCTGAGAAAAAGGTATATTCCTTTCTATCCCCATTCAATTTTCTCCAGACATCTATCATGTCTAACTTTTGTAGTAATCTATTCACCTCTTTCACTTCTTTCTTATTTATTTTTTGGCTAGATTTATCTAATTCTGAGAGGGGGAGATTCAGATCCCCCACTAGTATAGTATTACTGTCTAATTCCTCTTGTAACTCATTTAACTTCTCCTCTAAGAACTTGGATGCTATACCACTTGGCACATACATATTTAATATTGATATTACTTCATTATCTATAGTACCTTTAAGTAAGATGTAATTTCCTTCCTTATCTCTTTTAATGAGATCTATTTTTGCCTGCACTTTGTCTGAGATAAGGATTGCTACTCCTCCCTTTTTTACTTTAGCTGAGGCATAATATATTCTGCTCCAGCCTTTTACCTTTACTCTGTGTGTATCTCTCTGCTTCAAATGTGTTTCTTGTAAACAGCATATTGTAGGGGTCTGGTTTTTAATCCACTCTGCAATTCGCTTCCGTTTTATGGCAGAGTTCATCCCATTCACATTCACAGTTATTATTACTGACTGTCTATTCCCCTCCATTCTATTTACCCCCTTTGTACTTTTCCCCCCTTCTTTCACCCTATTCCTCCTCACTGATGTTTTACTTCTTACCCCTGCCTCCCCCAATCTGCCCTCCCTTTTTATCACCCCCCTCTCTTTTCTTTACCCTTTTCTCCCTTGCTTTTGTCCTCCCTTCTATCAGTCCCCCCTTTCCCTTCCCCTTTTGTTTCCTTAAAGAATGAGTTAAGTTTCTTTATCCCAATGAACGTATATGTTATTCCCTCTTTGAGTCAAATCTAATGAGAATAGGGTTGAAACCATGTTCCATCCTCCTTTCTTTCCCTCTATTATAATAGGTTTTTTTCCACCTATTCATATGATATAATTCATCCCATTCCTCGTCCCCTTTCCTCTCCTCCCCATCGACTCCCTTTTTATCCCCTTAATTCTTTTGTATCATCACATCAAAGACAATTTATATTTATACCCTCTATATAAAGTCCTTCTCTCTGCCCAAATACATTTACAGTTCTTAAGAGTTATGAGTATTATCTTCCTGTGTAGGGATATAAACAGTTTAACCTAATAGGGTAACTTTTTTTTTTCCCCCCTCTTTTTACCTTTTTAAACTTCTCTTGAGTCTTGTATGTTGAGATCAAATTTTCTATTCAGTTCTGGTCTTTTCATCAGGAAAGATTGAAAGTCCCCAATGTCATTAAATGTCCATCTTTTCCCCTGAAAGAAAATGCACATTTTTGCTGGGTAATAGATTCTCGGCTGCAATCCAATCTCCTTTGCCTTCCGGAATATCATATTCCAAGCCTTGCGGTCCTTTAATGTTGAAGCTGCCAGGTCCTCAGCAATCCTGACTGTGGCTCCATGATATTTAAATTGCTTCTTTCTGGCTGCTTGGAGTATTTTCTCCTTCACCTGATAATTCTGGAATTTGGCTAAAATATTCCTTGGAGTTTTCCTTTTGGGGTCTCTTTCAGGAGGTGATCGATGGATTCTTTCAATGGTGATTTTATCCTCTGATTCTATGATATCAGGGCAGTTCTCCTTAATAATTTCCTGGAATATGGTGCCTAGATTCTTTTTCTGGTCATGGCTTTCAGGCAGCCCAATGATTCTCAAATTGTCTCTCCTGGATCTGTTTTCCAGATCAGTTGTCTTTCCAATGAGGTATTTCACATTTTCTTCTATTTTTTCATTTTTTTTATTCTGCTTGACTGATTCCTGGTGTCTCATGTATTCCTTATCTTCCAACTGTCCCACTTTAATTTTTAAGGCATTGTTTTCTTCAGTGAGATTATGCACCTTTTTTTCCATTTGGCTAAGTGAATTTTTTAAGGTATTGTTTTCTTCAGTGAGATTATGCACCTTTTTTTCCATTTGGCTAAGTGAATTTTTTAAGGTATTATTTTCTTCAGTGAGATTATGCAGCTTTTTTTCCATTTGGCCAAATGAATTTTTTAAGGCTTTGTTTTCTTCAGCTTCCTTTTCCAAGCTGCTGATTCTTTTTTCATAGTTTTTTTGTTTTGCTTTCATTTCTCTCCCCATTTTTTCTTCTACCTCTTGCAATTGATTTTTAAAATTCTTTTTGAGCTCTTCCAGGAAGGCTTTTTGTTCTTGTGACCAATTCACCTTCCCTTGTGAGGCTTCAGATGTAGCCAATTTGAGGCTATTGTCGTCATCTGAGTTTGTGTTGGCTTCTTCCCTATTGATACAGAAGCTCTCAATGGAGAGGGCTCTTTTTTGCTTCTTACTCATTATTGCAGCTTATTTATTTATTCTTTAAGTTGAGGTCTGCTCTGGGGGCACCAGGGTCCCTGTTTTGGGCTTCTTGTGCAGGTGTATAGGTGCTGTGTGACCGGGCTTTTACTCTGAGGCCTTTATGGTGTGTGGAGATGCCCCGCCCTGCACTTCCTGTCTCGTTGCGCTCGGCCAGCCAGGCGCCAGACCCCGGCGTCTGATCCCGCCGTTCGTGGCCCTCTCGGCTGGTGCAGGTAAGTTTTTCCACTGTCCTTCTTGGCCACCAGATTTTTGAACCAGGTTCCGGGAGCCTCAGTTGTTTGGCTGTGGCCCGCAGCTCCTGCTGACTTGCCCCGACCCCCTCGGCGCTGGGTTGCTGCCCTGCGCTGGGCCTCCCTTTTGCCCGAGTCAGAACGACCTTTTCCTGAAGTCTTCTAAATTATCTCTGGTAGGAGGACTGTGTCTCTCTGTCTCTTTGCAGGTTCTGTAGTTTCAGAATCCGTCCAGAGGCTTGATTTAATGTTCGTTTTGAGGGAACAGAAGGTGAGCTCAGGCAGCTTGCTGCTTCCTCTCCGCCATCTTGGCTCCACCCCCCCCCATTTACATCTTTAAAATAAAGTTAAAGGGTAAGGGCAATGCACTAGAAGAAAGGGAAAGGGAGAGGTGGAATGTGGGCAAGTAGCTCATATAAAAGAAACAAGAAAAGGCTTATGGATTAAAGGGGAAAATAGGGAAGGAGCAGAGGAGTGAGTGAGCCTTACTCTCATCAAAATTGGCTCAAAGAGGGAGTAACAAACAGACTCAAGTAGGTAAAGTAATATATTTTGCTGTGAGGGAAAATGGGAAGGGAAGGGGATAAGGGGGGAAAGCAAAGGAAGAGAAGGCAAATTGGGAGAGAGGGCAGTAAAAAACAAACAATTTTGGGGAGGGATAGGTTGAAGGAAGATAGAAAATAGAGTAAATATCAAGGGGAGGGAATAGGATGCAGTGTAATACAGCTGGTAATACAGCTATCACTAGTAATTGGGAAAGACATGACAAGCAGGATTCTATCAGAAGGATTTATGAAAAATGCAAAACATCAGCAGAAAAAGAACTGATGGTATCTGAATACAGATTGAAGAACCATTTTATTAGTTCCTCTTTCTAAAGTTATTTTGTCTGTTTTCTTTCTCAATGTGACTAATGAGAAGATGTTTGCATGACCGCACATGTATGATTTATATTGAATTGCTTGATTTATTACGTAGGGTTGAGGAGGTAGAGAGGAGTAAAATTTGGAAATTGAAGTTTTTTAAAAAACCAATGTGGGCAGTAGGTGCCTACCCCGTTGTGCAGAGCGGTCCCTAGCTCTGGCCGTCCGAGCTCCCGCCGCAGCCGCAGCCGCAGCCGCAGCCGCAGCCGCAGCCGCAGCCGCAGCCGCAGCCGCAGCCGCAGCCGCAGCCGCAGCCACAACCACAGCAAACCAACCACTGAGCTACCCAGCCACTCAAACTATCTTCTCACCGCCAACATGTCTCTTTCCAGCAAACTGACCTTGGACAAGGTGGACCTGAAGGGGAAAAGGGTCATCATGAGGGTGGATTTTAATGTTCCCAAGAAGAACAAAGAGATAACCAACAACCAGAGAAACAAAGCTGCTGTTCCTAGCATCAATTACTGCTTGGACAATGGAGACAAGTCCGTTGTTCTGATGAGCCACTTAGGCCGACCTGATGGTATCCCCATGCCTGAGAAATATTCCTTGGAGCCCGCGGCTGCGGAACTCAAATCCCTGCTGGGCAAAGATGTTCTGTTCCTGAAGGACTGTGTGGGTCCAGAAGTGGAGAAAGCCTGTGCCAACCCACCTAACACTTCTGTCATTCTGCTGGAGAATCTTCGCTTCCATGTAGAAGAAGAAGGAAAAGGCAAAGATGCTTCTGGGAACAAGATCAAAGCTGAGCCAGCCAAAGTAGAAGCCTTCCAAGCATCCCTCTCCAAGCTGGGAGATGTCTATGTCAATGATGCTTTTGGGACTGCTCACCGTGCCCACAGTTCCATGGTGGGAGTGAATCTGCCCCAGAAGGCATGTGGTTTCCTTATGAAAAAGGAGCTGACTTACTTTGCTAAGGCCCTGGAGAGCCCAGAGAGACCCTTCCTGGCTATCTTGGGCGGAGCTAAAGTTGCCGATAAGATCCAGTTGATCAACAATATGCTAGACAAAGTCAATGAGATGATCATTGGTGGTGGGATGGGTTTCACCTTCCTCAAGGTGCTAAACAACATGGAGATTGGAACTTCTCTTTTTGATGAAGAGGGAGCCAAGATTGTCAAAGACCTGATGGCCAAGGCCGAGAAGAATGGTGTCAAGATCACTTTGCCTGTTGACTTTGTCACAGCAGACAAGTTTGATGAGAATGCCAAGACTGGCCAAGCCACACTGGCCTCTGGCATCCCAGCTGGATGGATGGGTTTGGACTGTGGCCCCAAGAGCAGCAAGAAGTACGCAGAAGCTGTAGCCCGGGCCAAACAGATTGTGTGGAATGGACCTGTTGGAGTATTTGAGTGGGAAGCCTTTGCTCGGGGAACCAAAGAACTAATGAACAATGTGGTGGAGGCCACCAAGAGGGGCTGCATCACCATCATAGGTGGTGGGGATACTGCCACTTGCTGTGCCAAATGGAACACCGAGGACAAAGTCAGCCATGTTAGCACTGGGGGCGGTGCCAGTCTTGAGCTGCTGGAGGGCAAACTCCTTCCTGGGGTGGCCGCCCTGAGCAATGTCTAATGGATGCTACTTTGTTGCCTGCTGGTTCCTGTGCACAACCCTTCCAACATGACACTGCAGTGCTTCCTGTCCTTTTCCTTGGCATTAGGCAAGTTTCTCCCTCAAGACTCAACCAGTGGCCAGAAGATGGGGCAATGAGAGCCCCAGAAGCAGCTCAAGTCAACTTTGTGTTTCCTGGGTGTGCCTGTTGTCAGATCTCACTTGAACTCCTTTAGTGTGTCTAAACCATTGTTGTCATATGTAGAGTATATATATATATATATATATATATATACACATATATATATATATATTTATATTTTGCCTTTAGAAAGAAAAAAGTCTAAAGCCGCTGTTAGCCATACTCTCTTGAAATAGTTTGTTCTGTTCAGCTTTGTCAGCAGCTGTTGTTGTCATTACCCACACACAGTATGGAAACAAGAAGAAACTCCAGTTTGGGGTGGGGGGGGAAGGTTGACCTGTTAAATAAACATTTCATAAAAGTGCCAGCTCAAAAAAAAAAACAATGTGGAAAAATAAATAAATGAATGAATGAATAAATAACAATATGATTAAAAGACCAGATTAGATCAAATGGTAAAAAGCTACAAAAAACAAATGAGGAAAAGAATGCCTTGAAAAGCCAAATTGGCCAAATGGAAAAGGAGGTACAAAAGTGCTCTAGAGAAAATAATTCCTTAAAAATTAGGATTTAGCAAATGGAAGCTAATGACTTTATGAGAAATCAAGAATCAATAATACAAACCAAAAGAATGGAAAAAATAGAAGGCAATGTGATATATCTCCTTGGAAAAACAACTGACTTGGAAAATAGTTCCAGGAGAGATAATATGAAAATTATTGGACCACCTGAAAACTGTGATTTAAAAAAAAGCCTTCATATCATTTTCCAAGAAACTGTCAGGAAAAATTGCCATTATAGTCTAGAACCAGAAGATAAAATAGAAATTGATAGAATGCAACAATTACCTCCTGAAAGAGATCCTAAAATGAAAACTCTCAGAAATATCGCCAAATTAAAGAGTTCCCTAGTCAAGGAGAAAGCCAGAAAGAAACAATTCAAGTAGGGGGCAGCTAGGGGGTGCATGAATCAGGAAGACCCGAGTTCAAATCTGGCCTCAGATACTTAACACTTACTGACTGTGTGACCCTGAGCAAGTCACTTAAACTCAATTGCCTCACACAAAAAAAAAAAAAGAAAGAAAAAAAAGAAGCAATTCAAGTATTGTGTTGCCACAGTCAGGATACCACAAGATTTAGCAGATTCTACATTAAGGTATTGGAGGGCTTGAAATATGATATTCCAGAGGCCAAAGGAAATTAGATTACAACCAAGAATCACCTATCCAGAAAAACTAAGTATAATTCTTTGGGGGGGGGGCGGGAAATGGGCATTCAATGAAAGAGAAGACTTTTAGTCTTTTTTACTTTTTTGTGGGGCAATGAGAGTTAAGTGACTTTCCCAGGGTCATAGAGCCAGTAACTGTCAAGTGTCTGAGGTCAGATTTTAATTCAAGTCCTCCTGAATCCAGGGCTGGTGATTTGTCCACTGAGTCACCTTGCTGCCCCCAGTTTTCATCAATGTCTTGATGAAAAGACGTTAGCTGAATAGAAAATTTGACTTTCAAATACATGACTCCAGAAAAGCATAAAAAGGTAAACAGTATAGAGAAATCATAAGCAATAATAAAAGGTTAAACTGTTTACATTCCTATGTGGGAAGATGATACTTATAACTCATAAGAACATTCTCAATATTAGGGCAGGTGGATGGAGTATATTTAGACAGAGGGCACAGGTGTGAATTAAATATTAAAGGTTGATATCTTTAAAAAATAAAATTAAGAGGAAAGAGTAATGCAATGGGAGAAAGGGAAAGGGAAAGGTGGAATGTGGTAAAGTATCACACATAAAAGAAGCAGCTTATGGAGTGGGGGCAAAGGTGAGGGAGGTACTGATGAGTGAGTGAACCTTACTCTCATCAGAATTGGCTGAAAGAGGGAATAACATACTCACTCAATTGGGTATAGTAAAATCTACCTTACCCTGAAGGAAAGTAGGAGTGGAAGGGGTTGGGGTGGGGGGTGGAAGGTGATATAAGGGAGGGCAGATTGGGAAAGGGAGCAGTCACAAGCAAAACACTTTTGAAGAGGGACAGGATGAAAGGAGATAGTGAATAGAATAAATGTTATTGGGAGGGAGTGGGTTGGAGGGAATTAGAGTTAGTAATAGTAAGTGTGAAAAAATTTTTGAAGCAAGTTTTTCTGACAAAGGCCTCATTTCTCAAACACATATAGAACTGAGTGATAATAAGAGCCATTCCCCAATTGATAAATAACCAAAAGATATTAACAGTTTTCAGATGAAAAAATCAAAGCTATCTATAGCCCTACAAAGAAAAATGCTCTAACTCACTATTGCTTAGAAGGATGCAAATCAAAATAATTCTAGGCTACTACCTCATACTTAATAGATTGGATAATAGGACAGCAGAGGAAAGTGACAAATGTTGCAGGGTATATGGGGAAAATGAGATATTAATGCACTATTGGTGGATTTGTAATCTGATTCAAGCATTCTGTAGAACAATTTGGAACTGTGGTCAAAAGGCTTTGGAACAATGCATACTCTTTGTCTTAGTAATGTCACTAGTGGGTCAGTATACATAAAAAGATAAAAAAACAAAAAGTTAGGCTACCTATATCTACAAAATTGTTCATGGCATCCCTTTTCTGGTGCAAAGACTTTGAAACTGAGGAGATGCCCATCAGTTGGGGAATGGCTGAACAAATTTTGGAATGAGATTTTGCTGGAACACTTTTGTGCTATAAGAAATGATTAGCATTATGCTCTCAGAAAAACCTGGAGAGACTTACATGAGCTGAGGCAAAGTGAAATGTGTTGTAAGATGATCAGCTGTGAATGACTTAGGTATTCTCAATAACATAATGATCCAAGACAACTCTGAAAGACTTATGAAAAATGTTATCAATCTCCAGAGAAGGAACTGATGGTATCTGAATACAGATTGAAGCATAATTCTTAAGTTTCTTTTTCTTAAGTTTTTTGTCTGCTTTCTTTCACAACCTGAATAATATGGAAATTTTTTGCATGACTACACATGTATAACATATTGAATTGCTTATGTTCTTAAGGAGAGGTGTGGAAGAAGGGAAGAAGTGAATTTGGAAAACAAAGTTTAAAAATGGATGTTAAATTTTTTTTACATGTAATTTTTTTATAAAAGTCACTTGAGGGACTATTTAGTCCAATAATGCCTGGAAAAAAATAATCTCTATTGTATACTATAATAATAATGGCCTTGGTTCATTTGAAGGGCTCAAAGGAATGGAAACTCCAAACCTTCCAAAACAACCCATTACACATTTAAATCGTTTTTCTATTTTCAAATTTTATTTATTTATTTATTTATTTTTAATGTTTATTTAAAAATTGAGTTCCAAATTCATTCCTTCCTGCTCTTCATATACCCAGTGAAAGGCAAGAAATATTATATTAATTTCATACAACAGGTCACATAAAACATATTTCTAGATTTCCCATTTTGTAAAATCAACAAGGAAAAAAAAAGAAAATAGAAAAGTACTTTTCAATGTGTACTCAGATTTCACCAATTCATTCTCTGGAGTTATATAGAATTTTTCATGAGTCCTTTGATCATAACATTATAAAAGTAACTAAGTCTTTTAGAGTTGATTAGCATTATGATATTGTTGTTGCCATCTACAATGTTCTTCTGATTCTAGTCACTTCATTTTACATAAGTTCATATAAAATTTCCTAGGTTTTACAAAAACAATTCTGCTCATCATTTCTATTGATACAATCATATGAGTTTTGTTATTTTTGTTGTTGATAAGGTCATTATTCTGGTAGTTTTCCTAATATTGAACCAATCCTGAGTTCCTTGTACAAATCCCTTTATTCACTGAAATGTTGCTGCAATATTCTTGCTAATATTGTAATTTAAAATTTTTGCATCAATGTTAATTTAAGAAATTGGCCTTCAGATTTCTTCTGTTTTTGCTCTCCTTGGTTTAAGTATTAGCACCATGTTTATGTCATATCAGGAATTTGGTAGGACTCCTTTCCCCTTTTTTTCAGTAGTTCTTATAGTAGTTGGATTAATTCTTCCTTAAATGTTTAAATCCATATAGTCCTAGGTGGTTTTGTTTCCCCCTGGGGAACTCATTCATTTATGAATTGTTCAATTTCTTTTTTCCAACATAGGGTTATTTAAGTACTCATTTTTTTCTGTTGATATGGGCAATTTATATTTTTGTGAATGTAACGATTGGAATGATGCCACCTGCTGGAGACTTACTGTAGAAAAGTTCCACCATGAAAGGAAGGTCTTTGAGGGCAAGAACATGCCTCTTTTCTTTGGTGTCAGGAAGTGAAGTTTGTTAGTAGGAGGAAGAAGGAAGAGCTGGGCACTCTGACTGGGGCTCTTTCCTGGCAACTCTGGTGGAGAGTGGAGCTAGAAATGTGCTCTCCCTTTAATAGATAGGAATCTAGGCCTTTTCTCTCTTTAGCAAATTCTTATTCTCCTTAATAAATGCTTAAAAGTCTAACTCTTGCTAAAGCTTATAATTTATTGGCAACCACTCATTAGATATTTTAGATAGACTAGCTAGAATTTTAGCCCTTAGCATGAATATTCATCTATTTCATTTATTTTTATTCAAGATTTACTGTCATGTCATTGGACAAAATAACTGATTTCATCTTCATTGGTGGTGTATTCACCTCATCCTTTTCATTTCTGAGATTTTTAATTTGGTTTTGTTTTTTCCTTTTCTTTTTATCAAGTAAACTAATGGTTTATTTTTATTTTTTTCATGAAACAGTTTCTAGTTTTATTTGTTCTTTTACTTTCAATTTTGTTTGATTTTTAAGACTTTCATTTTGGTGTTTAGTTGGGGATTTTTAATTTGTTCTTCTTCTACTTTTCTTTTTGGTTGTGTGCCCAATTCACTGATTTGCTCTTTCTCTTTTATTGATGTATGCCTTCATAGATATAAATTTTCCTCTAATACTGCTTGACTACATTTCACAATTTTGGTATATTGTATCATTGATGTCATTATCTTCAAGGAAATTATCCATTGAGTTCATAATATTTCTTCTTTCTTTAGCATTAGATTATATAGTTTAAAATTAATTTTAATCTATGGTTCCATAGCCCTAGATTAAATGCAATTTTATTACATTATGATCCAAGAAGCAAGCATTTTACATTTCTGTTTTTCTGCATTTGTTTATGAGATTGTTACGCCCAAACATATGGTCATTTTTTTGTGAAAGTGTCATGTGCAGCTAGGAACAAATTTATCCTCTTCTCTCTTACCATTGAATTTTCTGAAGAGATCTATCATATCTAAATTTTCTACAATTCTATTCATCTCCTTAAATTCTTCCTTATTTATGTTATAGATATACTTATCTAGCTCTAAGAGGAAAAGCTGTTTCCCCCACTAGTCTAGTTTTACTGTTTTTTTCCTCCTATAATTCAATTAAATTTTCCTTTAAAAATTTGATTGCTATCTTATTTGGTGCATCTATGCTTAGTTTTGATATTACTTTCCTGTCCCTGGTGCCTTTTAACAAGGTGTAGTTTCCCTGCTTATCACTTTTAATTAAGTTTAATTTTGCTTTTGCTTTATCTGAGATCATGATTTTCCCCTGTCTTTTTTACTTCAGCTGAAATATTATATATATATATATATATATATATATATATATATATATATATATATATATATATATATATATATAATAGATTCTGATCCAGGGCCTTATTTTACTTCTGTGTATATCACTGTGCTTTAAATGTTTTATATGTTAGATTTTGTCTCTAATCTATTCTTCTATCTACTTCCGTTTTATGGGTGAATTCATCCCATTTACATTCAGTTATGATAGCTTACTTTGCATATCTTTTCATCTTTTTCTTCTGTTTATTCCTCTTTCTCTCTTTTTAACCTTTCCCTCTCCAAAAGTCTATTTTGCTTCTGACAACTGACTGCCTCGAAATGACCTGTTTTATCACCACCTTTTATCTTATCTCCTTTACCCTCTACTTATTCCTTGGAAAAGACATATTTCTGTATCCAATTGAATTTGTGTGTTCAAACATTACTGTCCCTCATTTTCTCCTCCACTATAAATACTCTTCATTTTGTACCTCTTTTATGTCACATAACTTTTCCCATTCTTACTCTTCCTTCCCCCTTCATGCAATGCATTCCCCTCTCTCACCCATCTATTTTTTACATAATTCTAACATAATCAAATCAATCAATTACTCTACAGGATCCCTGCTTTCTTGGTACTGAAAGTGGTACTGTCCTCAAAGACCCTGATCCCTTGGGAAACCAAGAAAGACTGCTACTTATGACTATAAGCATTCCTCTCTGCTCTAGAACTTGGTATAGTCAATGGAGTTGTCAAAAAATGCCCTGTCCTGTACCTAGTGCTAGCACAGGGTTCCCCTATAATCTTTCTGACCAGTTGTCCAATTCCTTTACCTTCTATGGCTAGCAGGCTCATGAAGCTGCTGTTGTTGCTATAGCTACTACCTCCAAGGTCCACTGCCAGTGTTGTTATTATGTAGGACTTGGGTCATCCCCCATCCCACTGTCATAATCCTCTCTTTCTGACCTCCCAAGTTGTCTTGGACTGAAAATATGTCTCACTCCATCGTTTGTTTTTGTTGTTGTTGTTGTCTCTCCAGCTCCAGAATTCCATTTAATGCATTATTTTATTTTTTGGAGGAGAATATTAGGAGAGTTCAGCTGCTTCCTTTACTCAACTATTTTGGCTTTGCCCTAAAACTTCATTCTATTTTCTGATAGCTCTAATTTTGAGATTTTTTTTTACTGTAAACAGAATTTATTTGGAAGTTTCTACTCAGCATTATGAATTCTGCCTTCTAAGACCAAACAGTACAAGTCTATTCTATCTTCCATGTATCAGATCTTCAATGCATGAATGAGGTTTTAGTGAAATTCCCTAAATTTCTACAGGTTAAGCATCCCCATTTCCTTCATGTAATTGAATTCTGGCTCTTCATTACCTTGGTTGCTTCCTGGATGCCATTCAACTTATCATTTTTGTTCCAAAGTATACCACTTCACCTCACTTCAAGGGACTGGGTCATATAGATATATTTGAAATATCTGAAAATGGGTCAGTTGGTTTTAAAAGCCCAGGTCAATTTGTAATCCAACCCATCACTGATATCCCACTTTCAAATGTCAATCAACAAATGAGTATTAAGTACCCACCAAGTTCCAGGCACTGTGCTAAGTTTGGGAATATAAAAACTAAAACAGTTCCTATCCTCAAGGATCTTATAATCTAATGAGATGACATATATATAAAATATGTATGTATATGTATATATGTATTCATATATATCAAAGCATAAACAAAATACTTTAAGGAAATCCCTATGCAGAATGAATTATTATATAATTCAAGGACAGGAAATCTGATTTGAAACATCAATCCTGAAAAAAACACAAATATTATGAGAAAAAGTAATTGAAATATGTCCTATTCAATATCTTCTCCTGTAGAACTCAGATATCTTGAAGAAGATTTCAGTTTTATCTATACTATTTGTGGGGTCTTTCCCTAACCAGAATCTGGCAATATGGAGAGGAGAGAGAAAGGCACACACAAACACACACACACACACACACACATAGAGTAAGAGAAAGAGACAGATACAGAGAGAGTCAGAGACAGAGAGAGAAAGGTAGTTCTTTGGCTCCCAGCTCTTGCAATTAAACTGTCACTGCCTTAAAATCACATATAATTTTTCTGAGGTGAGAATAATAGTAAAGAAGAGAAGGGCTATGGCTTGGCCCAGTGTGGGTAAGTGCCTGTGATTCTTCTGTTCTTTCAACATTTGTGTTCCATGCAAAAAGTGATGAGAAACCTCTAGGGTTCTATGAAACAAATGATATATCTGAATACTGCCAACCTATCCTCTTCTAACTTGGAGAGCCAAATGATCCTTGGGGGCTAGGAATTCTGAAGGAGACTCAGGAGAGAGAAAAGAAAATTATAAGTACTTCTGCAAGAGTTCTGTTGGTTCCATTAATTCAACCAGGGGAATTTGCGGTGAATGATCAAAGATATAAAAAGGTCTATAAAACCAGAATTTATATTCAATGTTCCTCTGAAGATAGAAGACTTTCTATATCCTTTTGCAATTCTGAGAGTCTAGATAGAGTTGGGCAGGATAAAAGAAGTATAGAAATTGTATGTAAATGCTCATGACCTGTAAAACTATCAGATCTCTTCCACCCTAAATGCAGCAAGCTCTTGAAGAGCTGACTTTTCTAAATGCAGAAGGATGCATATTTTTGGGGAAAACTTAGTTTTACATGGAAAATAAATCTAAAGACCAGTACCTGCCTTCAGAGAAAAGTTGTAGAATCATAATATGGTTTTGAAAAGATGTAGTAGAACCCAGGTATATTTCAACCATTAAATTACAACCATATATTTATCTTAGAAACTAAAAGTATATCAACTTTTTCTAACCTTATACTCATTGTTTTATCTTGTTGTAAACAGAGATTTTTACATAAAGCAAAAGAAAAAAGAAAATATTATGTTAAAAACTACATAGAGTTCATTATTAGCTTTCAACTATAATGTTTTCATTGAGCCTTAAATACCTGAAGTTTCTGAAAGCTTCCCATTTTCTGAGAAATCCCTATATGAAAGTTCAGCTCTGTTAATAAGCATGGAAAACTGGTTTAGGAAAACATAGTAATGATAATAAAAAATTTTCCTTCTCAAGTACCAACTAGAGAGATCCTTTCTTTTCTTTCTTTTTATTTTTTAGCATGAAGTAAAATCTAGGAAATTAAACTCATTAGGAAAACACATAATAGCCATAACTATCAGGGTAATAGAATATTTGTTGTAATATGTTAACATGAAGTGGGGAAAATTCTTTTTTTGTTTAGCCATAAAGATCCATCAACAGAGGCTCATATATGCTATGCATATAATGTTATTTGTAAGCATAAAATTAGAGTACTGAATCTTATCCAGAGGCATTATTGACACTGCGCTTGATAGGGCATGAAGAGCCTTTTCTATTAATAGTAAATAAAATTCTTACATGGGAATTTCTGAGTCACATTACAGGGAGGTTATATGATCCTATGATTTTCTTGTCATTAATATAATACAAATAGTTATTGTGATCATGCCTTTAGCTATAGGTCAAAGGTGAACAATTAGCACACTATAATAAGAAATTACTAATTGCTAGATTGTTCCACATACCTTCAAGTAGCATATCAAAAATTACAGAGATTTTGGAGACTTGCTTGAGACATGGGGAGAAACATGAAAACAATGTAATAATGAAAAACGTGCATAAAGTTGCTCTGCTTAGATTGACGTAAAGTTGTTCTGCAAAGTAGAAATTTTAAAAAAATATCTTTTGACTTCTGGTTCAGAGATGATGAATCAATTGATATTAGAAATATTTTCTTATAATCTCTGATATTTTCATCCGGACCATTAGGATTGCAATGTTTTCTCTAAAATGTTTTCTTCTTTTGCCCTTTATATCTCAAGATCTTTCTTATATTTGTTTTCCCCTTCTGTACTCATGTTGTTCTAATGATCTTTTCCATTGGTTCTTGGCTGTAGTTCAATAATGACCTTTTCCATATTACACTGTACATATGGTATTGATTTTGTATGTCCTTTAATTATCCTCCTTAATCCTATCATCCTAGCTAATTCCACTTGTCTTGTTGGCTGTGCCTGGATTCACTGATATCACATTAGTTTCCTTCAAACACTTGACTAGTAAATGACTAATCCAAGAACTGCCATTGGAGATGTTAGAGGGCAAGGAGGCTTTTTGTGTTTCTTCTTTCTATTTCTTAGTCATCAGATGAGAGCTACAGTATCACTGAATCTTAGTAGCCATCTAATCCCATCTAAGTGTGATCATATATACCCAACCAATGGTCATCTAGCTTTTGCTTAAAGAATGTTTTCTAGGGAGGAGAACCCACTGCCTCCCCAGTAGACCTAATTCACTCTTTCTGGGAATTATAGAAATCTCTGATTGTCAGGAAAGTTGTTATCTAGGATAAAATCTATTTTCTTACAAATTTGGTCTATTTCTCCCAATTTTCCCAAGTTAAATTCTTTTCGACTTATAAGAAAATAATGGGATTTGGCAGATGACCAGGTGCCCCACCTGAAAATTGATTTGGAATTGGTTGAATTGGGTGAGACTGACTGAGACTGACTTGATTAAATCAAGACCACACCTGGCCAGCCCTGATTGGGGTGTTGTTCTCAGAGGCTGTGGACTACTAGAGACCACCCTAAACCAATCAGCTTGAAGGATGGCTCCTTCCCAGGAGGGAGACAAGAAGTAGGAAGGGAAGCTGCCTCCCTAGCTCTGGCCTTTTTGATCCTGGAACCTCGGGTTGGTGGTTGAGAGAGCAGGAGTTTAGTCAGAACACTAGGGAAGATAGGCTTCTTTTTCTGAAATCCATGCGTTCTATCTTTACTAGCCTATCATATATTTTAATAAATGCTTAATGCCCAAAATTGGTGCTGAGGTTTCTACCTTATAAGTAAACCTTACCTAGTTCTCCCCACATTGGGGGTAGAAACAAGGCAACCACACATTAGATTTTGAATGTCACGATAGATGCTTGAATACTTGAAGACATCAAACAATTTATCCCTCTCACTTTTCTTTTTTTTTTTTTTTTTACATATAAGGTATTTTATTTTTTCCGTTACATGTAAAGATAGTTCTCAACTTTTGTTTCTACAAGCTTTACAATTTCAGATTTTTCTCCCTCCCCTACCTCCCCCTTCCCCTAAACAGCAGGTAATATGATATAGGTTATATCTATATCTATATATATCTATATACATATACATATAGACATATATATATATCTACACACATATATATATATACACATAATAACATTAATCCTATTTCTGCATTAATCCTGTTATAAGAGAAAAAATCAGAGCAGTAATGTAAAACCTCAAAATAGAAAAAAAAAATAGCACCCAAAACAAAAGAAATAGTATGGTTCAATCAGCATCTATACTCCACAGTTCTTTTTTTTTTCTTGGATTTGGAGATCCTCTTCTATCATGAGTTCCCTGGAACTCTTCTGTACCATTGCATTGGTGAGAAGAATATAGTCCATCACAGTAGGTCAACACTCAATGTTGATGATACTGTGTACAATGTTCTTCTGGTTCTGCTCATCTCACTCATCATCAGCTCACATAAGACCCTCCAGGTTTCTCTGAAATCCTCCTGCTTATCATTTCTTACAGCACATTAGTATTCCATTGTATTCATATACCACAACTTGTCCAGCCATTCCCCAATTGATGGGCACCCCCTCAACTTCCAATTCCTTGCTACCATGTAAAGAGCAGCTATAAATATTTTTGTACATGTGGGTCCCTTTCCCCCTTCTATGATCTCTTTGGGAAAAAGACCCAAAAGTGGTATTGCTGGGTCAAAGGGTATGCACAGCTTTATCGCCCTTTGGGCATAATTCCAAATTGCTCTCCAGAATGGTTGGATCAGTTCACAGCTCCACCAACAATGAATTAGTGTTCCAATTTTCCCACAGCTTCTCCAACATTTATTATCTTCTTTTTTTTTTTTTGTCATTTTAGCCAATCTGATAGGTGTCAGGTGGTACCTCAGAGTTGTTTTAATTTGCATCTCTCTAATCATTAGAGATTTAGAGCATTTTTTCATATGGGAATAGATAGCTTTGGATTCTTCATCAGAAAACTGCCTGTTCATATCCTTTGACCATTTCTCAATTGGGGAATGACTTGGATTCTTATAAATTTGATTTCGTTCCCTATATATTTTAGAGATGAGGCCTTTATCAGAAGTACTGGCCTCAAAAATTGTTTCCCAGCTTTCTGCCTCCCTTCTAATTTTGGATGCATTGCTTCTGTTTGTACAAAAGTTTTTTAATTTAATATAATCAATTTTGCATTTTATAATATACTCTATCTCTTGTTTGGTCAAAAACTGTTTTCCTTTCCAAAGATCTGATAGGTAGACTATTCCTTTCTCTCCTAATTTACCTATGGTATCACCTCTTATGTCTAAATCATGTATCCATTTTGACCTTATTTTAGTATAAGGTGTAAGATGTTGGTCTATGCCTAATTTCTGCCATACTATCTTCCAGTTTTCCCAGCAGTTTTTGTCAAACACTGAGTTCCTATCCCAGAAGCTGGAGTCTTTGGGTTTATCAAACACTACATTACTAGTGTCATTTACTACTGCATTTCCTGAGCCTAGCCTATTCCATTGATCTACCACTCTACTTTTTAGCCAGTATCAGATAGTTTTGATGACTGCCACTTTATAGTAAAACTCCAGGTTTGGTACCGCTAACCCACCTTCCTGTGAATTTTTTTTCATTATTTCCCTGGATATTCTTGATTTTTTGTTTTTCCAGATGAATTTTGTTATTATTTTTTCTAGCTGTATAAAATAATATTTAAGTAGTTTGATCGGTATGGCACTGAATAAGTAAATTAATTTAGGCAGTATTGTCATTTTTACTATATTAGCTCTGTCTATCCATGAGCAATTGATAACTTTCCAATTATTTAGATCTGATTTGATTTGTGTGAAGAGTGTTTGGTAGTTGTGTTCATAGAGTTCCTGGGTTTGTCTTGGCAAGTAGACTCCCAAGTATTTTATATTATCTACCGTTACTTTAAATGGAATTTCTCTTTCTATCTCTTGCTGCTGGACTTTGTTGGTCATGTATACAAATGGTGATGATTTATGTGGATTTATTTTATATCCTGCTACTTTGCTAAAGTTGTTAATTATTTCAAGTAATTTTTGAGTTGATTCTCTAGGATTCTTTAAGTATACCATCATATCATCTGCAAAGAGTGATAGTTTTGTTTCCTCCTTGCCTATTCTAATTCCTTTAATTCCTTTCTCTTCTCTGATTGCTAAAGCTAACATTTCTAGGACAATATTAAATAATAGGGGTGATAATGGACATCCCTGTTTCACCCCTGATCTTATTGGGAAGGCCTCTAATTTATCTCCATTGCATATAATACTTGCTGATGGCTTTAGGTAGATACTGTTTATTATTCTAAGGAAAGCTCCACCTATTCCTAAACTCTCTAGTGTTTTGATTAGGAATGGGTGTTGTACTTTGTCAAAAGCTTTCTCTGCATCTATTGAGATAATCATATGATTTTGGTTGGTTTTCTTATTGATGTGGTTGATTATGTTAATAGTTTTCCTAATGTTGAACCAGCCCTGCATTCCTGGTATAAATCCCACCTGGTCATAGTGTATTATCCTGGTGATCACTTGCTTTAATCTCCTTGCTAATATCTTATTTAAGATTTTAGCATCAATATTCATTAGCAAAATTGGTCTATAATTTCCTTTCTCTGTTTTTGCTTTGCCTGGTTTTGGTATCACCACCATATTTGTGTCATAAAACGAATTTGGTAGAACTCTTTCTTCACCTATTTTTCCAAATAATTTGTATAATATTGGAATTAATTGTTCTTTAAATGTTTGGTAAAATTCACCCATAAACCCATCTGGCCCTGGGGATTTTTTCTTAGGGAGTTCATTAATGGCTTGTTCGATTTCTTTTTCTAATATGGGTTTATTTAGGGATTTTATTTCTTCTTCAGTTAACCTGGGCAGTTTGTATTTTTGTAAATATTCATCCATTTCTTTTAGATTGTCAAATTTATTGGCATACAGTTGGGCAAAATAATTCCTAATTATTGCTTTAATTTCCACTTCATTGGTGGTAACATCACCCTTTTCATTTTTGATACTGGTAATTTGGTTTTCTTCTTTCTTTTTTTTAATCAAATTAACCAATATTTTATCTATTTTATTGTTTTTTTCATAAAACCAGCTCTTAGTTTTATTGATTAATTCTATAGTTTTTTTGCTTTCAATCTTATTGATTTCTCCTTTAATTTTCAGGATCTCTAATTTAGTGTCTAATTGGGGATTTCTAATTTGTTCTTTTTCTAGCTTTTTAAGTTGCATGCCCAATTCATTAATCTCCTCTTTCTCTTTCTTATTCATGTAAGCATTTAGAGCTATAAATTTTCCCCTAAGCACTGCTTTGGCTGCATCCCATAGATTTTGGTATGTTGTCTCATTATTGTCATTCTCTTGGATAAAGTTATTGATTGTTTCTATGATTTCTTGTTTGGCCCATTCATTCTTTAGAATGAAATTATTTAGTTTCCAATTGATTTTCATTCTACTTTCCCCTGGCTCTTTCTTACATGTAATTTTTATTGCATCATGATCTGAGAAGGATGCATTTACTATTTCTGCCTTTCTACATTTGACTATGATGTTTTTGTGCCCTAATACATGGTCAATTTTTGAAAATGTGCCATGTACTGCTGAGAAAAAGGTATATTCCTTTCTATCCCCATTCAATTTTCTCCAGACATCTATCATGTCTAACTTTTCTAGTAATCTATTCACCTCTTTCACTTCTTTCTTATTTACTTTTTGGCTAGATTTATCTAATTCTGAGAGGGGGAGATTCAGATCCCCCACTAGTATAGTATTACTGTCTAATTCCTCTTGTAACTCATTTAACTTCTCCTCTAAGAACTTGGATGCTTTACCACTTGGTGCATACATATTTAATATTGATATTACTTCATTATCTATAGTACCTTTAAGTAAGATGTAATTTCCTTCCTTATCTCTTTTAATGAGATCTATTTTTGCCTGCACTTTGTCTGAGATAAGGATTGCTACCCCTGCCTTTTTTACTTTAGCTGAGGCATAATATATTCTGCTCCAGCCTTTTACCTTTACTCAGTGTGTATCTCTCTGCTTCAAATGTGTTTCTTGTAAACAGCATATTGTAGGGTTCTGGTTTTTAATCCACTCTGCAATTCACTTCCGTTTTATAGCAGAGTTCATCCCATTCACATTCACAGTTATTATTACTGACTGTCTATTCCCCTCCATTCTATTTACCCCCTTTGTACTTTTCCCCCCTTCTTTCACCCTATTCCTCCTCACCGACATTTTACTTCTTACCCCTGCCTCCCCCAATCTGCCCTCCCTTTTTATCACCCCCCTCTCTTTTCTTTACCCTTTTCTCCCTTGCTTTTGTCCTCCCTTCTATCAGTCCCCCTTTCCCTTCCCTTTTGTTTCCCTAAAGAATGAGTTAAGTTTCTTTATCCCAATGAACATATATGTTATTCCCTCTTTGAGTCAAATCTAATGATAATAGGGTTGAAACAATGTTCCCCCCTCCTTTCTTTCCCTCTATTGTAATCGGGTTTTTTTCCACCTTTTCATATGATATAATTCATCCCATTCCTCCTCCCCTTTCCTCTCCTCCCCATAGACTCCTTTTTTAACCCCTTAATTCTTTTGTATCATCACATCAAAGACAATTTATATTTATACCCTCTATGTAAAGTCCTTCTCTCTGCCCAAATACATTTACAGTTTTTAAGAGTTATGAGTATTATCTTCCTGTGTAGGGATATAAACAGTTTAACCTAATAGGGTAACCTTTTTTTTCCCCCTCTGTTTACATTTTTAAACTTCTCTTGAGTCTTGTATGTTGAGGTCAAATTTTCTATTCAGTTCTGGTCTTTTCACCAAGAAAGATTGAAAGTCCCCAATGTCATTAAATGTCCATCTTTTCCCCTGAAAGAAAATGCACATTTTTGCTGGGTAATAGATTCTCGGCTGCAATCCAATCTCCTTTGCCTTCCGGAATATCATATTCCAAGCCTTGCGGTCCTTTAATGTTGAAGCTGCCAGGTCCTCAGCAATCCTAACTGTGGCTCCATGATATTTAAATTGTGTCTTTCTGGCTGCTTGGAGTATTTTCTCCTTCACCTGATAATTCTGGAATTTGGCTAAAATATTCCTTGGAGTTTTCCATTTGGGGTCTCTTTCAGGAGGTGATCGGTGGATTCTTTCAATGATGATTTTATCCTCTGATTCTATGATATCAGGGCAGTTCTCCTTAATAATTTCCTGGAATATGGTGTCTAGATTCTTTTTCTGGTCATGGCTTTCAGGCAGCCCAATGATTCTCAAATTGTCTCTCCTGGATCTGTTTTCCAGATCAGTTGTCTTTCCAATGAGGTATGTCACATTTTCTTCTATTTTTTCATTTTTTTAATTCTGCTTGACTGATTCCTGGTGTCTCATGTATTCCTTATCTTCCAACTGTCCCACTTTAATTTTTCTTTTTTTTTTTTTTTTGTAGGGCAATGAGGGTTAAGTGACTTGCCCAGGGTTACACAGCTAGTAAGTGTCAAGTGTCTGAGGCTGGCTTTGAACTCAGGTCCTCCTGAATCCAGGGCCAGTGCTTTATCCACTGCACCACCTAGCTGCCCCCCCCCCCTCCGGCACTTTAATTTTTAAGGCATTGTTTTCTTCAGTGAGATTATGCAACTTTTTTTCCATTTGGCCAAGTGAATTTTTTAAGGCAGTGTTTTCTTCAATGAGATTATGCACCTTTTTTTCCATTTGGCCAGATGAATTTTTTAAGGTATTGTTTTCTTCAGTGAGATTATGCACTTTTTTGTTCATTTGGCCAAATGAATTTTTTAAGGCTTTGTTTTCTTCAGTAAAATTATGTGCTTCCTTTTCCAAGCTGCTGATTCTTTTTTCATAGTTTTCTTGTTTTGCTTTCATTTCTCTCTCCATTTTTTCTTCTACCTCTTGCAATTGATTTTTAAAATCCTTTTTGAGCTCTTCCAGGAAGGCTTTTTGTTCTTGAGACCAATTCACCTTCCCTCATGAGGCTTCAGATGTAGCCAATTTGAGGCTATTGTCCTCATCTGAGTTTGTGTTGGCTTCTTCCCTATTGATACAGAAGCTCTCAATGGAGAGGGCCCTTTTTTGTTTCTTACTCATTATTGCAGCTTATTTATTTATTTTTTTAAGTTGAGGTCTGCTCTGGGAGCACCAGGGTCCCTGTTTTGGGCTTCTTATGCAGGAGTATAGGTGCTGTGTGACCGGGCTTTTACTCTGAGGCCTTTATGGTGTGCAGAGATCCCCCGCCCTGCACTTCCTGTCTGATTGTGCTCGGCCAGCCAGGTGCCGGACCCTGGCGTCTGATCCCGCCTGACCTGTTCGTGGCCCTCTCAGCCGGTGCAGGTAGGTTTTTCCACTGTCCTTCTTGGCCACCAGATTTTTGAACCAGGTTCCAGGGGCCTCAGTTGTTTGGCTGTGGCCCACAGCTCCTGCTGATTTGCCCCGACCCCCTCAGCACTGGGCTACTGCCCTGCACTGGGCCTTCCTTTTGCCTGAGTCAGACCGACCTTTTCCTGAAGTCTTCTAAATTATCTCTGGTTGGAGGACTGTGTCTCTCTGTCTCTTTGTAGGTTCTGTAGTTTCAGAATCTGTCCAGAGGCTTGATTTAATGTTCGTTTTGAGGGAACAGAAGGTGAGCTCAGGCAGCTTGCTGCTTCCTCTCCACCATCTTGGCTCTGCCCCCTCACTTTTCTTATTTAATCCAAATGTCCTTCATTTTTTTGACCCTAAGGCTCTGAGTGTTATATTAAAGTTCTTCACTATTCTGGTGGATCTCCTCTAAATGCTTTCCAATTTCTCAAAACTTTATGTAAAATGAGGCTTGCAGATTTTAAAACATTACTCCAGATATAGCCTGATGAAGGTAGAATAGAATGTACTATCAATAATATTCGACAATCTTTTCCTATCTCTGTATTCCTGTCTCTGTCTCTAGGTCTCTGAGTGTCTTTTCTTGTGTCTCTCTATCTTTGCATCTATCTCTGTTTCTCCGTCTCTGTTTCTGTGCCTCTCTTTCTTTCTCCTTCTCACTCCTGTCCCAATCTATATTTACAAAATTGTATAAAAAGTAGAAATGACCTGATGGTGCTTTTTTATGCCATCTACATATACTTTTTGTGCTGTTTGCCTCAGATACCAGGACTACTAGTTACCTCTGTGTTTACCACAACCAAGGAGAGATTATTAGAAACAAACAGGAAAGTTGCTTAAGGTCATATTTTTCCTCCAATCTCATCTGAATAAATTTTCTGGTTTTAAATCCTTCTGTGCATATGTTTGGAAAGACTTTTTTTTAAAACCGGCTGTGTACCACATCTAGCAGCTCCACCACTTATAACCAACAACTCACTTCCAGCAAGATACATTATGATTACCACTTTGTGCATAAACACTTTCCTGATCTTCCTAACTGCTAGGATCCTTTATTCGTATCTTATATTTGTTCTCTATGTATCTAATATGTATATACTAAGTTAGGTAAAAGTTACCTACCTCAAAAGAGTAGAGATTTTTTCATGTTTTGTCTTAATACCCCTAACCTCTGACACATGAGTACTTCTTGGCTGACTTAGTGTAAGGCCTTTGATGTTCTTATCAATTTAAGACCAATAGAGCATAAATAAGGAAACTGTCCAGTAAATGACTCTTTTGTTCAATAAATGTGATCAATTTGAATTAACCTGGAAGCAAAATGAATATTTAGCCTAAATTATAGTAAAAAAAAAAATCACAAAAAAATCTTCTCTTTGATATGTAGACAAAATATATTCAAATTATCTTGTTAGGCATTCTCTATATTAGTAATGTTGTATACATTTATATTTTTTCTCTTAGAATTTATTTCTCTTCTCCCACTACTAAAACGATTTCTTGAAAATTATAGTTTAAGATGTGGTATAAGATAAGCTATCTAACGATAAAATAAAATAATAGAATACCAAAGGGAAAAAGGTACTAATGCACTTAGGTTGAGCAGTTTATATCCCTTGGATGACAATTTACCTTGCTTATTGGCAGACTGCAAAAGAAAAAGATGAAGCCTTTGGAATAGATGGTCTATAGACAATATACATATTTAAAGATTAATGTAATGTTAGCATTAGAAAAAAATCTTACAAGTCAGCAAGTTCCACCATTACAGTACACAGTAATCTACAATTTTTGATACTAGTGAGCATTCAGTATCTTTTTGAACATTTACAGTTACAGGGAACTCAATTTGGACACCCCTGACAGTTATATACTTTATATTAAGCTTAAATCCAAAGTTGAACAATCAATGAGTTCCCTAAGAAAAATCCTCAGGATTAAATAGATTTATAGGTAAATTCAGCCAAACATTTAAAGAACAGTTGCAATACTATATAAACTATTTGTAAAAGTAGGCAAAGGAGTGCTACCAAATTTCTTTTACAACACAAATATGGTGTTGATACCTAAACCAGGAAGAGCTAAAACAGAGAAAGAAAATTATAAACCAATTTTTCTAATGAATATGGATATAAACAAATGTAAATAAAATACTAGCAAGGAGATTCCAGCAATATATCACAAAGATCATACACTACGAAGAGGTGGGATTTAAACCAGCAATTCAAGGCTGCTTCAATATTAGAATAACTATCAGCATTGTTAACAATATAAAGAAAAACAACAAAAATCATATGATCATGTCAATACATGCAGAAAGTAATTTGATAAAACACAGCACCCATTCTTATTAAGAAGATTATATAGCAGAATTTAACTTGAAATGATAAGTAGTATCTATCTAAAGCCAATAGTGGGCATTATCTATAATGAAAACAAACTAGAAGCTTTCCTGATGCAATCAGGGGTGAAGCAACAATGCCCAGTGTCATCACTATTCTACAATGTTGTTCAAGAAATGATAGCTATAGTAATATGATAAGAAAAAGAAAATGAAAGAATTAAAATAGAAAATGAGGAAACACACTATCACTATGAAGATGATATGATGGTATACTTAAAAGATCCTAGGGGGAAAAATCTTGTGGAAACAATAAAAGACTTTAGCAAATCTGTAACACATAAAATAAAGCCATATAAATCATTAGCACTTCTATATATTACTTACAAAGTTCAGCAGAAAGAGATAGAAGGAAAAATTACATTTAAAATAACTATAGATAATATAAAATACTTTTGGGTCTACATGCCAGGACACATCCAGGAAGAATTACAAGACATTTTTCACTCAAATAAAGTCAGATGGAACAACTGGAGAAATATTAATTGCTCAGGGGTAGTTCATTGCAACATAAGAAAAATGACAATTCTACCTAAATTGATTTATTTATCTAGTAGCATACCAATCAAACCACCACAAAATTACTTTACAGAGCTAGAAAAAAAAATTATAAAATTAATTTGGAAGAAAAAAAAATTCAAAATTATCAAGGGAATCAATGAAAAATAATATGAAAGAAGTTGGCTTAGTACCAGATCTAAAAATGTATCACAAATTAGTAATCATCAAAATGACCCGGTAATGGACAAGAAATTTATCAGTGTAATAGATGAAATCCAGAATACACAGTAGTAAATGACCATAGTTATCTAGTGTTTGACGAACACAATGGTCCAAGATTTGGGGACAAAATTGATCTTAAAATTGGAAAGCAGAATGGCAGAAATTAGGTATGAATCAGCATCTCACACCATGAACCAAGACAAGGTTAAAGTGGATACATGATTTAGACATAAATCAATATTTTATAAGAAAATTAGAGGAACATGGGATATTTTACCAATCAGATTTATGAAGAATAGAAGAATTTATGAAGAAACAAGAGATAAAAACATTTAGATATGAAACGGATACTTTTGATTATATTGAATTAAATTTGTACAATGCAGCCTAGGTTAGAAGAAAGCAGAAAACTAAGGGGAAAAATTATAGTAAACTTCTCTGATAAAGGCCTCATTTCTCAAATATATGGATTATTGATACAAATTTATAAGAATATGAGGCATTCCCCAATTGAAAAGTGGTCAAAGAATATGAATAGTAGATTTCAGAAGAACAAACTAAAGTTATCTCTAGTAATATTAAAAAATGTTCTAAATCAATACTGCTTAGAAAAAATGCAAATTAAACAACTCTGAGGTACTACCTCCTCACATCTATCAGATTGGCTAATATGACAGAAAAAGAAAACAACAAATGCTGGTGGGGATGTGGGAAAATAGGGACCCTAATGTACCAATGGTCAAGTTGTGATCAATATCCAACCATTCTGGAGAGTAATTTGGAAGTAGGCCCAAAGAGCTATAAAATGACGCATACCCTTTGATCCATCATATTACTACTAGGTCTGCATTTTAAAGAGATCAAAGAAAAAGGAAAATAAATTATGTATATATATATATATATAATATTTATATTAAATCTTTATGGTGGCAAAGAATAGGAAATTGAGGGGTTAACCATCAATTGGGGAATGACTGAACAAGTTATGGTATTTGGTTGAGATGGAATACTATTGTGCTATAAGAAATAATGAGCAGGCTGTTTTCAAAAAAAGTTGGGATGACTTACATGAACTGATACAATGTGAAATGAGTAGAACCAAGAAAGCAGTATATACAGAAACAATATTGTATGATGAACAACTGTTAATAATTTAGCTCTTCTCAGCTATACAATGATCTAAGACAATTCCAAAGGATTTATGATGAAAAATGCTATACACTTCCAGAAAAAGAACTGGTGGAGTGTGAATGCAAGTCGAATTGTGCGTGTGTGTGTGTGTGTGTGTGTGTGTGTGTGCTCTATTATTTTTGGATTTTTTGTCTGTGTTTTCTTTTGCAACATAGTTAATATAAAAATTTACTTTGCATGACTGGCCATTTATAATCTATATAAAATTGCTTGCCTTCTCAACAAGGGGGGAGGGATAGGATTTTGAACTCAAAAAAAGTCAAAATATTTGTTTACTTGTAATTGAGAAAAGATAAAAATTAAATATAAAATGGCCTTAGCTTAAAAATGAAATGCCAAAATCTGCTTTCCTATTAAGCTCATTTCATTTTTTATAGTTCTGCCCTAGTAATGTAAGCTTTAGTAATACAAGAGACTTTAAAGATCATGTTACTGAAATTGGCTGAGTAATCAATTCATTATACAGTTTAAGAAAACTGAGGCCCAGAAAGGCAAAGCGATGTGCAGAAAATTATAGTTAATAAACACATCCTCTATTCTTTTTTTTTGGGGGGGGGATTTGTTTGTTTTTGCAGAGCAATGAGGGTTAAATGACTTGCCCAGGGTCACACATATAGAAAGTGTCAAGTGTTTGTGGCGAGATTTGAACTCAGGTCCTCCTGAATCCAGGACTGGTGCTTTATCCACTGTGCCACCTAACTGCCCCTAAGATCCTCTATTCTTGAACCAATTTTCTTTCCACTGTATGCCACTTTCTTTTAGTCCTTTATGGGATTTTTTTTTTCATCTACGGAAAATAATTTTCCTGAAACCAAATCTAGACATATGTTAATCATAAGGGTCTTTGAGTGGACAACAATGAGTAACATAATAAATAACATTTTCAACTAGTTTTATAAAAGGTATAGAAATACTACTCAGTGGGACAGTTCTCAAATTGACCCTTGTAAAGGCAAAGTAATTATTCAAAATCGTAATTCAGTGAAATAATTATTATGTTGGATCTTTAATGTATATTTTCTCTCCACTTTTCCCACTATTAATTAAGAAGATTCATTATTATGATTCTACTTCCTTTGTAATGATTAAGTATTTAAACATTTTGTGCTTTTAAACAACAATTTGGTTTATCTTACATGCAGGTTACTTTTTTTAATTCATACATCCATAGCCTCTTTTTTATTCTTCACCTTCCTTAAACTTTCTCTAGCTTCTGATATTGTTGGTGACTCTCTCCTTGACTTTATTTCCTTCCTTGGCTTTTTTAACACCACTCCATGGAATTCTACTGTTTCTTCTATCTTTTTGACCAATGTTTCTCCATTGCCTTTTCTTTACTCTCTTTCCTCTCCCATGCTTCCAGTCTGGGCAATCTGCAAAGGTGCTTTTTGTTTGTTTTCCCCTTTCTGCCTATAATATGATTTGGCAATATTAATATCTTCTAGGGAGTAAGAGGGCCCGTGGGCGTGGCCGGGGGGGTCAGGGGGGGCCGGACGGGACGGGGGTGGGGGGGTGGGGGAGGCTGAGAGTGTGTCCGGGAAAAGGGCGGGCCACAGGGGCGCTTCGTCCACAGCCTGAGCCCCCGAGCCCCGACGCCGTGGCCAGGAGGGGCGGGCCAGGGCCGCCGGGCTGCTGGGAACTGAGGTTTAAGTAACATGCCCCGGTCACACAGCTAGAGACAGTGAATCAGACGGACAAAAACCAACAAGAAATTCCTTCATACCTTATTGATGAACCACCAGAAGGTCGCTGAGAACTACTGCCAGAGATGCAGATCGGTTGCCAGGAAGTGGTGGGTGCTACATCACTGGAAGTCTCCAACAGAAGGTGGGCAACCACATGTTGGAGTAGGGATTCCTTCTCTAAGAACTGCTGCAACCTTAGAGACACCTCAGGGCAGTAACAAGGGGGAGCGTTCTCTATGATGACATCTACAGGGGCAACATTATCTCTCACAGGGAGGTGAGCGGGCAGGCCTAAAGGGAGTCTGACTCTCCCCAAGTTGCCTCCTCAGACACCCACAAGAGGCAGGAGAAGCCCACGAAGAGGAGAAGCCAGAAGCCCTGCCCCAGCACAGACAAAAGATTACATGTCCCATTCCAGAACTTCTTCTAGGAAGCTGAACATACTTACTGACACTTTAATTTGAAGAACTATACCATAAGGTAATACAAGACCTATATCTCAAGAAGGAAAGGAGGATTTTATGTGTTGAAAGGAGTAGAGTGTGCACTCTTTATACACATATCCAGAATCCAAGAAGCTTAAGAGATGAAGGCACATCCTAGCTTGTCTGGTCGCATTACAAGACCGCTGACAAGTGCTTGTGCAGTCTCTTATTGAACATTTCCAGTGACAGAGGCTCTATTCTCCTTCCCACCCCAACATTGTCCTTATATTTGGGGCCATCATGTAGATGCAAACTTTGGCTTCCAAATCATCAACCACCTCAGATGCTATGACTTGCATCTTCATTCTACCTCAGGAATGGTCATGGCTTAGATTTCACCAATAATGGTGTCACCTCCATGATCACAAACTCTGAAATTCCTCTTTCTCATCAAAATTTCATCTCTCCCTTTATTTTGTATTTCTTAAATCTATTATTTGTCAAACAAGCAAGCAAAAAACCTTTATTAGGATCCTACTACATACCAGGCACTGGGCTAGATGCTGCTGACATGAAGACAAGAATGAAATAGTCCCTGCCACCAGGGAGCTTACAGTCTCAGGAGACAGACTGCGGTTTGTAACAGCACATAGGCAGGCCAATGTGCTATCTGGCATGGGGCATTCCAAAGGGTGTTACTCAACTCTGTTTTTCCCATTGCTATGGATTCTAGAGATGCCCTCCTGCCAGTGTGATGTATAGCCCACCCTCTACCCTTCCTCATAGTTCTATTACAGTCATAGCTGTGTTTGCATCATTTTGTAAGCACCAAACTGTAGAAAGAGCTGCTCTGGGGCAGCTAGGTGGTACAGTGGATAAAGCACCAGCCCTGGATTCAGGAGGACCTGAGTTCAAATCTGACCTCAGACACTTGACACTTACTAGCTGTGTGACCCTGGGCAAGTCACTTAACCCTCATTGCCTGGCCAAAAAACAAAACAAAACAAAAGAGCTGCTCTGATTGTGAGATGTGTCTCTGGTCACTGAGGGGCCTCTATTATTAGCAAATGTTAGCTTTGGTAATAAACAGATCATCTGTGACAGGTTCTCTTTATCACAGATTTCTACTGCGACAATCACAAGCAGCACCTACTGACCTACTGCCACCAAAAGGCAGGTAGGGACAAGAGTCCTGGGAGTGGCAGCGCTCACTGCCCTTGACCACTGGTCTGCTTCCAGCCTGGTTATCACAGCCAGCATCTGGGAAGGCAATGCCTGTGGGCCAGCCACTCCCAGCCCCCTAATGCCAGCTAGCTGCTTTCCTCCTGCCCCACAGGGAAGACCAGCCAGCCGAGCTGAAGCAATATGGCACCCCGAGGTGGAGAAAGGAGACAGCAGGTACAAGGAAAGTCAAACTACTATCTCCTCTCAAACCCAAGTGGATCCTGAGCCCAAGAGCCACAGGAAGAGCAGTACTTCCCACCCGGTGCCTGCAGCCAATATCCTGGGAAGCAGCTCCTAGGAGGTGCTGTGCCCACAGTGACGGAAGACCCACAAAAGAAAGTTCTCGGTCCTGTCAAATGGCTCAATATCAGAAAAGGACATCATCTTTTCAGTGAAGGTGAACCTGAAGCAGCAGCCTGACCCCCTGCTTTGCTGCTGCCCCCCAAGGGCCATGGGACCTTCCATCACACTTTCTGCTTTAACCTCTCCATGTCTTGTCTCCCCATCAGAACAGGAGCCCCTTGAAGGCAGAGGCTGTTGGACTTTTCTGTGCTGTATCCCCACAGCTTAGCCGGGCTTGGCATGCAGGAAAGGCTTTATTCTCCATTTTCTTTCATTTTAGATGGGATATGTGTGGTGAGCAGACATCAGGAGGCAGGCGTGACCCCTGAGTTGTAAGAGGGGAGGGAGATGAATTCTGTTTCAGGGAGAGGCTCAGAATAGGGTGGACATTGCAGAGGCAAACTGAGATATGATGTACTAAAAGTTCCCAACAGCCAGAGAAGCCCAAAGATGGATCGGCTACCAGGGTGCTACATCATTAGAGGTCTCTGATAGAAGATAGGCAACCACTTGTTGGAGTTGGGATTCCTTCTCTTCAACCTCTGAAATAAAATTTGTATCTATCCTAAATATATATACCTTCTATTATTATTTTGGGGAAGGGGGCAGGGCAATGAGGGTTAAGTAACTTGCCCAGGGTCACACAGGTAGTTAAGTGTCAAGTGTCTGAGGCTAGATTTGAACTCAGGTCCTCCTGAATCCAAGGCCAGTGCTTTATCCACTGTGCCACCTAGCTGCCCCTTCTATTATTATTTTCACAGAATTGGCTTTCTAATCTATCACTCTATCCTTACTCTTCCTTCAAACTTCAGTCTAGAACTGCCTACAGGAAATCTCCTGTTGAATATCCTGCCAACAGTGTGTCAAAATTTGAACTCATCATCTCCCCCACAAAAACTGTCTCCTCTTAACCTTCAATTTATATGGAAAGCAGATTTATTCTCCCAGTCATCCAGAAACAAGTCATTTTGACTCTTCCCTCTTTTTTAACTATTTCCTCACCACTTATCCAATCATTTGTCCTCCTCTCACCATAAACTCAGCATATTTTCATCTGAATTAATAATTTTCTTCTTTCTTTCTTTATTCTCTTTGTTGATGAGAGTAACATAGAATTAAATGCTCAAAATATCCTGAATCTTCTCTTACTATTACTAATTACATCTGTTCAGTTGGTAACTAAGGTTGCCTAAGGTCACAAAAGTATTAACTAGAGATAGCATATGAATATGTGTTGAAACAATTCAGTAAGAATTCTTTCTTCTTCTCCCCTTCTCATCTCACATTGCCAAGATGTCTTTTGTCTCTATCTTCTCATTGTTTCCTGACTACCATGAAGAAGTGTACTTTTTCCTTACAAAATCAAGCTCCATCTAAATGCAAAAGTCATCACTCTTGATTCTTTCTTTTCTAGCAGACTGGTACTATTATCCCTCTCTTTCACCTATCCTCACTCTCTCCCTACTTCTCTATTTTCTGAAAACACACCCATGCCTCCAGCTATTTTCCTATATTTGTCTTCCCTTTTTGGACTAAATTCATTGAGAAGATCATCCACAACACATGCCTCAATCACTTTTATTCTCAATATCTTTTTCTGTATCATTATCCAGATATTCCCTCTAAGGTTGGCTATCCCCACAGCACTGTCCTGGTTCTTCTTTTCATTGACCCCTATGGTATTTTTCTTATAATCTCATTAGCTCCCATGAATATTTTCTCTGTTCTAAAGATTCTTAGATCTACTTATAGGTCTGTAATTTATCTCCTAAACTCTGACTTATATCTGTAGCTGACAATTGGACATCTCAAGCTACATATTTAATAGACATATTAAACTCAACATTACCAAAACTGAAATTATAATGGCCCCCCCTCCCCGCTTATCTTCACCAATTCTCCCTTCTTTTTAACTTTCCTATTACAGTGGAGGCTCTAAGACTCACCTATATTTCACAATTCAGTATCATTCTTGACTCATCAATCTATTGCCCTTACCCCCCCCAAGTCCACCATATCTATTTCCAAATAATGCCCTGTAGCATCTCTTTAATACACACCCTTTTCTCCTTTTACACTACCACCACCCTGTTTGTGGCCTTTATTATCACCTCACCACTAGAATATTGCAATAGCCTGCTGGTTGAAATTCCTTCCTCAAATCTCTCACCACTCCAGTCTATCCTCCACTAAGCTGTCAAATCAATCTTGCTAAACTCAGGTCTGATCATGTCACCTCTGTTCTTCAAAAAATTCTAGTGGATCACTATTATTACTATGATTAAATATATAGTCCTCTGTTTGGCTTTTAAAGCCTTTCATAACCTGCTGCCTTTCATTTAACCAGCCTTCTTATTTTTTTACTTCCTGTTCCTATGGATTCCACAATGCAGTGAAATCTTCCTACTCTGTGCATTTTATCTGATTTTGCCTTCATTCCTAGAATTCTTTCCCTCTTATCTTTGTCTCCTGGCTTCCCTGCCTTTTTTTTCAATTATCATCTAAAACCCTATCTTCTGCAAAATGTCTTTCTTTATCCCCCTTAATGATGATTATTTCCTTTCATTATCTTTGTCAGTCTCTCTCTCTCTCTCTCTCTCTCTCTCTCTCTCTCTCCTCTTTCCCTCTCTCCACATATATATGTTAATATGTATATACATATGTTTATATGTATATACACATGTACATATATACACATTCCAATATATGAATATATATTTATGTATATATGTATGTATCTTGTTTATAAGTAGCTGTTACTGTTACCATATTTTATCCCTCAGAATTTGAGCTCCTTGAGAACAAGGATAATATTTTGCCTTTCTTTGTAACTCCAGACAGCACTTAGCATGGTGCCTAGAACAGAGTAAAAACTTAATAAATGCTTGTTGACTGACAGAATGACTACCAGTCTTTTCATTTACAACATAATGCCTCAGATGCCCTTCCTGATTTTAATCTATCCAGTTTCTAAACCAAGCTTTGTCATGTTGCCCATAGAATCTTAAATACCTACTTTCAGAATTCCATTATTTTAAAAATTTAAGCAAAAGTGAAGTGATTCTTCATTATTTATTGAACAAATTATCAATGACTGATTTGGCCACCTGACTTTAATCTTCCTTTCCACAAATCCTACTTCATAATCCAAGTAGACTTCTCTTTATCTCCTAAAGCTCAACATGACCTCTGCTCCTTTGGTGTCTTCTGTATCTTATATCTGACAATCAGTATCATTCTTATATTTTGAGGTCACTCATTGGTATCATCTCCTCTATGAAACATTCATTATCTTCATAACTTGACCTGATCTCTCTCTCTTTGAATCTGTTTTAGCTCTCTTTTGCTTTTAATATTCCAAATATCCCCCAGCCTCACCACTGAACCTCTTGGATATAATCCTAAGGACAATGTGTCCTATTCTTAACCTTTCAATAAAACAAAAATACAGCATAAGTGGGCAGAGCCAAGATGGTGGAGGAGAGTCTGAGATTCCCACAAGCTCCAGATAAACCTGTCCACTCACTCCCAAATAACGCAGTAAAAACAAAACAAAACAAAAAAACAACTTAGAGCAGCATAATGTGCATAAGAACAGAGTGAGACTTTTTCAGCAAGAGAGGGCAATTGTGATTACCTACTGATCAGGCTGAACAGCTCAGTGTGCAGTCTGGACCCAGCCAGAAACAGTGCTTCTAGAGTGCCTCAGAGTCTTCCATGCCAGCAGCTTCTGAGTCTCAGATCTCAGACTGGTGAGGGGGTTCAGCAGTAGGTTGGGTGAAGTGGAATGCTGGAGTTGGGAAAAAGCACCCTGGTTCTGAACCAGTGGGCTGAATTGAGTGGTAGTGGCCCAGTGGGGAGGGGCACAGAGAATCAGAGTTCAATCAGAGTTCTGATTCTGGGTCAAAGAGAAAGAGGCCATGGTTACTCACAGGCCAGGTTGGCTGAGAAGAAGTCCATGCTATAGCTCAAATAGTGTGTCCTAAAAGCAGCACTACACTTTAAGAAGGAGTTAAAAGCTAAGGAATAGGCATCCAAGATGAGTAGGCAGACAAAGTAGCAGAGCATTGAAAACTTCTTTGGGGGAAAGTTAGACCAAAATATACCCTCAGAAGAAGAAGCCATTAACAGGATCAAAGTTCCAACATTCAAAACTTCCAAGAAAAATATGAATTGGTCTCAGGCTGTGGAAGCACTCAAAAGGGACTTTGAAGAGAAATAGGATAGATAGAAGGAAGATTTAGAGAGAAAGAATGGAAAGAGAAATGAGAGCAATGCAGGAAAGTCATGAGAAAAAAGTCAACAGTTTGAAAAGCCAAATAGAAAAAGAAATAGAAAAGCTATCTCAAGAAAATAATTGCCTAAGTATTAGGATTGAACAAATGGAAGCTAGTGACTTTATGAGAACCCAAAACACCATAAAGCAAATCCAACTGAATAAAAAAATAGAAGATGATATGAAATATCTCCTTTGAAAAATAGCTGACCTGGAAAACAGATCCAGGAGAGATAATTTGAAAATCAATGGACTATCTGAAAACCATGACCAAAATAAGAGCTTAGAAACCATCCTCCCAGAGATTGTCAGGGAAAATTGCCATGATATTCTAGAAGCAGAAGGCAAAATAGAAATTGAAAGAATCTACCAGTCACTTCCTGAAAGAGATCCCCAAAGGAAAACCTCCAGGAATATCATAGCCAAATTCCAGAGCTCCCAGGTCAAGGAGAATATATTGCAAGCAGCTAGAAAAACACTGTGGAGCTCCAATAAGGCAAAAACAAGCTCTAGCAGCATCTACATTAAAGGACCAGAGGGTATGGAATATAATATTCCAGAGGGCAAAGGAACTGGGCCTATAGCCAAGAATCATGTACCCAGCAAAACTGTGTATACTCTTTCAGAGGAAAAATGGGACTTCAATGAAAAAAGAGGACTTTCAGGCATTTGTGATGAAAAGACCTGAACTGAATAGAAAATTTGACTTTCAAATACAAGACCCTGGAAAAGCATAAAAAAGTAAACAGGAAAAAGACTTCATGAGGGATATTAAAAGATCAAACTGTTTATGTTCCTACATGGGAAGTTAATACTTCAGACTCATAAGAACTTTCTCAGTAAAGAATTCACAGAAGGCACAGGCCTGAACTGATAATATCTATAAATCATTTATGTTTTGTTCTTTGTGAGGCAAACAGGGTGGGGTGACATATGTCTGGGGCCAGATTGGGGCTTGGGACCTTATTGGTCCAGGGCTGGTGGTTTGTCCACTGTGCCACCTAACTAATCCATGATAACGTCTTTAAAATAGGGTTAAAGTGTAGAAGGAATAGACTTCAGGAGGAGGAAGGGGAGAGATAGTCTGGGGAGAGGTAGTTCACATGAAGGAAACAAGAAAAAAGGTTACGGAGGGGAAGGGAAGAGGGGGGTGAAGTGGGAGAGTGAGTGAACCTTAATATCATCTGAATTGGCTCAAAGAGGGACTAACATACTCAAGTGGGTATATTAATATATTTTTCCCCTGAGGGAGGGGAGGTAGATAAGAGGGGGCGGAGAAGAGGGGAAGGAGGGAAGGGCAGATTGGGGGAGAGAGTAGTAAAAAACAAAGCACTTTCAAGGAAGGTGAAGATGTTCTCCATAACTGCACAAGTATGATATATTGAATTGCTTGATTTCATAGGGAGGGTTGAGAAGGGAGGGAGGAAGAAAAAATGTAAAACATAGAATTTGCTCAAAGACCTTAATCTCATCAGAGTGGGCTTAAGGAGGGAATAACATTCACACCCAATTGGGAGGAGTAATCCATTTAACCCTACAGGAAAGTAGGAGAGGAAGAGGATAAGGAGGGAAGGGTGAAAAGGGGAGTGCAGAGTGTGTGTGTGTGTGGGGGGGGGAGACAGTCAGAAATAAAACACTTTTGAGGAGGTATAGATTAAAAGAAGATAGAAAATAGAGTAAATATCATGGGAAGGGAATAGGATGGAGGGAAATAGTTATGATGATTGATTATAATGGCAAAATATATGGTACCTAATTTGCTGGGCTATTATGAAGAAAATTCTTTGTCAAGGTTAAGGTACTATATACAGGTTATGATGAACAGGATACTATCAGAAAAACCTGGAAAGACCTACATGAACTGAAGTAGAGTGAAATGTACTGTATACAAAAAAACAGCAATAGTTTAAGATGATCTGCTGGGAAGCATGTGGTAATTTTCAGCAATGCAATGATCCAATATAACCCTGAAGGATTTATGAAAATTGCAATCCATCTACAGAGAAAGAACTGATAGTATCTGAAAACAGATGGAAAATATTTTATTTTTTTAAATTAATAAAGTATTTTATTTTTTTCCTGTTACATGTAAAGATAGTTCTCAACCTTTGTTTATACAAGCTTTACAATTTCAGTTTTTTCTCCCTCCCTCCCCTCCCTCCCCCCTCCCCTAGACAGCAGGTAATCTGATATAGGTTTTATATATATATATATATATATATATATATATATATATATATATATATATATATATATATATATATATATATATATACACACACACACACATAATAACATTAATCCTATTTCTGCATTAATCATGTTATAAGAGAAAAAATATCAGAGCAATGATGGAAAACCTCAAAATAGAAAAAAACCAACAGCATCAAAAACAAAAGAAATATTATGGTTCATTTAGCATCTATACTCCGCAGTTCTTTTTTTTTTTTCCTGGATTTGGAGATCCTCTTCCATCATGAGTTCCTTGGAACTCTTCTGTGCCATTGCTTTGGTGAGAAGAATATAGTCCATCACAGTAGATCAACACTCAATGTTGATGTTACTGTGTACAATGTTCTTCTAGTTCTGCTCATCTCACTCATCATCAGCCTGGAAAATATTTAAAAAAATTTTTTTTGTTTTTGTTTTTGACAATTCCTTAATCTAAAGTTTTGTTTTTTAATTGTTTTCTCTCACAACCTTGGTAATGTGGGAATGTTTGGCATAACTACTCATGTATAACTTATTTTGAATTGCTTGAGTTCTTGGGGATGGAAAGGGAGGGAGGAAGAGAAGTTGGAATACAGTTTTAAAAATTGATGTCAAAATTTGTTTTTACATATATTTTGGAAACAAACAAACTTGCATAGTTAAACCAAACAATTCTCACACTAAAAATATATTTCTTTTTTGTATCTTGAATCTATCACCTTTCTGTCATAGCAGGTGGCCATATCATCATCAGTTCCCTGGAATTTTAGTTTGTCATTGAATTGATCAGAGTTCTTGAATCTTTCAAAGCTGTTTGTCTTTGAAGAGTTGTTGTTATTGTGGAAACTGTTCTCTTAGTTCTGCTTAATTCACTCTGTATCAATTTATACAAGCCTATGTTTCTTTGAAAGTATTTCTTTCACCTTTTCTTACTGTACAATAGTATTTCATTACATTTACCTACCAGAAAAATATAGCATAGTGGCATCTCATCAGAGTGGGCTTAAGGAGGAAATAACATTCACACCCAATTGGGAGGAGTAATCTATTTAACCCTACAGGAAAGTAGGAGAGGAAGAGTATAAGGAGGGAAGGGTGAAAAGGGGAGTGCAGAGTGGGGGGGGGGGGGACAGTCAGAAGTATAATATATTTAATAAAACTTTGTGAAATTTGGATTGCTTATTTAACATTTAGAGATACTTTAGAGTTTGAAGAGAAGTTGAAAGTTAAGTATTTTTATCAGGGTCATAGAATAAGTTAGTGTTAGAGTCCTGATATATAAAGAAGAAAAGATGTATTATAGATTAACTTTGTAGGAACATAACATATTGGATGCTTTTATAAGCCCAACAAAATGGTCAACTCAATCATAGATCCTTTATTTTGCATAACTTTAAAATCGCTATATTGTGTGCCCTCCCTTGTTTTTCTAAAATTATATTAGAGGCTTGCATTTTAAATACGCCTTCCATATGACATAGGAATATAAGAAATTTGGATGAGCTGGTAAATATTAAGGCTATAAAATGAAAAACATGATAATTTTCTTCTGTGTGTGTGTGTGTGTGTGTGTGTGTGTGTTGGCGTGGAAGAAGAGGGATACTTGTTTTGAAGAGTTGTTTGCTAATATTTTTATAAAAAGAAATATTACACTGGATATAATGTTCATCCTCAGTAAAAATAATTCTTTTGAGTGTCTTAATCCCTCTTTGGTAGTCAGTTATATGCACATGTTTTAGCTTTTTAAGATCACAAGGAAATCATTCCAACTTATAACAACCACATGAAATTCCAGGCCAATTGCCAGACACTGAATTCTATTTTGAAAAACATACCCAATTATTTTCATTTTTATTCCCTTCATTGCTTCTGTTTGGAGGACATTAGTTGACCTACTAACTTGCTAGTGTGTGTACTTGCTGTACTTGGAGTCAAAATAGAACTTGCCTTAAATCCTGCCTCTAAGTGTTTACCTCACAGAATTGCCATAAGGATTAAATGAGATAATGCCATTAAATTCCTTCCTTTTCATAAGTCTCAAAGAACTATATAAATATCATCCATGATTAATAACATTATTAGTCAACTTACTACTTAAGAGTCACAAAAATCCTTGAAGAAGGAAGAGAACAAGGTCTCTATCACCAACCCAACATATTATGATTAATCCACCAAGATAAAAATCTATGTGGGCAAAAGTATTAACTGCTAGATCAAAAATTATCTAATAATATAGAACAATGCATACAGGAAATTAAGTCAATTCAAGTTCTAATGCTTCACTGTCTCCAATAGCTTTTTTTTCCCCACCAAATTATATGAATAGTTAATTCAAATAATTGTTGTATTACTTTGACTGTGTTTTTATAACAAAGTATTATAAATTTCAAGTTTTAAACATTGAATTTGCTATGAGTGGTAAAATATGTTTATCTTATGAAAATTCCTGAATATCAATCAATTAGCTACTATTCTCTGCCCATTTGCTAACAAATAAACCAGCCAAGTAGCATTTGTTAAGTTCTTGTTATGTTCTTGGCACTATGCTAAATACTGAGGATATAAATAAAAGTGAAAAGAAAGATAGCTAGGGGCAGCTACGTGGCACAGTGGATAAAGCACCAGCCCTGGATTCAGGAGGACCTGAGTTCAAATCCGGCCTCGGACACTTGACACTTACTAGCTATGTCACTTAATACTCATTGCCCTGCAAAACCAAAACAAAACCAAATTAATAATAATAAAAGAAAGATAGTCCCTAACTTCAATTAACTTACATTCTAGTGCGGTAAAGAAAATAAAAGGAAAGGAAGGTGAAAAGAAAGGGAAGGTACTTGTCCCTAGGAGTATGGTGGAGAATGTTGGCTAGAGATTTAGGAACAGGTTCAGAGAGGAATAAAAATGTGAACAATGCTGGCCTGGGTATCCTTCCTCAAAATAGTAATTCCTGGAGAAAAGGAAGAATCTGAGGAAGGGAGAGCAGGACCATGGTCTCTATCTCAAGATATCGAGAAGAGTCCACTAAGACAATATCTGTATAGACATTGTCTATGTGGTGGGGAAATCTTGCAGCAAGAGAAAGCTGAAGAGGAAGAGAGCTCTTCTAGTTTGAGAAGGCTGCTGGAGCATGGTGGGAAAGTTTGCTTCCAGGATGGGAAGCTAATAAGACAATATAAAGAAGGATGTCCTGAAAGTCAGGAGTGTGCTCAGAGGGGAATGATGAGTTGAGCATCTTTCACACTAGAGGGCTTCAATGTTTTCTTTTGGTGTCTTCATGTTTCCTTATATCAGTTCTATTTGGAAATATTTTCTGCTAGGCAAGTTGCTCAGATAGGCTCTGTAGGCCTCCTCATTGCTGACACTTGTCTCTACTGCCAGGACTAACTCCGAAATCCATAGAGGACTATCTCCTCTGCTACTAGGTATCATACTTCTCAGAGGAGCCTCAACAGAAGAACCTAGCTAAGTATCCTAAGGAGTATGGAGGTAAATAGAGGCTTTCTCTGCTCCCCTTTATTAATGGGTTCAGAATATTTGAATTGTTATATCTGAGAGATCACTTACTCCAACCCCCAAATGCAATTCAGTTAAACATTTATTGTCTACTATATGCAAAATAATATGTAAAGGGAAACAGAAATATAAACAGTATAGATTCTGCTTTTTAAAAGATTCCAAATTAATGGGAATTTGGGTCAAGAAAGGCATACACATATGTTTATGCTACAAGAGACACATGAAGGACAAAGTTATGATCATGGCAAAACGCTACCCAAATTGGGAATTCACTCTAGAAATTCTGTCCTTTGACTGAGTACCTGCAGTGAAAAGGAAATAATTATGTTTCAGAAACTCCCATTCTATCCTGGAAAAGCACTAATTGTTGAGAACTTTTACTATATGTTTGCCCCAAATTCCACTTCCCTTTCCCTCCAATCCCTGCAGCTGTAACTTCAACACATTTATCTTAGTTTTGTCCTAATAGCCTAAGAAAATATAAGTCTAGGACCTCTTTTGCCTAATGTTCTTTTCAGTATCTGAACATTTACTAAAATTAGAGAGATAAGTCAGAAAATAGCTTAGTACCTACAACTGTTTTTCAGATATGGTTCATACTATCTGCATTTATTTTAAATTTGTGAATGAATAAGCATATATTTTTCACTCCCTCCCCCCATCATTTGGGAAAAAATAAATGAGCAAAGCTCTTATAATAAGTGAAAGAGAAAAAATCCCCCTATTGGCCATTTCCAAAAGTTCACGTTTCATTTTTCATCTTGCTATTAAAATATGGAAAACGCTCTTCCTCCCATTTCTCTATTCCCAATCACTACTTCCTTTTGTATAAGAGGGAAAATATGTTCTAAGAAAGAATATTGCATATACTATAAGTAACCATGGTTTAGACTATAAGATCTGCCACTTACAACCTCTGTGAATTTGAGCAAATAACTTCATCTCTCTAAGTATCGATTTCCTCATCTTCAGAAAAAGAAGAAATGGTGTACATGATTTTTAGTGACCATTATAAACCAGATGATCCCCAAAGAGCTGATAAGTGGACTCAGGGAGAAAAAATATTATAGTGCTTTTTTTCATATGTGTATTTGTGGGCTTGTATGCTAATAGGTTCCTACACAATCATATCCTTTCCCATATCACTGTCCTTTGGGAAATGTGAACATCAGATTGGACACAGATGTAAAGAAGTATAACTCAATTATCATAGCCATATGTAATAAAGGAGCCATGTCTGTCCCCTTCCCCCACTCCCCACCATGTAAACACAAGTGAAGGAGCTCTTGTTTGCTTATGTGATTCTAGCTATCTGTCCCCCCTTATGCTGAGTGAGGAAAATGAATGTGTTCTCTCTCTGTTTGTCATTTGGGTCCATGATAATTGAGTAGTTGGGAAACTATATGAAATAATATCAATATCATTATAATGCAGTTTGCTATCACATATGAAGGTACATAATAGATATATGGATTGAAAGTGTTAATAATGCCTGAGCCACTGGATGTAGTCAGGAAATGTAATAGCAATATCTGACATCAGAAGCCTAGACCCAGTAATGGTAACAGAGTGAATTAATCGACTGAAAATGTGAATCTTGTTAAAAATATGTTATTCAATTAGGAAACATGTGCTGAAATGACAATGTGTTAGGCCAAACTGATGTAATCAGAATCTTTTTGAAGCCCTGATGGTTACATTCTGTACTTAGGTTAAAATTGTGAATCCTGTATATTTAGATCTTAACTGTACAGTAACCTTTCTAGGGAGAAAATTCTTATGAGATAGATTTTTTTATTGGAGAAAAACTGATCTCCCCCTTTAATCTAATTCCCTCTACTCTGTAATCATAAGCTCATCCTCTTTCCAATCAAATTATTTTTGCTTTCCCACAAAGGAGACAGAACATTTTTCAATTTATCTCCTTGTGATAAAAAGGTATAGCCTTTTCCTTTTTCTTTTTCCAGTATCTCTGATTATTTCTCCCTATTGCTTTTCTTTTTTTCATTCTCTTTTTTGGACCAATCTTTCCAACCCATTTTCTGTCTCCCTATAGCTCCGGAAAATAAAAAAAAAAACTATAAAATCTATAAAGAAAAGTGGTAAGTCTATTTAAAAAGTTGTTTAGCCATCAGTCTTCACTCAAGCAGTAACCTCTCATTCATTTATCATAATATCATAGAATAGGATTATAAATTAAACCTGGAAAGGAACTTAGAAGTCATTAAGACCAAGCTCCTCATTTTACTTATGAAGAAACCATAGTGGAGAGAGATTACATAACTTTTTTCAAAGACAAAGTGTTAGAACTTTGAGGTCCTCTGTACTGGCTCCTAATCTAGAGTTGATTCTACTATATTGGAATGTCCTTATAATGGCATTCCATATGTTAGTGAAATCTGGGGAATAATGAAATTAATTTTATGGTTTGAAAACTGCAGTTAAGAGAAGGAGAATGTTTCCCCAATGTGGTGCCCAGAACATCATCTTGGTAAAGGGAGAAAAAGGAAGAGCTTGCATAAGGTAAGGCTGCCTGAATTGGCAAGTGTAATGGTTTGGGGCATCAAATAGAAATGATAAGATAGAGAGCATGGGATGAGCTAATGAAGCAGTTAAAGTGCATGATCAGGGTGATGTGGGTTGGAATTTTGGGGTCCAATTGATCATGAGTTGTCCCAAAAGAATCACAAGATTCAGTGACTCAGTTTCCCAAGTTTTATTGCAATACTGTGAGTGACCACAGGGAGGGAACCAGAGTATTGGAAAGGTATCTCTCCAATAAGGAAAGGAAAGACAGTTATACCTGTCCTTCTCATTATAATATTCTCCACCTAGGGGTGTTACAAGGGAGGGCTTATCCTAATTTGGACTACCTGGGGTCTTAAGTCAACCCCCGAGGTAGGTGCCTTTTTCAGTGGAGGTGTGTTTTGGGGGTTTACACATCATAAGGTGAATCTCGGGACAAATTTGGCCTTTTCTGCACATGTCTCTTTCTGATTCCCATGGCTAGTTTCAAAATAGAATTGTTTTTCATTAGAATTTCCATAGGTTGTTTTTTCCTTTATTGTTATTTTGACCTGACCCGTTCTGGTCCGTTATGGATGTTGATCACTATGGGTATGAGAACTTAACATAAGTTATCCATTAACTGGGATCTGACTCCCTTTTAGAGCTAATATCTGTACTAGAGCTTGGGTCTTATATTTTTCTATTAACTCTTTTTTGCCTCCTACATCAAGGGGACTGTATTTGTTCAGAAGGATAAAGGAAACCAGGGGCATACATGACTAAGAGAATGACACAGATGAAATAATCAGCACAGGAAATGATAGGAGCAGTATTCTACAGAGGATTTTGTAGCATATGGAATTTTGAAGCTGGAAGGTTAATAAAAGGGAAACAACAGTAGTGTACCATAGGATGATTACAGTTTAAACACAGGATTTGAAAGGAGGAAAAGAGAGAAAAAAATCAGTGAGTACACAAAAAAGTTAATATCCATTCATAGTTTAGTTGTTCAACATACAAAAAATATTATCTACTTGCCCCTTCTTTTATTCCCACACCCACCCGCTAAAGAAAACCCCCTAATCAAAAATAAAACAAAAGAAAAAAAACAATAAAAAAGCTTTACTTGACCATAGTATCCTCTCCAGCTATCATCCTCTATCTCATCTCCCTTTCACATTTGAATTTCTAGAGAAAAGCTATCTATACCTGCCTCTTCTCACTCTGCATCCTCTAACCTTCCATTTAAGTGTCTTTTCTTGTCCTCATCCTTCTTGGACTGTCTATAACATTTGATACTGCTGACTTTCCTTTCCTTTTTTTTTTTTGAATTTTCATAATGGTCTTCTCTTTTGGTTCTCCACTTACTTGTTTGTCCATTCTTTCTTAGTCTCCCTGACTTGATCATTGTTCATTTCCCTACCTGTAAACAAATTTTGATGCCCTCTACTTTGGATGGGAAGGAGACAATAATAGGAAAATTAGTTGAGAGGTCAGCAAATGACACCCTGGCCAGGTCTCTGTTCTTTTTCTTGTTAGCAACTTTTGCTCAGTGTTCTCATCAACACCTATCAAATTAAATAGCATTTCTGTATAGATGATTCCTATAAGTCCAACTCCAGTATCTCTTGAACTTCAACCTCACAACTCCAGTTGCTTCCTAGATATTTATACATGGATATCCTATAGACCTCTTAAAGTCAATATGTAAAAAAAACAAACAAAAAAAAACCAGAATTAATTCTATTTTCCCCCAAACTTAACCTTATCCTAACTTTTTCATTTTTATTGAGAGAACAATCTTCATTCTCAGAACCCAGGTTTGGTACTTCAGTCAGCCTCAGTTTTTAAATCCCCACTTGCTACTTTTTATTTAAATCAATTGCTGAGTCTCATAGGTTCTCTCCCCCCATCTTCATATACAATACATCTTACAACTATCTCCTCTTCATTCATATTAACAGCATTCCAGCTCAAGCCTGAATAATTTCTTGCCTGGATGGTTGAAATAGCTTTCTAATTGGTCTGTCTACTTAACATTATCTCTCTCTGCTACAGCCTCTAAGGTGATACCAAGCTACCAAGCTAAATTTTTTAAAGTACAATACTGCTAATGCCACTCTCCTACTGAATAATCTTAAGCAGCTTCCTATTGGTTCTAGGATCAAAAAAATATTCTATTTGGCATTCATCACTCTTTACAACATAAATCCACCTTCCTTAATTTCTCAAAGTAGACACCTTGTAGACATATTAAAGTTAAAGTGTTCAAAACTGAACTAATTATTTCTCCCCCAAAAAACTTGCTCTCTTCTTAATATTCCTATTTCTGTTGAGCACACCATCATTCTTCTATCACTCAGACTCAGAACCTAATTGTCATCCAGCCAAATCGGTTCTCTTTCTGTTCACTGGAATATGAAATTCGATCTCATATCTCCATATTTTTATCTTCCATATATTTTCCCCCAATGCTAGAATGCACTTACTCCTCACCTCTATCTCTCAAAATCCCTAGTTCCCTTAAAAAACTCAGCTCCTGTGTCCCTACTTTCACAAGTCTTATTATGATCACCCAAGCTGCTAGAATTCTTCCCCAAATTACTATGAATTTCACGTATGTGTTTTATGTTTAAAGCATATAAAATAATCTCTACTTGGTAACCATTCCATGTTGAGAGTTTGATAACTTTCCAGAAATGCATGATGTCAGGATCTTTTCCCTCCCTATTGTAGAGAATACACATTTATTCTCTGCTTCCTGATCTTACTGTGTGGTGTTAAAATGCCACTTTTTGGCTGCTGAGCTAAAAGAGAATGAGCACCCAAAAGGATCAAGGAAACAGAATTTCTCTGTCTCTTTCTTCCTCTGTGTCTCTGTCTCTGTCTCTCTTCCTACCTCTCTCTCTTTCCTATAATGACAATCTCCTTCCCTGAGAATAACAGAGCCAAAGAAGAAATCCTGTACACCTCTGGGAGGGAATAGTGAAAGAACCAGCATTAGTTTGTCATCTGCCACCATTCACCCTCTCTGGATGCTGTGTGGTCATTAATTCTTTGTTCCACTGTTGTTCCTGTCTCAGTTTTTATTGATTTCTCTTCTTGGTATCCTCAGCTGATCTCATGCTACATGTGTTTTGCATTTCTTATGATGTGATTACGTTCTGATTTGTATTATATTTGTTTGTATAAGTCTCATTACCCTTACTTTATTTTATAGTACTAGAAAAAAGGAATAACTTAGGCTAAATAAAAAATAGCATAGCTTATGAACTTGTGAGCTCCAGAGTTCAAAAGAGTCATCAGAGGTCTAGTAATAGTTATTAATAGTTATTAAGCTACAGAGTCCATTGGTAGCTGTAGCAGTTGAGTGCTATAAGCAGTCAGGCCTAAGGAACTCTTTGCTTGATCCAGCTCAGTGGTAAATAAGCCCAGAAGATAAGATGCTATGTCTGGCAAGCAAAGTACAGGGTTATTATCTATAGCCTATGGCACAAAGAAAAGTGAATTGGATGGAGGCAATTTTTGTCACTAATGAATTAAGTTTGAGTTCACTCTCCTTGGGACTGAGATTGCAGAGGAGTATGCTCCTAGTTTGAGAAGTTGTTATATTTTGCTTCTTGCTTAGTAAATACCCCTTTATAATAATATATTTTTATTGATGTTAGTTATTTAAATTATATCCAGAATATAGCCACTGTCAATTATTATGGAGGGGAATACACTGAATGGGGCTCATGAGTAATATTACTAAAACATCACTAACCCCTTCAGGTTACCTCTAGCTATGAGAGGAGATGCAGTACCCCTGTTTCAATGATTTGGGACACTGAGCACAGAGCTTATGGGTTACATGAGTTTCCCCAGGGATATATGTAGCAAGCAGAGAATACTGTTCATGCTTCAAGAATTGGGGCATTCTCGACTAGCTATTCACTGACTCTTCCACTCATACTCACATGCCACAATATAGTACATTTTCCTTCATTACAGAGATCATTTCATTTTTGTCTTGGAATCCCTATATGATGTCTTGCCTCTAATAATCATTTAATAAATTTGTCTTGATTGATTGATTGCTGGGTAAGGGTCTGAGAAGCACACAATGAGAAATAACATAATTCCTGCCCTTAAGGACTTAACAATAGTGTAAGGTGATAAGTTTCATACAAATAATTAGAATACAAATTTCAACATGATCAGTACAGAAGAGAAAGGCAAACCAAATGTGTCAGGAGGTCAGATGAGGGTGACAAGATTCCAGACATTTATAAATGACTTTCTTAGAGATGTGAAGTTAGATTTTCCAATCAGGAAATGAACAGACTCATTAGCATCAACATAGAATAACAAAAGCAAAGCCCCATTCAGGTAACAAATACTATTTAGGTTCTTAGTTTTAAGAGAATTTCAAGGGATTTAGCAACAAATTATTGCATACATTTCTGAAAAGGGACATTTGATATTTTTTTCTTTAAAGAAGCACCCTTAATAGATTGTTTTTCAGGTTTTGCCAATGGGATGTAAAAGTAATGTTACTACCTACTAAAGTCATAAAGTCATAACTTCTATTAAGTGTGCCCAACTTAAGTGTGTGCAATGTGGTTCAAGAAAGCTATCTGAAATATCATTCAACTGTCTTTGAGAAACCAATAAAATAAAGGTTAAAAAAGGGGTAGATAATTGCAGATCTGAAGCTCATATTTCAAATTCCACCCAGCTCATGTCAATCTGAAAGTCACCAATTTGATTTAAGACTACAAATTACAACTCCATTTGCTTCTGAGTTGTCAGTTCAGTCCCCTGTGACAAATTCCTAAAATACTTTCTGGAAGCATGTAGAAAGGGCTAAAATATACTTTGAGAAATCAGTCATACCCCAAACAAAGTTTAAAAAAATTAAAATCCACTGTATAAATGGAAAGAGAACAGGAATATTTGGGAAAGCTTCATTTTGAATAAGAGGGTGAGAAAAGGAGACATAAATTATTAGCATATAAGAATCTGGAGGCAGTTGGGAGTTCAGTAAACAATGGTCCAATCTTACACAAAAATAAATTTTTTTAGCAACCTTAACTTACTGAAAATGTAACTTAGTTCTTAGATGGTATAGCAATAGTCACTTTAAGTTGACAATAGATGGATTTTTTGATAGATAGGAGAAGATATTCTATTTGCCATTGTTTCAAAAATCATTTCCTTATGCAATATTACCTCCTTTTGAATGATTGTTTTTTTTTTCTCAAGCTGAGACCAAGTTGTTTATGTTTTAATATAATAATTTTAGATAAACCATTTAGACTTTAAAAACTGTTACTTATTTTCTCACAACAAAAAATATCAAGAAAGGAAAGATAATAAAAAATAATATTCTTATTTACTTTTATGGAAATAAAACCCATATCTACCCTTCTACCATGAAAACAGACAAATACAAGGTGACCAAGTTTTGGATATGAACACTATGTAAAAAAAAACAATATTGCCATTTAAGTTTTAAGTGTATAGTTTATGTACCTCCCAATTTAAATAATGTCCCTTCCCTAAGTACCATGCTATTGTCCGGAGAGAAGTAGAAAATTCAGTTATATTTGTCTTGTAGGCCTGACATTATTCACTATGAAAGTACAGCTTAGTCATTCACCAACCTGGAATTCTTTCTTTTTAGCCATTTATATGACATCATGAAATGACTGACCCAGACAATGTATGACAAAGTTCTATACGAAAATACCTCAGTCATCAGGAAGATAGGAAAATTACAAAAGAAGATACCCTTAGATGGGTCTCTCAATCACTTTTTTCCTATGAAGACTTTGATTTAAGAAAGTACCTGTGGCTTGCAAGGGTTCATCAGGTCATATGGTGAAAAGGTTGGCTACCCTGCTGATACTATAATTTGATCAGTGCTTATAGCTCTGAAAAAGGAACCTAGGAAGATTACAGGATGGGGCCTTGAAGACAGCAGCCAGTATGGAATATGAGACTAGCCACTTTTCAGAACTCATGTGACAGAAACTGGGAGTCTGCACAAGTTCCAAGCATGTGAGATACAACAAAGGAATGAGATTAAATGAAAAGAGAAGGTACAGGAGATGGGTACAGCATATGAGAACAGGTATTTAATCAATGCTTTTAGTGTAGATGATTGAAAGTGATAAAATTGATAACTCATCTTTAGTTTCAAGTAGTTTACTTTTATCTGTTAGAAAGTTAATACCATTTGCTGAGGAGATGCTATGAGAGATCACCACTTAGCAAAGTACCTAGCACATGGTTGATTTTTTTTTATCATAAAAGTATTTTATTATTTTCCAGTTACATGTAAAGACAGTTTTCAACATTTGTTTTTATAACATTTGAAGTTCCAAATTTTTCTCCTTCCATACCTTCCTTCCCCCTTCCCAAGAAAGAAATCAATCTGATATAGTTTGTATATGTACAATCGTATTAAATATATTTCTGCATTACTCTTGTTGTGAAAGAAGAATCAGAACAAAAGGAAAAAAAGCTCCAAAAAAAAAAAAGGACAAGAAAAAAAAGTATAACCAGTATGGTCTGATATGCATTCAGATTCCACAGTTCTTTTTTTCTGTATGTGGAGAGCATTTTTCATCATGAGTCTTTTGGAATTGTCTTTGGTCGTTTTGCTGAGAAGAGCTAAGTCTATCACAGTTGACCATCACACAATATTGCTGTTACTGTGTATATTTTCCAGGTTCTCCTTAATTCACTCAGCATCAGTCAACTTAAATCTTTACAGGTTTTTCTGAAATCTGCCTGCTCATGATTTCTTACAGCACAATAGCATTCCATTACATTCACATACCCCAACTTGTTCAGGCATTCCCCAGTTGATGGGCATTCCCTCAATTTTCAATTCTTTACTACCACAAAGAAAGCTGCTATAAATACATGTGTACATGTGGGTCTTTTCCTCTCTTTTTGTGATTGCTTTGGGATACAGATCTAGTATAAGAATATTACTGGGTCAAAGGGTATGCACATTCCCATAGCCCTTTTGGCATAGTTCCAAATTGCTCTCCAGAATGGTTGAATTAGATCACAACTCCACCAACAATGCATTAGTGTTCCGATTTTTCCATAGCTTTTCCAACATTTATTATTTTCCTTTTTTGTCATATTAGCCAATCTGATAGATGTGAGGTAGTACCTCAGAGTTATTTTAATTTGCATTTCTCTGATCAATAGTGATTTAGAACATTTTTTCATATGGCAATAGATAGCTTTGATTTATTCATCTAAAAACTGCCTGTTCATATCCTTTGACCATTTCTCAATTGGGGAAAGACTTGCATTATTATAAATTTTATTTAGTTCCTATACATTTTAGAAATTAGGCCTTTATCAGAAATACTGGCTGTAAAAAATGTTTCCCAGCTTTCTGCCTCCCTTCTAATTTTGGCTGCATTGCTTGTATTTGTACAAAACCTTTTTAATTTAATGTAATCAGTCAGCCATCTTGCATTTCATAATATTCTCTAACTCTTGTTTGGATATAAATTATTTTCTTCTCCATAGATCTGAGAGGTAAGCTATTCCTTCCTCTCCTAATTTTCCTATGGTATCACCTTTTATGCCTAAATCATATACCATTTGGACCTTATTTTGGTATATGGTATAAGATGTTGGTCTATGTCTAGTTTCTGACATACTATCTTCCACTTTTCCCAGCAATTTTTTTCCAAATACTGACTTATTATTCCAGAAGTTGGCATCTTTGGGTTTATCAAATAGTAGATTACTATAGTAATTTTCTACTGTATCTCCTGTGTTTAACCTATTCCATTGATCCACCATGATGTGTTTTAGCCAGTACCAAATAGTTTCGATGAGTGCAGCTCTATAGTATAGCTTCAGATTTGGTATGGATAGCTCACCTTCCTGTGCGTTTTTAAAATTAGTTCCCTTGATATTCTTGACTTTTTGTTTTTCCAGATTAATTTTGTTATTTTTTTCTAGCTCTATAAAATATTTTAGGTAGTCTGATTGTTATGGTACTGAATAATGAAATTATTTTATTTAGAATTGTAATTTTTATTATATAAGCTCAGCCTATCCATGCACAACTGATATATATTTTTTTCAAATTGTTCAGATTTTATTTTATTTGTGTGAAAAGTATTTTGTAGTCATGTTCATATAGTTCCTGGGTTTGTCTTGGCAGGTAGACTCCCACATATTTGATATTGTTTATACTTATTTTAAGTGGAATTTTTCTTTCTATCCCTTACTGCTTGCTATATTGGTCACGTAAAGAAATGCTGATGATGTATGTGGATTTATTTTATATCCTGTAACTTTTCCAAAGTTGTTCATTGCTTCAAGTAGTTGTTATTTTTTAAAATATATTAAAGTATTTTATTATTTTCTGGTTACATGTAAGGATAGTTTTCAACATTTGTTTTTCATAGGATTTTCAGTTACAATTTTTTCTCCCACCCTTTCTTCCCTCCCTCTTCCCTAAAATGGAAAGCAGTCTGATTTAGTTTGTACATGTACAATCACATTAAACTTATTCCTGCATTAGTCATCTTGTGAAAAAAGAATCAGAGCACAAGGCAAAAACCTAAAAAAAAGAAGGAAAAGAAAAACAGCCCCAAAGTAGAAACAGTATGGTTCAATCTGTATTCATAATCCACAGGTTTTTTTTTTCTGGATGTTGAGAACATTTTCTATCAAGAGTTCTTTGAAACTGTATTGGATCACTATACTGCTGAGAAGAGTCAAACCTATCACCATTGTTCATCACACAATGTTGCTGTTACTGTGTACAATGTTTTCCTGGTTCTGCTCCTCTCAGTCAGCATCAGTTCATGTAAGTCCTCCAGATTTCTCTGAACTCCCCCATCTCATTGTTTCTTACAGTACAATAGTATTTCTTCACATTCATATACCACAACTTGTTTAGCCAATCCCCAATTGATGGGCATTCTCTCAGTTTCCAATTCTTTGCCACCACAAAGAAAGCTGTTATAAATAGTTTTGTATATGTTGGTACTTTTCCCTTTTCAATGATCTCTTTGGGATTCAGACCTAGCAGTGGTACCACTGAGTCAAAGGGTATAAACAATCCCATAGAACTTTGGGCATAGTTCCATAATGGTTGGATCAGTTCACAGCTCCACCAACAGTGCATTAGTGTTCCAATCATTCCACAGCTTCTCCAACATTTATTATTTTCCTTTTTTCATCATTATAGCCAATATGATAGATGTTTTAATTTGCATTTCTCTGATCAATAGTGATTTAGAGCATTTTTTCATATGGCAATTTCTTCATCAGAAAACTGCCTGTTCATATCCTTTTACCAGTTTTTAATTTAATGTAATCATAGTCTTCCATCATAATATTCTCTATCTCTTGTTTGGACATAAATTGTTTTCCTCTCCATAGATCTGAGAAGTAAATGATTCCTTCCTGTCCTTATTTATCTATGGTATCATCCTGTATGTCTAAATCTTGAACCCATTTTGACCTTATTTTTGTATTAGGTGTAAAATATTGGTCTATGACTCATTTCTGCCATACGATCTTCCAGTTTTCCCAACTGTTTTAGTCAAATACTGAGTTCCTATCCCAGAAGCTGGAGTTTTGGAGTTTACTAAACAGTAGATTACTATAGTCATTTATTACTGTGTCTCCTGTGCCCAAGCTATTCCATTGATCCACCACTCTATTTCTTAGCCAGTACCAAATAGTTTTGATGACTTCAGCTTTATACTATGGCTTCAAATTTGGTATGGCTAGCCCAACCTCCTGTGTAATTTTTTTCATTACTTCCCTTGATATTCTTGACTTTTTGTTCTTCCAGATGAATTTTGCTATTATTTTTTCTAACTGTATAAAATAATTTTTAGGTAGTCTGATTGGTATGGCACTGAATAAGTAAATTAATTTAGGTAGAATTGTCATTTTTATTTATTAGCTTGGCCTATCCATGAGCAATTGATATTTTTCCAGTTACACAGATCTGATTTTATTTTTGTGAAAAGTGTTTTGTAATTGTGTTCATAGAGTTCCTGGGTTTGTCTTGGCAGGTAGACTCCCAAGTATTTTATATTGTCTACCATTACTTTAAATGGAATTTCTCTTTCTATCTCTTGCTGCTGGACTTTGTTGGTTATGTACAGAAGTGCTAATATTTATGTGGGTTTATTTTATATCCTCCAACTTTGCTAAAGTTGTTAATTGTTTCAAGTAGTTTTTTAGTTGATTCTTTAGGATTCTTTATGTATACCATCATATCATCTGCAAAGAGTAAAAGTTTTGCTTCCTCCTTGCCTATTCCAATTCCTTTAATTCCCTTTTCTTCTCTTATTTCTTTTTTTTAACTGAGGCAATTGGGGTTAAGTGACTTGCCCAGAGTCACACAGCTAGTAAGTGTTAAGTGTCTGAGGCCGGATTTCAACTCAGGTACCGGTGCTCTATCCATTGCGCCCCCTAGCTGCCCCTCTTCTCTTATTTCTAGAGCTAACACTTCTAATACAATATTAAATAATAGATGTGATAATGGATGTCAATGTTTTCTCCCTTTTTCCCCTGATCTCCCCTCCCTTACTCTTTTACTTCCTTAAAGAGTAAGCTAAGTTACTTTGCACTTCCTTTTCCATTGGGCCAATTTTACTTTTGAAAGAGTTGATTTCTTCTGTGGATTTTTCCCATTTTGTCAATTGTAATTTTTAAGGAATTGTTTTCTTCAGTCAATCTGTGCTTCCTTTTCCAAGCTATTGACTTGTTTTTCATAATTTTCTTGTATAACTCTCATTTCTATAATTTCTTTTCCCATTTTTTCTTCTATCTTCCTTATTTTATTTTTAAAATCTTTTCCGTGCTCTTCCAATAAGGCTTTTTGGTCTTGAGTCCAATTCACCTCCCCACCTTGAGGCTCCACATGTAGGAATTTTGACAGTATTGTCCTCATCTGAGTTTGTGTTTTGGTCTTTCCTGTTGCCATAGAAACTTTAAATGGTAAGGGCCCTTTTCTGATTCTTACTTGTATTATAGCTTATTTATTGTGTGTGTGTGTGTGTGTGTGTGTGTGTGTGTGTGTGTGTGTGTGTGTGTTTTAACTTTTAAAGTTGAGGTATTCTTCTGGGGCTCAGGGACCACTGTTACAAGCTTCTTATGCTGGGCAATAGAGGCCTGGTTACTGGCTTTCTGCTGTGGGGCCTCTGCATCTTGCAGATTCCTCACTGCTCTAGGTTTGATCCCTGTGCTACAATGGCTTGGCCTAGTAGCACCTGTGGGTGGTTACCTAGCTGGCAGTTTGGCCTCTCAGTTGGGACTAGTGGTTATCACAACTGACCTGCTGTACCACCAGCCTGCTGAGCCAGGACCAAGGGGTCTCAGATGTTCATCTGTGCTGTGGCCAAGAGCTTCCTGCTGACTTGCATAGACCCCCTCCACACTCCACTGTGCTTCACTCTCTTTTCACCCAAGTGAGACAGATCTTTCCTGAAGTCCTCTAAATTATCTCAAGTTCAAAGATTCTGTCTGTCTGTCTTTTTTAGGTACTGTTGTTCCAGAAACTATATAAAGGCTTCATTTAATGATGTTTTTAAAGGAAACTAGGGAGAACTCAGGTAACTTCCTGGCTTCTCTCCACCATCTTCACTTCAAGTCATGGTTCATGTTTAATACATATTTGTTGTTTTATTGATTGTACCAGCATGAATTGGTAGATACAATGCCAGGCATTAGAGTCAGAAAGGCCTGAATTCATGCCCTTCCTTGGCCACATACTGGCTGGGTAACCCTGGACAAACCATTTAAGCTTTCATTTCCTCAAAGCAAATCTCTAAGACTACAATAGGAAGAGAAAATCTTGTTTTTCATTGGTAGAGGGAGCTTCCTTACAAAGATTTCCCTCCAGAAGTATTAAAATTTCCACCAAAGGCTGCATATGGACCAAAATACTCCTGAGTGCTGCCTGAACCATATTAAAATGTACTTAGGAAATATTTAAGAAGATAATAAAAATACACTAAAGCATAATGTTAATATGTGATTTTCTAAGTCCACATGTGGCCTACAGGTATACTTACATAAGGTTTAAGGGCCTGATTTCTATTTGAGTTTGATAGCGCTGCCCTATACCAATTCACTCATAAGGTCTAGATGAAAATCAAATAAAACAAATAAAATAATACAATAAAAAACAACAAAACCTATGTGCTGCATATATTCCTAAGTGTCATTGAGACCCTAAATTTATTGTGGAAAGAACATTAAATTGAGAGCTAGAAAACCTGAGTTTCAGTACCAGTACTTCTACTCATTAGCTGTTCTCCCCAGCTAACTTGATTAATATTTTAGACCTGTACCATCAAAATTTATGTTATCTTTTAGATCTATTGGTCCAAATCTAATAAAAATGCTCAATTTTTTTCTGACTCTTCATGACTCCATTGACTATAGTATATGATCCATTCTAAATTCCACTCTCTCAACGTCTGTGCAAGTTCATGTTCATTGTTTCCATATGACCATAATATTTAAGTTTCAGTATCAGTATTTGACCTTCCAGAGGATAGCCTGAATCAATTTCTTTAAATATTAACTGATTTGATCTCCTTGCTATCCTAGGGATTCTCAAAATCTTCTCCAGCACCACAATTTGAGAGCATAGATTCTGCAGTGCTCAGCTTTCCTTATAGTTCAATTCTTAGAGCCATACGTTGCTACTTGAAAAACCATACCTTTGACTATACAGATGTTAGTCACCAAGGTGATATTTTTGCTTTTTTGCATGCTATACAGATTTATCATAGCCTTCCTTCCACGAAGCAAGCATCTTTTAATTTCAAGACTGTAGCACAATCTAAAATGATCTTTGGGCCCAAGATTATAAAATCTGACACTGCTTCCATTTCTTCTCTCTCCCATTCCTTCTCTATTTGCCAGGAGGTAAGGGGACCAGTTGTCAAGATCTTAGTTTTTTTGTTGTTTTGTTTTGTTTTGTTTTGTTTTTAAGGTTAAGCTTCATGACAACTTTTATACTCTCCTGTTTCATCCTCATCAAGAGGCTTCATAATTACTCTTCACTTTCTGCTATCAGAGTGGGATCATCTGCATATCTGAGATTGTTGATATTTTCCCCTGCAACTTTAATTCTAGCTTTTTATTCATTCATAAGACATTTTGTATAATGCACTCTACATAAAAGTTAGTTAAATAAGGTAACAATATATAGGCTTGTCCAATCAGTTGTTTCTTATTTGGCTCTAACTGTTGCTTCTTGGCCTACATACAGGTTCCTCAGGAGATAAGTAATATGATCTGGTACTCCAATCTTTTTGAGGACTTGGCACATTTTGTTAAAGGCTTTAGTGTCTTCAATAAAGCAGAAGTAGATGTTTTTTGAAATCTCTTATTTTCTCCATAATCTATTGCATGTTTGCAATTTATTCTCTAGTATCTCTGCATCTTCAAAAACCAGACTTCTCTTATGGTAATTCTTGGTTCATATATTGCTAAAGTCTAGTTTGTATAATCTTAAGCAAAGCCTTAGTAGTGTGTGAAATAAGTGTAATTGTTTGGTAATTTGAATGTTCTGTGGCATTGTCCTTCTTTATGATTGGGACATAAATTAATTTTTTTCCCAATCTGGTGGCCTCTGTTGAGTTTTCCAAATTTGCTGGCATATTGTGTATAGCACTTTAATAGCATCATGTAGCAATATTTTCAATAGCTCAGGTAAAATTCCATCACCTCCACTGGCCTTATTGTTAGCAATGCTTCCTGAATTCCATTTGACTTCATTCCCCAGATGCCTGGCTCTTGATCAGTAACCACACTATTGTAGTTATCAGTGATTTTAAGATCTTTTTTTTTATAGTGGTTTTGTGTATTCTTGCCACCTCTTTTCAATCTCTTCTGCTTCAGTCAAGTAACTACCATTGTTGTCTTTCATCATGCACATTTTTGCATTAAATATTTCCTTGATATATCTAATTTTCTTGAGTAGATTGCTTGTCTTTCATATTCTATTGTTTTTTTTCTATTTCTTTGAATTGCTCATTTAGGAAATCCTTCTTATCTCTCCTTGCTATTCTCACCAATCATTTAACCAAAGATGGTTTATTTCATTTCTCTAAAGATGGAACAATTTAACCAAAGGAAATTTAACAAAAAATTAAAAGTAGCACTATTGGTATTATGTGAAAATAGAAAGGGAGATAATTTAAAGTTGGAACATTAAGAAAGTATGGGAAACTTTGGTAGGCATTTTACAAACTAATTTCTTATCTTCTTTCACTTAAGTTGTATTTATCTTACATGTACTTATTTATTGACCTGCTATATCCTTCCTCAGAATGTGAGTTCCTTGAGGTCAGGATCCTTGATTTTACCTTGGAATTCACAGTACCTGGAACATAGTAACTGGAACATGGTAATCACTTAAATTTTCAATGACAGGCTAACTGAATATAACCCCCAAAGTGTCTCATTATTTTAAGTGTAACTAGGGACTTAAAAAAAAAATTTGGGTATTCAAGGCTGGACCTTACTCAGGCTAGTACCCATATAGTTTGAGTTTGACAATGGAAAGAAAAGAGATACTGGAGATATTTAACAATTAAAATATATACTTAGTTTTAGAGGAATTTTCAATAAGCATTAAAGACACTTTGAGTTGATTCAACTGAATAAAGTTCTCTTTTCTGAATTGTACTTTGTGGGCCTCTGGTCCCCAGCCATCAGAGTGCTTGGAGTTGCTTGTGTCTGCTTTGTACTCAGATGATAATTAAATGACATCAACCATCTGAGTTTCTGAGATTTGTATCCTGTGAGTCAAATATGTGTTGAATATGTTTTAAGGGGAAAAAAAAAAAAACTAGTCTGATTATGTGTGGAGGAGTTAGGCTATTGTTCTTACTACAGAAGGAGGGAGAAGAGATAGAAAATGCTCACTGAACCCATATGCTGGAGGAAAAAAATTTGAGATAGGGTAAGTGGCAGAAAACAATGACTATGGGAAGGGTGGCTTAGGATCTTTGGTTCTCTCTAGACAGGGACTGGGCTATTCTAGGATGAGGTAAGTGCTTCCACAAACCAGAAGCTGCACATAGGAACAATGCATTTTAAAGTCTGTACCTTCAGAGAAGGGCTTCTCTTTAGAGGAACCATTATTCTGTCAACCTTTTATGCTAAAGAGAGGATCCTGAAAATAGTCTAAGGAATTCCAGTGATAGATGAGAGCCTTCTTTAGGGGGCCTCAGAGTCTAATGGGACAGACTGCCTGAGGGGCAAAGACACATTCAGATAGGTGTGGCTTAATCCCCTCAGTTCACTGAACTAGATACAAAGAATCTTATCTCCATTCCTTGGACTCTCCCTGAATTGGGCAGGGGTACAGAGAAACTGGGTCCCTGAGTCCTCCCAAAAAATCCATTATTAAAAATTATTTTCTCACACCTCCATCCCTTATTCCTTTCCTTTCTTCCTTCCTTCCCTCCTTCCCTCCATCCCTTATTCCCATTCTTCCTTGCTTCCCTTCCTTTTCTTCTTCCCTTTACATTTTGCAACTTATTCAATAAATCAATATTTGTTAAACACTTGATTGCTGCAGAAAACTGTACTAAATGATGGGCAATGTTTTGTTGAATGAATATGGCCTCTGTTTTCATGGACCTTACAGTGTAGAACTGGAAATGACAGAATCAAAGAATATTAGAATTAAAATGATGATTACAGATCACACAGATCAAAACACTCATGAGATAAACAATTATAAATCATGTTTAAGTTAGTGCTTTTTTTTTCAAGTTAACCTACTGTTTTCTTCATGAGGCAAGTAAGTGATCTAGTAGATAGAATGGTAGACCTAGAAGATCTGAGTTCAAATCCAACATTGGACACTGACTAGTTGTGTGACCCTGGTCAAGTCATTTAACCTCCATTTGTCTCAATTTCTTCCTCTGTAAAATAGAGGTAATAACCCCAACCTACCTCTTAGGGTTTTTGTGAGGATTGACTATATTAATAATTGTAAAGCATTTAGCACACTAACTGGTATATAGTAAGCTCTATGTGGACGTGGCATTATTATTATTAAGAATAACTAATAAATTAGTAAACATTATAAATAATACCATCTCCAGTTTGCATATTAGGAAATTTTAGTCCCAGGAACTTTAGCCCCAACTGACTTGTACAGGATCACAAAGTTAATAAATGACTTAATGAGGATTAGAACTCAAATCTATTGGTTTTCAATCTCTTGTGCTTTTGACTGCCTCTTTCCTGACTTTCAGGTATACAAATAACAATAGTTTGAAATAGCAAGTAAATAAGATAAATATGAGTACTCTTTCCCCTACTGTCTGTTCTATGTTTAAGCCTCTAGTTCCTAAATTATTTTTTTCTTATCTTGGGATGACCTAAGATTGACTAACTGACCATCCCAGTTAAAATAGATGGCAGTAAAATACTCTCCTCCTCTCCCCTACACATCTCTTCCATTCCTCTTAGATAGGTAGGAGTTATGTGGTAGACTGAGGTAAATTTTGCATATATTTTATAGCTTTTATCTCCCCATGGGATTTTATTTTTTTTACCTTTACTAGAATGTTTCTCTTACTAGAGCCACCTAGAAGATAGATGTCTCCCTATCATCTTTGGGACCAAAAATAATATTCTCTTTTTAGCATTCAAAGGCCTTTGTAACCTAGCCCCCTCTGACCTTTTCAGTCTTTTTATATCTTACTCCCCTGGATGTACTCTCCAATTCAGTGACACTGGCCTCCAAGATATCCAAAAACAATACTCCCTCTCTTGTCTGTGGGCATTTTCTCTGGCTGTTCCCATGCCTCTAAAGATGTCCCTCCTCTACTTTACCAACTAACTTCCCTGTTTTCAAGTCTCAACTAAAGTACCATTTTTTAGTGGAAACCTTCCTCAATCCTTCACAATTCTATCATCTTCTCTCTGTTGATGATTCCCTATTTGGCCTGTATATAATTTGTTTTATGCTTATTTGTTTGCATGTTGCCTCCACTTTTGATTGTAGTCTTTGAGAGCAGGGTATGCCCTTTTATTCTTTTTCTGTCGCTGTTGCTCAGTTTATTGCCTGATGCATAGTATGCACTTTATAAACAATTATTGATTCACTGATATTTTGTATATTTTAAATTTTTATTTTCAGTTCCAAATGCTCTACCTCTCTCTCTCCCTCACCCACCCACTGAGAAGGCCAGAAATATAATGTTCATTATACATATGAAGCTTTGCAAAACATATTTCCATATTAGCACAGGTTAATTAATTAAATGGTAGAGAGCTCTTGAATGGGAGTAGAAGTTGAGAAGGGAGGCAGAAAAGAACCCTTAAACCACAAATAAATATTACATTGATTTTTCTCCTAGTGCTCATCTAGGGAACTAATTGTTTGCCCCCATTAATATTGAATGAGTCTCCGGGCAGCTGGATGGCGCAGTGGATAGAGCACCGGCCCTGGATTCGGGGGGACCTGGGTTCAGATCCGGCCTCAGACACTTAACACTTGCTGGCTGTGTGACCCTGGGCAAGTCACTTGGCCCCAATTGCCTTACTAAAAAAAAAAATATTGAATGAGTCTCTTCTTAAAAAGTTCCTTTTATAATAATTAAATTAATAAAAATTGCATTATCCACATATTCTCATTTTTTTATAATTAGGTTAGGTGAATGAATATAACGTAATGAGTTAGAATTTGAAATTTATAAATTTTAGGGACTGTAAGACAGTAAAAAATAATTTTCATGTATTAAAAATGTAGAGTCATTAAGTATAAGCTTAGTTTGGGGAGTGTCTTAGGTGTGATAACCATATTTTAAAATTTTAATGATTGGGAAAAGGGTTCAACTCTTCAGCTTCACCAATGAAAGCAGAACTAAGTTCATTTGGATGAAAGTAACATAGAGGCATATTGCAGATTAATTTTAAAAATTTGGAGGGGAGAGAGATAGACAGAGAGAAACAGAAAAAGAGATAGAGACACAGAGATAGAGAGAGTACTTACCAATAAATAGAATTGTTCTTTAGAACAGTTTAGATGTAAAGAAAAAAGAATAATAAATTATTGAGGAACAGTGAGATTCTATCATCAAATATTTTCTATTTTCAAATGAGAACTACATGGCCACTTGTTGCAGATGGTGTAATTAAGTAGGAGCTGGAATAGATTAGATCTTATAGCCCTTCAGATATTTGTATATAAGTGAAATCATGTATTTTTGGAAAGCCTTCATTTTAAACATCAATGTTGAAAATGTTTTGTCCTTAATATTTGTATTATATATTTTATAAGTTATTTTTCACAGAAAATATTACAAACTGTGTCCTAAAAAGTAGGTACACATATACACACATGTATATATATATGCCAAATATATATATGTATATTATTATTTATTTATTATTATATTATATTTATTTGGCATATATATATGCCAAATAAAGTTCTCTTTTTAATGATCTTTTATTTATAAAACTGGCAGACGTAATTTCAGGTTGTTAATTAATTAATTGATTGATCATTAATTGGAGTAAAGAATACTATGGCTTTCAGTCCTATATTTCTATTTCTCTTTTTGGTTCACAGGAGCCTCTCAAAATTGCTGAAGGATACAAAAAAACCAAAACCAAAACCAATCGCTGTCCTTTGGGGAGTATAGATATGACTTTGTCATAGTTTTAACATAAGTAATTAATTTTGTTTGTCACAATAGTGTCTTCTTTTTCTTCCTTTGTTATCATTATCCTCCTCACTTTTGTTATTATGTTAATAAAGGAAGAAGAATAAAAAACCTATGCTTGAACAGAAATGATCATATATCACCTGATATGATTCTAAATAAGATAAAATTATTACAAAATGTTATGCTTTTCAGTAAATGAGAATTATTAGTACATAATACCCATGCTTATTTCCTATACCATAAGATTATAAACAGTGGTATATTAAGATTATTTTGACAGACTCAGTAATGATATTCTTTTAAGCATACATCTAATTAGACTTTGTGGAAGACAAAACATTTCTATCTATCAACAAACAAAGCAATGTAAATTGTAAAAATATGGCATTAAGTTTACTTGCTATTTTCTGGATCATGATTCAAAGTTCTTCTCTATTCTCTTGTCTAACTTAAGAGGAATAGTAATATATGAATATGTGACAAGCCAAATACTAAGCAACTAAGAATTTAGCTGGACACCTCAGATCTCTTGTAACAAAAGGAATAAGGCCAGCCTCACCTGGATACATGACAGAAGAAATACAACAGGCATCAAGGGTTTTATGGGGGGTAGAGGGAGGAGGGGAGGGGAACTCACCTTTTTGTATTCTTTATTTTTGATTCAGAATAAAGTTTCATATATTTTCTGAATTAGGGGTTTTATAAAAAGTTTTATTGATATTAAATATTTCATTGGTATCTTTTGTTTTTAATCATTCATATTTTTGCCTTTTCTCTACAATCTTTTAAATTAGAGAGATATTCATTATTTAAAAAAGAATAAAAGAAACGGGGGGAAAGTAGTTATGAAAATCTAATCAATCCATTAAGAAAATCCAACATTATATATAGATCTCCATATCTTAAAGACAATTGGAAATTCTTTATTTTTCATTTTCTTCCAAGCTTGGTCAGTGAAATTCTACAGCACTCAGTTGTGATATTTTTTTAAAAATCCCCATTTATCCTGCTTTAGCCATTGTGTATAATGACTTTCTAATTCTGCTTATCTAACAGTGAATCTTTCCATGCTTTTCTACATTTTGCATATTCATCATTTCTTATAGTAATGATCCATTATATTTGCCAAAATTTACTTAGCCATTCTCCAAATGATTGTACTCTACCTTGTTTCCATGTCTTTTCTATTATAATAGGTACTCTTATAAATATTATTAAGTACATAGGTCCTTAACTTTTATCATTGACTTCTTTGGAGTATAAGCCTAGCAATGTGATCTCTGGATCAAAGAGAGTTGATATTTGAGTTGCTTTCTTATACTGTTTTCAAACATTTTCCAGGATGTTTAAAAGATAAATTGTGATAAAAAATGGAAAATAAATAAATCACATAAATTTTGAAACTTTTAATTCTTAAATAAAAGACAAGGGTAATCAAAAAAAGAATATAAAATGTATATCATATTTAAATAAGATCTGTATACATTTGTGTATTGTATATACATATATACATACATTTATAGGATGTGAGCAAATATGTCTACATGTGAATATATGTGAGTAGATGGAGAGAGAAAGACAGAAATATGGTCAGACAAACAGAAAAAGTTTAGTTAACAAACTGAAAAGTTTTTTGTACTAAAAATAGAAAACCTAGAAAAAGTAGGGAAGTTAATGAATGGGCGAAAATAATTCCCTATTATTTATCTTTGATAAGGAAGGAAAGAAATAAGCATTTTGGGGAGCTAGGTGGCACAGTGGATAAAGCACCAGCCCTGGATTCAGAAGGATCTGAGTTAAAATCTGACCTCAGACACTTGATACTTACTAGCTATGTGACCCTGGGCAAGTCACTTAACCCTCGTTGCTCTGCAAAAAAAAAAAAAGAAAAGAAAAGAAAAAAGAAATAAGCATTTATTAAGTGTTTACTATGTGATAGGTACTGGGCAAAATGGTAGGGATAAAAATATAACGAAAAAGAAAGACAGATAAGGGTATTTATACATACATACATACATATATATGTGTGTGTGTATGTATATACACAGACACATCTACATGTGTGTATATGCATGTGTGTAATATAGGTATGTTTATGTGCATGTATATAATATTATATAATACCCATATATCATTACCCTATATCATTATATATCATATATGTACCTATACCTACACACACATATACCTACCCCTATGCATACATATATGCATAGACACATACACATACATATACATATCTTATATAAATCTCTAAGCTCAAAAATAAATCTTTAAAAAATACTGAAAGAATAGAAACAAAACTCTTTTCACTTTTAAATACCATGATTTCAAGGTCTGTGACCTAATGAATTCTGAATTTGCCTGCTTGCTTAGACCTGAAGTACTTGCCTAAAACATCCTGCCATAGTTGATTTCTCAGTAAAACAACTTTCAGCACACCTGACATATGATACCTATTTTTTTCCTGATCTTTTTTTTTAACTTGAATTCTAGTCCTAGTTAATTCCTGTTTCATATTTGAAAGGTGGCTTGACACCCAGGTTCAAGTTCTAAATCTGATGCATACTGACTAGGTTACCATGGGGTAAGTCATTTAACCTTTCATCACTCTAGGTTACTCTAAAACTATACATTTGAAAGAAAGTGACAGCCTGAATTAATAGAAGGAATTTTCTCATCCGGAATTCCCTATTACAATGAAATTACAGGTTGAGTCCCTCTCCTCTATTTGAATATTATATATCTACATATAGATATATATAGATCTATATCTATATATATATATTCTTCCTATTATACTACTTAAACTAAACAGGGAATATCAGAGGGGAAAAATACATTATACATTGTGTGAACAGCAAACCTAATTGTGTAACCAGTATTTTTTTCCTAATTCTATGACAGATGATTCTTTGTGTTCCTTAGAATATTTCCCAAAAATACTAAATCATGAAATATCCAGGAATGTTTTACTTAGTTATCATTTTCTCCACAAAACATTTTATGACTAACTAGGTGAGAAATTGTGGCTGGAAGTCAAACATGGGATTGATTTAGGGAAGAAGGGATGAGTGGAAACTAGCCATTTAATATATCTAAGCCACATTCTGAGTCCTGTGAACAAAAAAGCAATATAACAGGAATTTGTTAGTTTATAATTTCTTTCCAGAATTACATAAGGTGTTATGGGTGAGGGCAAAACTTAAAAAGAATAAATAATAGAAGAGGAATAAGCCCAAAACATCATGCATTAAACTGCCCAGTACCATGACAGCAAGTGAGTCAATATTTTCTTTGTGGGGTTAAAATTAGGAATAGGAGAGTGAGTTAAAGGGAAGGGATGATGAGGTGACTATATGGGAATGTGGGATTTAACCTGATCAAGTCAAAAGGAAAATAATTCTTGTAGTCTCTCAAGAACAGAATCTACAGAATATGTGATACATAATATGGGTTTGAAATAGGCGGGAATTAGAAAATCTTGATTCAGTGGTGGGAGAGGGTCTGATTGGACAACACTTCTATGAGCAGGGATTTATTCTATAAAGTAAGATGTGGGTCTTGCAATGAATATAATCTTTAGGAATCCGGTGCTTGTAGTGACTTCTGAAAGAGTGTTGTACCTTCATAGATAGAATCTTGCCTTAGGAAAAGGTAAATCAGATCTCTTAGGAGCAACTTCTCTATAGAAAAGAGAAAGGTGAAAAGATAGAAGGAAGGGATATTATGGGAAATGGAGGAAATTACCATGGGGATCTGAATAGGTGAAAATGGACTGCACAATCACATTTTTATTCTGTGAGAATTTATATTTCTAAGAGTGAGACAATGAAAAAATGTGGGGAGTGTTGTGGGTAAAATCTACAAGGCAATAACAGAAACTGTTTAGAGGACGGAAGTCAAAAGAGGTACTTTAGAAGTTTTATTTCAATGAGAAATACACAGACTGCAGAAGAAATGAATGGCTTTAAAAGGTATGAATCAAAAGATAAACATCTAGAATAGAAAGGGTAGAGAATTAATGAAGAGAACAAGCGAAAGAGATTCATTTTATAAAAAGGCACAGAAAATGGAAAAGAAAACTAACAAGTAAAATAAGTTGAAGGGGAAGAAAGGATGATGAATTTTATTTGTCTACTTAGAGAGAAAAAGATGGAGAAAATTAAATAACAGGGCCTCGTGGCCCTGTTACATTCTGGACTTTATAACCATGTCTCCTCTACTGTTGGTTTATACTGGAATTTGCTTTTGCTCAGGGGGACCATAACTCTAGAACATACTAATGTCCCTGTGGCCTTCTCATTCTAGAATATCCCTCCACACATCTCTCCTCCCCCCATTTCTTTTCTTTTTTTTTTTAGTGAGGCAATTGGGGTTAAGTGACTTACCCAGGGTCACACAGCTAGTAAGTGTTAAGTGTCTGAGGCCGGATTTGAACTCAGGTACTCCTGACTCCAGGGTCAGTGCTCTATCCACTGTGCCATCTAGCTGCCCCCCCCATTTCTAACATTTGTGAGCTATCCTTATAATCTCTACTCTGTGTGAGTGTGTGTGTGTGTATGTGTTTGGGTGGGTGAGGTTCAGGCCAACCTGCTTTCATTCTTCCTGTGACTCTTTTCCTGACTTTTTATACTTCTCCTGTCCTCACTTTGCTTTCTATCTACCTTCTGTGTGTCATCTTTCCCCATTAGAATATACCATTTCTGGGGTGGCTAGGTGGCGCAGCGGATAGAGCACCAGCCCTGGAGTCAGGAGTACCTGCGTTCAAATCCTGGCCTCAGACATTTAACACTTACTAGCTGTGTGACACTGGGTAAGTCACCCTACCCTCATTGTCCTGCAAAAAAAAAAAATAATGTATATATATGTGTGTGTGTGTGCATATATATATATATGTATGTATGTATGTGTATATATACACATATTTATACATATGTATGTATGTGTGTGTGTGTATATATATATATATATATATATATATATACCATTTCTTTGCATTGAGACTTCCTTTATTCTTATATTTTAAAAATATTTGTATTTGTATTTGTATTTCCTGTATTTCTTTATTCTTTGTATACTCAGGATTTATCACAGTTTTTGGAACATAGTAAGCACTTAATACTTATTCCCATCCTTCTTTCCTTTCTTCCTTTAGGAGCAGCTAGATGTTTCTCAGACACTTGACTAACATTTGTGTGACCTTGGGCAAGTCAATTAACCTGTTTGTTTAAGTTTCTTTGTCTGTAAAACGGAAATAATAATAGTACCTACCTCTCAGGGATTTTTTTAAAATACATTTTTGGCGGGGCAGGGCAATGAGGGTTAATTGACTTGCCCAGGGTCACAGAGCTAGTGTCAAGTGTCTGAGGCCAGATTTGAACTCAGGTCCTCCTGAATCCAGGGCTACTGTGTCACCTAGCTGATCCCCTCTCAGGACTGTTGTAAGGATCAAATGAGATAATAATTGTAAAGCACTTAGCATATTGTCTGAAACATAGTAAGTGCTATATAAATGTTAGCTAATATTAGGAATTATTATTCATTCCATTCTTCCTTCTATTCTTTTTTTTTCTTTTTTTTATTTCTGCATTAGTCATGTTATACGAGAAGGATCAGAGTACAAAAGAAAAACCTCAAATCAGAAAACCAATAGCACCAAAAAGAAAAGAAATAGTATGGTCTAATCAGCATCCATATTCCACAGTTCCCTTTTTTTCTGGATTTGGAAAGCCTTTTCCATCATGAGTACTTTGGAACTTTTTTGTACCATTGGAATGGTGAGAAGAATCTAGTCTATCACAGTTGATCAACACATAATGTTGATGATACTGTGTATAATGTTCATCTGGTTCTGCTCATCTCACTCATCATCAGTTCATGCAAGTCCTTCCAGGTTTCTCTGAACTCCTGTTCATTGTTTCCTACAGCACAATAGATTCACATACCATAACTTATTCAGCCATTCCCAACTGATGGGCATCCCCTCAATTTCCAATTCCTTGCCACCACAAAAAGAGTAGCTATAAATATTTTTGTACATATGGGTCCTTTCCCCTTTTTTATGATCTCCTTGGGGAAAAAACCCAAGAGTGGTATTGCTGGGTCAAAGGGAATGCACAGCTTTATAGCCCTTTAGGCATAATTCCAAATTGGTCTCCAGAATGGGTGGATCAGTTCACAGCTCCACCAACAATGCATTAGTGTTCCAATTTTTCCACAGCTTCTCCAACATTTATTATTTTCCTTTTTTGTTATATTAGCCAACCTGATAGGTGTCAGGTGGTACCTCAGAGTTGTTTTAATTTGCATCTCTCTAATCAATAGTGATTTAGAACATTTTTTCATATGGGAATGGATAGCTTTGATTTCTTCATCAGAAAACTGCCTGTTCATATTGTTTGACCATTTCTCAATTGGGGAATGACTTGGATTCATATCAATTTGATTTAGTTCCCTATATATTTGAGAAATGAAGCCTTTATCAGAGGTACTGGCCATAAAAATTGTTTCCCAGATTTCTGCCTCCCTTCTAATTTGCAATGCATTGCTTCTGTTTGTACAAAAACATTTTAATTTAATGTAATCAAAATCATCCATTTTGTATTTCATAATATTCTCTATCTCTTCTTTGGTCATAAACTTCTCTCCTTTCCAAAGATCTGAAAGGTAGACTATGCCTTTTTCTCCTAATTTACCTATGGTATTGCCTCTTATGTATAAATCATGTACCCATTTTGATGTTATTTTAGTGTAAGGTGTCTATGCCTAATTTCTGCCATACTATCGTCCAGTTTTCCCAGCAATTTTTGTCAAATACTGAATTCCTATCCCAGAAGCTGGGGTCTTTGGGTTTAGCAAACAGTACATTGCTAATGTCATTTACTACTGTGTCTCCTGTGCCTATCCTATTCCATTGCTCCTCCACTCTATTTCTTAGCCAGTACCAGATAGTTTTGATGACTGCTGCTTTATAGTAGAGCTCCAGATTTGGTACAGCTAACCCACCTTCCTGTGCATTTTTTTTCATTATTCCCCTTGATATTCTTGACTTTTTGTTTTTCCAGATGAATTTTCTTATTATTTTTTCTAGCTCTATAAAATAATTTTTAGGTAGTCTCATTTGTATGGCACTGAATAAGTACATTAATTTAGGTAGAATTGTCATTTTTATTATATTAGCTCAGCCTATCCATTAGCAATTGATATCTTTCCAATTATTTAGATCTGGTTTGATTTGTGTGAAGAGTGTTTGGTAATTGTGTTCATAGATTGCCTGGATTTGGCTTGGCAAGTAGAATCCCAAGTATTTTATATTATCTACCATTATTTAAATGGAATTTGTCTTTCTATCTCTTGATGCTAGACTTTGATGGTCATGTATAGAAATGCTGATGATTTATGTGGATTTATTATATATCCTGCTACTTTGCTAAAGTTGTTAATTGTTTCAAGTAATTTTTGAGTTGGTTCTCTAGGATTCTTTAACTATACAATCATATCATCTGCAAAGAGTGATAGTTTTGTTTCCTCCTTGCCTATTCTAATTCCTTTAATTCCTTTCTCTTCTCTGATTGCTAAAGCTAACATTTCTAGTACAATATTAAATAATAGAGGTGAAAATGGACATCCCTGTTTCACCCCTGATCTTATTGGGAAGGCCTCTAACTTATCTCCATTACATATAATGCTTGCTGATGGTTTTAGTTAGATACCGCTTATTATTTTAAGGAAAGCTCCACGTATTCCTAAGCTCTCTAGTGTTTTTTATTAGGAATGGGTGCTGTATTTTGTCAAAAGCTTTCTCTGCATCTATTGAGATAATCATATGATTTTGGTGAGTTTTCTTATTGATGTGGTTGATTATGTTAATAGTTTTCCTAATGTTGAACTATCCCTGCATTCCTGGTATAAATCCCACCTAGTCATAGTGTATTATCCTGGTGATCACTTGCTGTAATCTCCTTACTAATATCTTATTTAAGATTTTAGCATCAATATTCATTAGGGAAATTGGTTTATAATTTTCTTTCCCTGTTTTTGCTCTGCCTGTTTTTGGTATCACCACCATATTTGTGTCATAAAATGAATTTGGTAGAACTCCTTCACATATTTTTCCAAATAATTTGTATAATATTAGAATTAATTGTTCTTTACATGTTTGGTAGAATTCAACTATAAACCCATCTGGCCCTGGGGATTGTTTCTTAGGGAGTTCATTAATAGCTTGTTCAATTTCTTTTTCTAATATGGGTTTATTTAAGGATTTTATTTCCTCTTTAGTTAACCTGGGCAGTTTTTATTTTTGTAAATGTTTATCCATTTCATTTAGATTGTTAAATTTATTGTCATACATTTGAGCAAAATAGTTCCTAATTATTGCTTTAATTTCCAATTCATTGGTGGTAAGATTACCCTTTTCATTTTTGATACTGGTAATTTGGTTTTCTTCTTTTTTTTAATCAAATTAACAAATATATTATCTATTTTATTAGTTTTTTCATAAGACCAGTTCTTAGTTTTATTGATTAATTTTATAGTTTTCTTGCTTTCAATCTTATTAATTTATCCTTTAATTTTCAAGATTTCGGGGCAGCTAAGTGGCGCAGTGGATAGAGCATTGGCCCTGGAGTCAGGAGTACCTGAGTTCAAATCCGGCCTCAGACACTTAACACTTACTAGCTGTGTGACCCTGGGCAAGTCACTTAGCCCCGATTGCCTCACTAAAAAACAAAAAAAATTTTTTTCAAGATTTCTAGTTTAGTATCTAATTTGGGATTTCTAATTCGTTCTTTTTCTAGCTTTTTAAGTTGCATGCCCAATTCATTGATCTTCTCTTTTTCTTTTTTATTCATGTAAGCAGTTAGAGCTATAAATTTTCCCCTAAGCACTGCTTTGGCTGCATCCCATAGATTTTAGTATGTTGTCTCACTATTGTCATTCTCTTGGATAAAGTTATTGATTGTTTCTATGATTTGTTGTATGACCCACTCATTTTTTAGAATGAAATTATTTAGTTTCCAATTGATTTTCAGTCTACCTTTCCATGGCTCTTTCTTACATGTAATTTTTATTGCATCATGATCTGAGAAGGATGCATTTACTATTTCTGCCTTTCTACATTTGACTATGATGTTATTGTGCCCTAATACATGGTCAATTTTTGAGTATGTGCAATGTGCTGCTGAGAAAAAGGTATATTCCTTTCTATCCCCATTCAATTTTCTCCAGACATCTATCATGTCTAACTTTTCTAGTATTCTATTCACCTCTTTCACTTCTTTCTTATTTATTTTGTGGCTAGATTTATCTAATTCTGAGAGGGGAAGATTCAGATCCCCCACTAGTATAGTATTACTGTCTAATTCCTCTTATAACTCATTTAACTTCTCTAAAAATTTGGATGCTATACCACTTGGTGTATTCATGTTTAATATATTGATATTACTTCATTATCTATAGTACCTTTTAGCAAGATGTAGTTTCCTTCCTTTTTTCTTTTAATGAGATTTATTTTTGCCTTTGCTTTGTCTGAGATAAGGATTTCTACCCCTGCTTTTTTTACTATACCTGATGCATAATATATTCTGCTCCAGCCTTTTACCTTTATTCTGTGTGTATCTCTCTGCTTCAAATGTGTTTCTTGTAAATAGCATATGGTAGGATTCTGGTTTTTAATCGACTGCAATTCACTTCCGTTTTATGGGAGAGTTCATCCCATTTACATTCACAGTTAAAATTATTAACTCTTTGTTTCCCTCCATCTTCTTTTACCCTTTGCACTTTTTTTCCCTTTCTTTCCCCCTATTCCATTTGACCAGTGTTTTGCTTCTGACCACTGCCTCCCTCAATCTGCCCTCCCTTTTATCAGCTGCCCTTCTTTATCTTGCCCGTTTTTCCCCCACTTGTGTGCTCCCTTCTATCAATATCACCCTTTTCCCACTTCCACCTTTTGTTTCTTTACAGAGTAAGCTAAGTTTCTTTATACAAATGGGAGTGTATTTTATTCCCTCCCTGAACCAAGTCTGATGAGAGTAAGGTTGCAACAATGCCCACCCCTCCCTTCTTTCCCTCTGTTGTAATGGGTTCTTCCTCCCCCTAGTCTTCTTTTATTCTGTCCCTTAAGTTTCTTTATATCATCACAGCAAAGTAGATTTAATAACAATACCTTTACAGAGATACAGATCTCAAGAGTTAAAAGTATTATCCTCCCTTATATGGACTCAAGAAGTTTAATATCATTGAACAACCCTTTTCTCCCCCTTGTTTACCTCTTTATATTTCTCTAGAGTCTTGTATTTGGAGATCAAATTTTCTGTTCATTTCTGGTCTTTTTCTCAGGAAGCCTTGGAAGTCCCCTAATTCACTGAGCATTTTCTTTCAGAGGAAAATGTGGACATTCAGTTTTGCTGGGTAGTTGATCCTGGGTTGTAATCCAAGCTCCTTTGCCTTCCTGTATATCATATTCTAAGCCCTATGGTCCTTTCATGTTGAAGCTGCCGGGTCCTGAGAAATCCTGACTGTGGCTCCATGGTATTTAAATCTTTCTGGCTGCTTGGACTATTTTCTCCTTCACCTGATAATTCTAGAGTTTGGCTACTATATTCCTTGAAGTGTTCCTTTTGGGGTCTCTTTCAGGAGGTGTTTGATGGATTCTTTCAATGATGATTTTATCCTCTGATTCTACAATTTCAGGGCAGTTCTCTATAATAATTTCCTGCAATATGCTGTCTAGACTCTTTTCTTGATCATGGCTTTCAGGCAGTCCAATAATTCTCAGATTATCGATCCTGGACCTATTTTCTAGGTCAGTTGTTTTTCCAATGAGGTATTTCACATTTTCTTCTATTTTTTCAGTCTTTTGATTCTGCTCATCAGATTCTTGTTGTCTCATGGAGTTATTCACTTCTATCTGCTCAATTTTAATTTTTAAGGCGTTATTTTCCACAGTAAGCTTTTGCACTTCTTTTTCTTTTTGGCTAATTATTTCTCTCATTTTGCCAATTATATTTTTTATGGAATTGTTTTCCTCAGTCATTTTTTGTGCTTCTTTTTGCAGTGTAGCTCTTATTTCTCTGATTTCTTTTTCCATATTTTCTTCTACCTCTCTTATTTGGTTTTTAAAAGTCTTTTTGAGCTCTTCAAAGAGGGCTTTTTGGTCTTGAGAGAAGATCATCTTCCCTCTTGAGTCTTCACTTGTTGGCTTTTTGACTAACTCATCTGTGTTTAAATTTTGGTCTTTCCTTTCACCATAGAAGTTGTCAATGGTAAGGGCCCTTTTTTGTTTCTTTGCTCATGTTGTAGGCTATTTTTAAACTTATCAAGTTGAAGTCTGCTCCTGGGGCACATGGTTCAGGGTTGCAAGCTTCTTACTGCTCTCAGCTGCCCCACTCTCAGCTGCCCCACTCTCAAATTGCCCAGGGTCACACAGCTAGTAAGTGTCTGAGGCCAGTGCTTTATCCACTGTGCCACTTAGCTGCCCTTTAATGTTGTTTTTAAGGCAAATACAGGAAAGCTCAGGAAAGTTCCCAGCTTCTCTCTGCCATCTTAGCTCTGTCCCCCCACAATCCCTCCTTCTATTCTTGCCACCTCAGATCGTTCCTTTTTGAACTCTTGTCTATATTGTTATAACCACTTGACTGCTTTCCTTAAAACTGACACCTTATTCCCACGTCAATATTTCCCTGCCTGCAATTAATTTTAAAGAAGCTCCCAGATTTAACTTCATAATCCATAATTTTATCACATTATTCCATTTCAAAAATATTTGGTGATTCTCAATTGCCTATTGAATAAAATAAAAATTCCTTATCATTCCATAAAAAGTATTCTTTATCAAGTGATTCTTCACACTCTGAATTCTTATAGCACTTTGCATATTAATGTGAAATCAGTAAACTCTACTGAGAATTATATATAGGTCTGTGTTTTTTATCCCTATTAGGAATGTAATCACCTTGAGGGATAGTGTTTGATTCAATTTTGTACTATTTAAATACTTATACTCTATCCCCAGTGCCTGGAATGTACCATGCAAGATGTTCAACAAAATGTATTGGATCAACAACTACAACAAATAAAGAATTAAATTATTAAAATATGTATTAACAAAGAACTACTTTATCAATAAATTAGGAGGACATATTTGGGGACAGGTACAAAAAGGTTCAGGGTTATGTATATTCATATATACTTATAGAGAATATATTATGTGACTCATTATATATGCATTTTAGATTATGCATTCTTCTGGATTATTTGTTCTTTGCCTTCTTCCCTTTGGAATGTTTAATTTAAATAGTTTGCACACAACTATACCTCACTATTTTCACTGAAATCCTAATTTTCAAGAATACCCAGGTGGCCCTATGTTAGGAGGGAGGTATATATCTACTTATATGCTCTTTGTGTTATTTTTTTCTTCTTCTTCATTTAGAAATTTCTTGTGAAAGTATTTGGAATAAGCTCACTCTGACCTTGTTACTGAAGAACAGTGGTTTGCAGAGCAGAATTCTCTGGAGGGACATAAATCAATGTGGTGGTTCACATTTGTTTGAATGTATGTCAAGTAATCACAGTGTAACATCCAACTATTGACTGAGCAAAGAGAAAGTAGAAAATCCTAATATTTTCACTTGGAATCACAAATCCTAAGAATATTTCTCCACTAAACTAGAAAGATATATATGTGGTAAATTTTATTAAATCACTTGATAAATTATAATTTGTAAAATCAAAACTAAATTATTCAAAAGGACCATTTAAGATTGTATTATTCTCAAAAGATTTTGTTATGGTTTATAAGCTTTACTATCTATGCAATTTTTCTTCTCCATTAGACATTTAAAATCATCCTTCTCCATTCCCTTTCTTCCCTTTAAAATTAATTCATTTCTTTGCTGTACAAATTCTCAGTGTGATTAGTTTAATATTTTCCATTTAGAAGAGTCTAACTCTTTTAGTGCTTACAGATGTCCCATACCAGAAACCATCAAATTGATTAGTATTCTAGTAAATATGGGATATTAGTAAATTTTGGATTTTATACACTTTATGACTATTGACACAGCACAGAAAGATTTACTGTGTTTTATGATCCCTGACTACTTCTCAAACACCAAATAGCTCCCACAAGTGTATACGATTGTTCATAAGGATTATTGTGCAAGAGAGCATAGATCAATCATCTCAAAGTCATGCCCAACTCACAGTGGGGTCATTAACATCATTTTTGTGTAGTAAGAACCTTGTTTTTGAACAACAGATCAACAAATATTTTTTTTCTTCAGTTTCTCTTCTAAGTGAAGGGATGGTTGGGAAATCCAATTTAAACCAACTTAGACAGAGTCAATCTGCAAAATACAAAATGAAATAATCCCCTATGGTAGCTGTCATTTGAGGTTATATATCCCTCATTCCACTCCATCTCATCCACATTAACACGAAGAAAGATCATATTGTTTACTGGTATCAAACTTCAAAACTTGGCTTGCCTAAGGCATTGTTATAGCCCAGAATCCAAACCATCCACAGATATCAATTTGGAATGCAGCTTCAGTGCAAGTGGAATTGCTGTCACGTACAAGTCTGAAATACGAAGAGTGCTGAGCAGCTGACATTCCTAAAGACGATCATGAAGACATTTATCCAGATTTGACTGCATCCACTTCTCCCATCCCTTCGGATGCTTATGTCAACTTTGACAGGTGGGGTGATGAATGGGTAAAGTGTTGACAGGTGAAGACAGAGGGGCTGAATAAGAGAAATATTCTGACTTTAATTTTTGTGACTTTACCTTTTTTGACACAATGAACTCATATTAGTATGTGTGACTAAGTAAACCACAGTGTGAGGAGTCAGCCTCAAAGATCTCAGGCCATTCAAGCAGAATGGCCTATAAGGAGGTAAAGGAAAACTTGTTCCTCGTTTTGCTAAAGCTTCATGTCTTGGGAATTAATACTCAGTAAAATCTTAGAATGAATTTATTTATTTATTTCTATTTCTATTTATTTATTTACATTTGCAAAAACATGTATAATTTTATTCAATCCATGAAGGACTGAAGGATCCTTGAAGGATACAGCATCACCTGGATCCTGTGTCCAATGGCCTTGGCAGGAAGATTGCTTCTGAACTTGGCCCAAACCATTCCACTATTACCATGAGCCCAAGTAACATTCCCCCAGATCACTCTTATTCTATTGGGTTTTTCACCAAGAGTCATTGTGTTGTTTTTTGCCTCGTACATATAAGTACATCACTTGCCCAAATAGAATTCAGGGTCATCCTGAGCACAGACTCCTTCAATTTTCAAAAGAGCTGTATGTTCCCTCTGGTTTTGTGGGCCTCGCATGTAGCCACCAAACATGGCCTTGGACCACAGTCTTCCAGACCTTTTGCTGTTCTAGAAATCCTGCATTAGAAATATTATAGAAGAAGAATCAGAGCAAAGAAGAAAAACCTCAAAAAACAAAAACAACAGCACCAAAAATGAAAGAAATAGTATGGTCCACTCAGCATCCATATTCCAAAGTTCCTTTTTTTTCCCCTGGATTTGGAGAGCCTTTTCCATCATGAGTCCTTTGGGACTTTCTTGTACCATTGGATTGGTGAGAAGAATCTAGTCTATCACAGTTGATCAACACATAATGTTGATGATACTGTGTATAATGTTCTGGTTCTGCTCATCTCACTCATCATCAGTTCATGCAAGTCCTTCCAGGTTTCTCTGAACTCCTGCTCATTGTTTCCTACAGCACAATAGATTAACATACCATAACTTATTCAGTCATTCCCCAACTGATGGGCATCCCCTCAATTTCCAATTCCTTGCCACCACAAAAAGAGTAGCTATAAATATTTTTGTACATATGGGTCCTTTTCCCTTTTCCATGATCTCTTTGGGAAAAAGACCCAAAAGTCATATTGCTGGGTCAAAGGGTATGCACAGCTTTATAGCCCTTTGGGCATAATTCCAAATTGCTCTTCAGAATGGGTGGATCAGTCCACAGCTCCACCAACAATGCATTAGTGTTCCAATTTTTCCACAGCTTCTCCAACATTTATTATTTTCCTTTTTTTTTTTGTTATATTAGCCAACCTGATAGGTGTCAGGTGGTACCTCAGAGTTGTTTTAATTTGCATCTCTCTAATCAATAGTGATTTAGAGCATTTTTTCATATGGGAATGGATAGCTTTGATTTCTTCATCAGAAAACTGCCTGTTCATATTGTTTGACCATTTCTCAATTGGGGAATGACTTGGATTCATATCAATTTGATTTAGTTCCCTATATATTTGAGAAATGAGGCCTTTATCAGAGGTACTGGCCATAAAAATTGTTTCCCAGATTTCTGCCTCCCTTCTAATTTGCAATGCATTGCTTCTGTTTGTACAAAAACTTTTAAATTTAATGTAATCAAAATCATCCATTTTGTATTTCATAATATTCTCTATCTCTTGGTCATAAACTGTTCTCCTTTCCAAAGACCTGAAAGGTAGACTATTCCTTCTCCTAATTTACCTATGGAATCACCTCTTATGTCTAAATCATGTACCCATTTTGACATTATTTTAGTATAAGGTGTCAGATATTGGTCTATGCCTAATTTCTGCCATACTATCTTCCAGTTTTCCCAGCAATTTTTGTCAAATACTGAATTCCTATCCCAGAAGCTGGGGTCTTTGGGTTTATCAAACTTTACATTACTAATGTAAAATTAATACCTGAATTTTCCTTTTCTTTGAGAGGCCTAGGGATTATTCAATTGAGAGAAACTGAACTGAGAAAAGTAAGTTTTCTGAATAAACAGCCAGGAAATTGTGAGCCTCAAGGCCTGTAGCAGGTCATTTGGTATAGTGTAGTGATTTTTTCATATAATGTTTTCCCTACAACAAAAGATATTGATGAAAATGGACTTAGAGATTATCTGAATTTTCTATTAAATGTCTGTGTATTTATAGATAACAATGAAATTATTTATATTACTTAACCTGTACCTCAATTCCAAGGACGAAAAATTATTTCCCAATCTGGGCTAAGATGAAAGAGTAGATAGGCATTTATGGGGTACCATGCATGGGGAAGTCAAGTGACAAGGTTTAAATTAAGAAATCAGGCCAGACAAGTAACCATGATTCTGGAAAATCAAGCAATTTCCCAATTGAAAGAATTGAATTTACAGATAATTTCTTATTCTCTCCTTAAAACTCTTCAAGAGGGGCAGCTAGGTGGCTTAGTGGATAGAGTACTGGCCCTGGAGTCAGGAGGACCTGAGTTCAAAGCTGGCCTTAGACACTTGACACTTAATAGCTGTATGACCCTGGGCAAGTCACTTAACCCCAACTGCCTCACCAAAACCAACCAAACAAACAAACTCTCTAAGGAATCAAAAATTTATATAATGTGAGCTCTATTATTTTCTTTCCTATGCTTTAATTTTATTTTTTCTCCTCTTTTTTCTTTTCCCTTTATTTTTCTTCTTTTCTTCACTCCTTTCTTCCTTTCATTACTATTAATGTAAGGTGAGAAGGGAAGAATTAACAGAGCAGATTCTTTCTCAAACACTTGTTTGCATTTCATTACACACACACACACACACACATACACACATGCCACAGCAAAGCCAGTTAGGAGGATTAGAGGCAACCACCATGGTGAAATCTCCCCATATTCCCTTCCAAACCACTTTACTATAATTCATCAAATAAAATTTTGGAATGGAAAAGTGAACACAAATTTGGGATGAGATATTTTTCTAGCCTAATAAAATTTAAGTGTTAGGCAGAACTCTGTATACCACGGTAAAAGGATGGTAGGTGTTTGTTCTGAACCCACATATGTGGCAACAGGAACATCAAGAACTCTCAGCCTAGAAACAGTAAGGGAGTTGGAAAATTATTCAGAGATTATAGGGAGCACTTTATTGGCACTGGGTAAAACTTGGCCTAATTGACATGTCTATTGCCCATATGCAGTTCTTCATTGCAGTTCATGGTCATGGTCACAGTCACAGGGCTCATATATGTGCTAGTGGTGGATCACTAGCTCTGAAAACAATAGCACAAAATCTTGAAGCTTGGGATAGTGCCTTAGCACCCTCAGGTAATTATAAAACCAACTTTGACTTAAAGTTCAAACTTAAGAAATAGGCTGAAACATGGGCAAAAATAAATAAATAATTTAAACTAAAAAGCTATTACAGTGGCAGGGCAGATCAAGAAATAAACTCAGAAGACAACAATGTTAAAACATCTGCAACCAAATCCTCAAAGAAAAATTCTAATGAAACCAAAGTCCAACAAGATTTCCTGGACAAATTAAGGAAATATATGAGTGGTAGAGGAAAAAATGGTAAATAAATGAGAGTTATTAAGGAAATTGTGAAAAAGAGAATTAACAGCTTCATAAAAGAGGCACAAAAATAATGGGGGAAAAATAGTTTAAAAAATGCAGAATTGAACTAAAAAAAAGGGACTCAAATTTATGGGGGAAAAACACTGTTTATAAAGCAGAATGGGCCAAATGGGAAAAAAATAATTATGAAATCTCACAGAAGATTTTAAAAAATTAGAATTAGGCAGCTTGAAAGTAATGAAATATCAATTAACCTGAGGCATCATTAAATTGTCATGAGAATCAATAAACAATAAAACAAAATAAAAAGAAGAAAATGTAAAATGTATCATAAAAACCCTGGAAAATTGATTGAGGAAACTGCACCAATATCTTAGAGTGTAAAATATAAATTGAAAACAAAATCCCCTGATCACCTCCTGAAAGAGATTGCAAAATGAAAACTCCTAAGAATGTTGTAGTCAAATTCCAGATTTTTCTTCTCAAAGGGAAAATACTTTAAGAGGCAAGAAAGAAACAATTCAAATATTATGGAATCACAGGTTGGATCACACAAGATTTAGTAGCTACCACATTACAGAAACTGATGGCTTGTAATATGATACTCCAAAACATAAAGCAACAAATCACTCTCTTTTTTCCCAAAAGTGCAATGGAGGCAAGAATTTCCTGATCTTACTCTAAATTTTTTCTTATTACTTATGTCTCAGATCCAGGGGGGAAAGGTGAGCAATTCAGGCCTGTATCTTATGGTGAGAACGGTGAACTTCATGGTGAGAAAGAAAGAACTGGATTAGGAGTTTTAAAGCCTAAAGAAAGATAGAATGATAAAACATTATGATTAGATAAAGGCTTTTGGGAGTACATGTACAAAGGATGAAACATACTATCCACCTCCAAAAAAGGAACTTTTATTGATTGAACAGACTGAAGCATGCTATTTTTCACATTCTTAAGTGACAAACATGATGATGTTTTTTTGTTTGTTTTTGTTTGGTTGGTTGGTTTTTGTGGGGCAATGGGGTTAAGCGACTTATCCAGGGTCACACAGCTAGTACTTACTAGCTCTCAAGTGTCTGAGGTAAGATTTGAACTCAGGTCCTCCTGAGTCCAAGGCTGGTGCTTTATGCACTGCACCACCTAGCTGACCCTGATGATGTTTTGCATGATCATATATGTATAACCCATATCAGATTGTTTGCCACCTCGGTAAGTGGATAGGGGAGGGAGGGAAGGAGGGATGGAGATTGGAATGGAAAAATATTAAAACAATTTTTAACCTGAAAGAAAAAACATAAAGGATTTCAGATTATAGCCAAGAATCGCTTACCAGAAAAACTAAGTGTAGTCTTTAATAGGGAAAAATGGATATTTAATGATATGGAAGACTTTCAAACATTCCTAATGAAAAGACCAGAATGAAATAGAAAATTTGACATTGAGACAGAAGACTCAAGAGAAGCATAAAAAGGTATACATGAAAGAATAACTACATATTTGCATTTCTCTATGGGAATATGTTAGACATAACTCCTAAGAACATTATCATTATTAAGGCAGTTAAAATGAGTTTGCAAAGACAGAGTATATATTTGTGGAGAGAGAGAGAGAGAGAGAGAGAGAGAGAGAGAGAGAGAGAGAGAGAGAGAGAGATACTGATACTGGGAGGAGGGGCAAGACAGGTAGAAGAGGGATGATTTTCTCACATAAAAGTAGTATACAAAAAGAGCTTCTGTATAGGGGGAAAAGGGAGAAACATGGCATGGCATTCAATGTTTGAATGTTGTCATATATGATTGTTATGGAATACTCTTGTGCTATAAGAAAGGGGTGATTTCAGGGGAAACAAACAAACATGGCAAGCCTTATATGAACCCATTCAAAATGAAATGAAAACAAAGAGATAGATTATTTTGCAAAGTTGTAATAATGTTCAACTGTGAAAGACTTGGCTACTATTATCAATAAAATGATCCAAGACAGTTCCAAAGGGCTTATGGTGAAAAAATACTCACCAGTTCTGGAGAGAGCATTAATGAACTCTAAGTGCAAATTGAAGTATAATTTACTCACTTGCTTTATTTTTCTTGCTTTAAAAAGATGGCTAATATGTAAATATGTTTTGTATGATACCATATTTATAATTGGTACCATATTGCTTGACTCCCCAGTAGGTGTGAGAGGGCCTGGTGGAGAGAATTTTTAATTCAACATTTAAAAAGAAAAGTTTTAAAATAAATAATAAATTTTCAAAATGAAAACAGAGAGACACACACACCACCAAAAAAAAATTATTCTTTTCTCTGTTCAATGTCTTCTCTCCTTTTTTTTATTGTCCATAGTGTAGAATTACTTAATGCCTTTATTATTTGTGTATTTTTCTAGACTTCTTTGCTATTATAGGAGTTTAAAGCTTTTAAACTTTCTTCTAGGTCATGTATTTTAATTCCTCTAAATTTCATATTATACATTATTCTTAATATTTTACATATTAATTGAGGTTCATTTAATCTATTTTAGTCTCAGAACATATATAAATATATATATATATGTGTGTGTGTCTGTATGTGTGAATATGTATGTATGCATACACACAGACACACAGAGAAACACACATATGAACTTTCAATTATTCCACTGATATTTGTATTCCTTATTCATATCCACCTCATGTCTAACCTGTAATGTTCTAAACTATATCTGCTTATTCCTTTCACTGTAATTTCTGTAATGTTTATTCTTATAGCTCACAAATTTCATGTTATGTTAAACTCCTTTCTCTTTCATGTCTTTCATTTAGAGACACTAATTGGCACCTGGATTACTCTTGCTATACTGCCTCCTAGGCCACCCTTTCTGATTCTAGCTATACTTTCTATCACACCCCTCAATGTTTCTTCAGATATCCTAACTTTGCTGGTTATCAATTCATTTAGGTCCTACAACCTATTATTCTACTGTACCTCAGCTACACACAGTGATGTTTTACCCTTCATCTTGTCATTACTCACAAGTATTCCACTTCCTTTTTACATGTGCTCCCAAATGCCTTTATATAATCATAATCTTTTATCATTCTATCTTTCTTTTGGCTTTAAAACTCTAACGCAGTTCTTTCTTTCTCACCATGAAGTCTAATCTCTTTACCATGCAGTGAATTCTAAGGCCATAACTTCTGAACTGGTTATAGCCTTCTTTCCTCCCAATCTTGACCCTTTTATGAACCAATTCAATTCTCCACTAACTTTTATTTCTAGCAGCTCAGATCATAGTTTAGTAGGTGAAAAGATTTTGGTTTGTAGAAGGGCCTGTTAGGATGACAGGCAAAGCAGTATAGTGTTGAGAGCACCAATGCTATAGACAGAGGCCTTAGTATCAAATCCCAATTCTCACACAACTTCTATGTGACCTCAGGAGAATTAATTAATGTTCTGAAGGCCCAGTCTCCATATCTACAAAATAAGTTTTTTTGGACTAGATTAAGTTCCATCAAGAATTATCTGTATGATCCTATGATCTTATGCTCTTTTTTAATTGTTCAAATTTATTTTTCTAGTTTCATATTTACTTGTTGATTATAAAGTACAAAACCATAAGTGACAACAAAGTTGAAACTACTGTAAAATAGTGTCTTGGTATTGGTTGTTCTATAAGATGGTCTTATGTACCCTTAAATTCTTAGAGTCAATAAAAATATTGTTGGATTATCACACTCCCCAAAGCAGTGCCTCTGCATCATAAATGCAATTTTAATTGTTCCTTGCTATATCTCCCAAACTCTAAAATCATTTTCTGTGTCAGTGATCTTGTGGAGAAGTATACACTGGGCCCTAGAATAGAAAAGAATACCATGGTCTATTAGAGGACATTTATTAGTTTCTATAATGAAATTGTACCTTAATCTAGATAGATCATGTTAAGGTTTGAGACTGTTTTCAGGTCATTAAAAGGCTCTTCTGCCTCTCACATACACTGGAAACATTTTGAGTAATTCAGCATATTAGAGGAAAATGAGGCCAAGGCAGAAACCATGAAAATGAAGATATGTTAAGAAACCCCAAAGCATAGGAGGTAGAGGTCACAAACTTCAGCTGATCTTTGGAGATTTTCCATTTTTTTCTTTCTCAAATTGTATTTCTTCAATCAGTTGAATAGATTGTTATAATGATTATAGTGCAATAGTCTCAAACTTTTATTTGGTCTCAAGACTCCTTTCTACTCTTAAAATTATTGATGATCCCCAAAGAGCTATAGCTTATGTTATTTATATCTGTAATTCTTTATCATATTAGAAATTTTAAAAGATCAGTATTGTTATCTAACGGACCTCCTAAAATGTTCCTAGGAATGCTTAGAAGTCTCTAGACTGCACTTTGAGAGCTGCTCTTCTAAAGAATAGCTTAGACAATTTGATCATACTGAGAAATGATGCCAGGAGCAAATAAACAAATCAACAAGGGGAAAAACCTCCTTTGACCATATAGATCATGAAATACCACATTCATAGACTGCTAACCAACTGAAAGAAGAAGGGAATACCTTAGAGCAGTATGATGCATTATAGAATCTAGATGATATAATACATTATTTAGAAAATACACATTATATTTGGGAAAATATGTTCTTTTCAGCATCCTCTTGTATCCAGACAACATCGTGTGTAGGAGACAGAGAGACAGAGAGAGAGAGAGAGAGAGAGAGAGAGAGAGAGAGAGAGAGAGAGAGAGAGAGAGAGAGAGAGAGAGAAGCATAGACAAGGAGGGAGGAGGAGGAGGAAGGGGGAGGGAGGAAAAGAGAGAGATTTGAGATTTTTGGAAGGTAACTCAAATCCTTTGTGCAGTTTTAATGTTTAATTTTTTTAATTCACTACAACTTTGGAGACACCATGTATTTGTAACTTGTATAAGATAACATATAAAGGACAGGGAATATTAACCCCAAATATTTATGAATGTCAAAGACTTTTTTTTTTGTGAGGCAATTGAGGTTAAGTGACTTGCCCAGGGTCACACAGCTAGTAAGTGTTAAGTGTCTGAGCTGATGCCAAATTTGAACTCAGGTCCTCCTGAATCCAGGACTGGTGCTCTATCCACTGAGCCACCTATCTGTCCCCTGTAAAGAGTTTTAATCTTTTCAGAGCTTTGCCCAAATATTTTCTTTTTAATTAATAATTCAGTGGCTCTGGGTAAGGAGGTGGTTTGCTGGATTACTGCCTTCTGGTTCTTTTCCAAGAATTCCCACTGGAATGTTGTTTCTAGTTTAATCAACAAAGAGATTTGGATAGCCAGAATTGGAGCTCTTTGAAACACTCAATTGAAAATCCGAGTGAAGGCAACTTCTCTGATTTGTGCTAACTAAAATATTTTCATAGTTCTACTTTCAAGGATGCTTTGTTGTAAGATGAAAATGGGGGGTGGGGTCATACCTCAGTATTACATTCAAATGTCCTAACCAATAAATCTAGCAGTACTGGGACCAGGTGGTTTCAAGTCCAATACATTGCTATATGTTATGTTGGTCAACTGATAACTATCATCATGGAGAAGAGAAGATTGGCTGAGGATTTAACAACACTGTCCTCATTCCTAGGTGCATGGTATTGCAAGTTCATTCATGCACATTCTGATATGGTTTATCATCAATGATTTTTTCCTACAATGGGGACATGCAGGACCTCTAAAACACTTCATCTGATCCATTATGTTCAAAGATAATAACCTCTGGCTACAGTTATCGTAGCTTAGACAGCTTATTCTCAATAATCACAAAAAAATCATAATAAGTAGACTCTTGGGAAGCAGATAAAAAGTGCTTGGTTTGTCTCATAATTAGTAAGATGGTCAAATAAGTTTCTACATACTGTTCCAAAATATGAATTTAAAAAAAATTTAAAAACCTTATTAGACTGACTAATGCAAAATCACATTATTAGAAGGTAGGGAAATTGTATGAAAAAAACTCTAATGAAATAACAATGAAAAACAGTAGCAATTTCTGAGTAATCCTACACAGTGCTTCTTCTACAAACCTTGGTAGCATGACAAATCCTGCTAAATCAAGCCAATTTATAGGGTTGACCTTCAAGAGCTTGCTGTTCAGATATCAGTAGAACACCATAATAACAACAAATAATTCTGAACTGCACACCCCAGACTACAAAATATTGAAGATATTGATTCTGCCCAGCCAAAAGAAATAATTATAATGGAACTGTAGGGGTTTAGGTGTGAAGAGAGCAGAGAGATAACTAGAGGAGAAGCCACAGAACTTTTGTGCTTGAGAAAGAGATTAAATGTCCACCTTGAGTGACTCTTCTCCTGGAATAGGTTAATGTGGACAGGCTCCTACATGAAAGGAACCAAAGGAATTAAGACCTCTTCTTCAGTTGGAAGGTTTTCTGGGGTGGAGGCAGCTAGGTGGTGGAGTGGATAAAGCACCAGCCCTACATTCAGGAAGACATGAGTTCAAATCCAGTCTCAGACACTTGGCACTTACTAGCAATGTGACCTTGGGCAAATCACTTAACCCTCATTGCCCTGCCCCCGCCCAAAAGAAGCGATTTTATCAGACTGATCTTGGTGTTTATTAGTGATCTAAGCTAGATGAGTGAATGCAGTGCAATACACAAAATCACTGAAAGCTGTCTAGTCTTTTCCTGCTCCACTGTTATCAACTGTGTGTTGGCTCAGCTTTCCCTCCAAGTTAGCAGTGAACTATTCCCCTTTAGAGAAGCACTCTATTCTGTTGACATAAAATCTTCAGGTAATTGTCTTTTCTTGGAGCCACCACTTTTGTTGAATGCAAATGTTTAGCTTGCAGAAGATAAGTCTATAATCAGTCCAGCACTCTGAACCACACATCACATTTGTTACTCTAATACCCTGTTTCTTTTCTGTACAAAGACATAGTCTATTAAATGCCAATAGTTGCTGTAAGGATGTATCCTGGAGGTTTTATTGTATTTAGGTAAATAGAAGACAGTGTTGGTGATAAAAACAGCATGAGACCCTTAAGTCTTCTGTAGTAAATTATTGTTGATGTTGCTGTTGCTGTTTCTGACTCCATTCTTCATAAAGACTTTCTTACATGTCTGGTAGTTTGTACCTATTCTTGCATTAAAATCACCTATATTTATAAGCTTGTCCTCCTTCAACACATTGATGATGAGGTCTGCATAAAATTTTTCTTTGACCTCATTGGAATTTGTCATGGTGGAAGCATATGCACTTATCGATGGTGGCATGGTGCTTTCCTACAAGTGGCGATTGCATTGTCATGAACCTGCCATTTACTCCTTTTGGAAGGCATAAAAATTAGTTTTGATTGAAAAAACCTACATCAGCTTTATGACACTCCCTTTCACTGTTGCCATTTTAGAAAAAAACACACACATATCTGGCTTTGGGATTGGTAAGCTGTCCTTCATTTGACAGGCTTATTTCACTCAGGGCTGCTATTTGGATGAGATACCTGCTGGGTACTCTTGCAACAAGAGCTGTTGATTTTTTAAGTTTTATTGCACCTCATTTTGTTCATAAGCATGAGAACATTCCATGTACTAATGATGAGTAGAATCATCTTTGGAAAAGTATTTGTATCTTTTTGACCAGGGTGGTCAAAGCAGGCTAGGGTTGGATGAAGTAGATAACTTTTCAGAGCACCTTTTCTAGCCCCTTCCTCATGCCAGGAATTGAGCAATGGGGTCCTTCAAAAAGGCTGCTCAAATACCCAGGAGGCTGCTGAATCCCATTGCTACTTCAGTTGAGTGAGAAGATGACCATATGGCTTGGGTTCTTTGGATGCAGGGTCATGACTACAGATCCTAGTGTATCTGTACCTGCTACGTTATCACTGGCTTCTCACAGGACTTTGAGGTAGGTAAAAATGTTCAAATGGTATGGGTGATTTCTTTTGATTCATGCATAAATTGGATTTAAGTGAGGCAAAGTTGTTAGCCACATTTTCCCTTCCAATCATCAAGTCCAGTGGCAAGACAAAAATCAAAATAATAATAAAAATTATAGCTCAGGATGTAATGCATAACCTTGGCATCTTCAATGTTTAAACAAGCTTAGTATTCTGTAGCAACTGATTTAGCCACCTTCATGTCCATTGTAACAAATTATTTTCATCTACCCATTATACCGGGGAAATCTTTACATGCTTGGGGTAGAGACTCCATTAACTTACTAAATTGTTTGAGACTCCTGTTTATCCTCAACATGGTTTAGCTCATGTGCTAAAATTGTTTGCTGGGGTGTGACCACTGTATATAGTACAGCTTCTTGGAGCCAGAGGTAAGAGTTGGGTGAATCGAATGGATACTAAAGGTGGCAAGCAACCCTGAAAAGGGTTGTAAACAGAGTTACTAGTCTTCCCTGAACATAACCTATACCCTGTGATATTCTATTTATAACCCAATAGAGCAAATTTTGAGAAATAAATAATAAGGCAAAATAAAAGGAAAAAATAAGTGAGTGCATCTCAAACCCAATGTATCTTCCACCATTCTCATTGTGAAAGCACATACAATTACACACACACACACTTACAGTTTTCTTACCTATATCTAAGAAAAATGAAACCCTGAAAAAATTGGAAAAAATAAAGTCCTTACATAAAACATTTTAAAGACCTCATCAGTCCTAGTGTAAAAGAAAACACATTTCTCAAATGAAGGATCCCATAGAAGGCAATGGCAGAGGTCAATCATCTATATGTAAGGCCTTTATATCCAAGAACTGCTCTTTGCTTTTCCATAGCACACAGCTGCCTGATACTCATTTCTTAGCTTCCATACCATCAAATCCCTAGCATCTCTCAAGGTTTAGCTTGTGGACCACCTCCTATGTGAAGCTTTTCTTGATCTTTCCAGTTGTTGGTGCTATTTCTCTATTCAAATACACACAAATATGATGTGAGTAATTGTGCTTATATTTTATTATCCCTATATTATCTCTGTATTATACCAAATAAAATCTTAGCCCTTTGAATATAGCAAATGGTGCATTTTGGTCTTTCTCTGTCCATGGCCCAGAATACAGTTTGCATAGTAAATATTTTATAAAGACTTGTTAGTTGTAGTTGAATGGAAGCATTTTCATTTCCAAACTGTTCCACAATATCATTGCTATTATCATGGTTACGTTCTCAAAAATGATATTATCAAGCAAGGTAAATTAAAAGTTTATTGGATATTTTTTAAGCAAAAAAATATGTCTAGCAGATGTCCTAGATACAAACCAACAGTATATTCTTTGTGCCAGTTTTATGATCTAAGTCAAGGACTTATTTGTTTTTCCTTCATGTGACCAAATGACCCATACTAAACTGTCCCTAATGTATTTATTTTTCTTTTTCCCTTTTCTCCCTTTCCTTTCTTTATTCTTCCTCCCCCCTTTTCTTCTCACAAAAATTCAGCTCAATACAAATAATACATAGTAAGTACCTACTGTGTGCAGGGAATAAATATTTTTCCCAATGCATTACCCATCAGGTTCACAGATTTCTAAGCATCTATTTATTATCTTACTATATAGTTCACCTTACCATCTTTCTATATAATAAGTTACTTTTGAAAAAAAAACCTTTTTATTGGCATAGTTCCATCATTTATCTTTTCCAGAAAAACAAAACAAAAACTCCCACAACTTTATAACCTTATACACTGACTTAAGCAATGTTAGTGACTACTAGTTCCTTTTATCTTCCATCTTTCCTTTAAAATTCTCCAATAAATTATTCTTGCAGTTTGTGCTTTTTCTCATTTTTTCATTGTGTCATTAAAGCAAACTTTGGCAGAGATTTACTCAAGCAATACTTGAAAACCTTGTAAAACTCAGATACTAGTCCTAGGAAAACTTTCCTCTTTTTTAGAAGTTGAGTCATATTTCATAGCTTCTTGGGCACTGTATTTTTACTCTGAAGTATTTAACTTATAGATAGAATTTTATAGCCAGAAATAACATTAGAGCTTTTTTAGTCCACCCACCCAGTTTTATACTTTGATGTTTTGATGAATCAGTGATCTCATTGATTCGTTTTCTCTCTCCACTGATTCAAATGGCAAGCTGCCCACACTCCCATTCTGTCCATATCTTTCCATGAATATTTCACTGAAGAAGATATCTGATGACCTTTCTTGAGGGCTTTTAATATTTTGTATGAAATGCTAAAACATACTGGGTTTCTAGCTGTTATCACCAATTCTTGCTAAATGACTGGCCCATCTCCATTTCTGATAATATGTATAATTTCTGATATATTTTATGCTATTTTTTGCACATGAATCATCACTGGTAATGTATTATAGCACACTCACACCCACATTACATCTTCCCATTGCCCTTTAGGATCATTCATTGTTTTGATTCTTTTAAGACCATGATGTTTCTTGGTTTAAGTCCATATAGTACCACTGAGAAATTAAAATATGGCATTAAAATATGGGATTTTGTGTCAGGGAGAACCTTGAAATCAGTAGAGGAACTGTGCAGTTTTCCAAATATGATTGAGTTGGCAAGGTAACTCCTATTTAATTTTGGATTAAGATGATTGTGCATTTACAGAATCTAAGATGTATGTACTGTAAGGATAACTCAGTGGAACATTCCAATCCATCTGTATCTCATCTTGTGGACAATAGCTATTCTTCATCCCCTGTTCCTTTTTCTCCCATGTTACATGATAGGTCAATATTTCCTGAAAGGCTTAAGGATTTGATTGAATTAAGAATGTAGTATTCTGTAGCTTGAAACCATAAATACTATCTCCTTTGTAAATATAAGTAACTAGAGGATCTTGACATTGTGAGTGAAACTTTTTATATGGAATCTGAACCATTCATCTCTTATCACAATAGTGAACAACTTTGGTGACCATGGCTTATAATATTCTGCCTCTCTTTGTAAAAATTTCATTAAAATAAAACAATTTCTTTGGTAACATCCATTAAGGAATTTTGTATGAACTTTAAAAAAAACTATTTTATTTGAAGATAGACTAAAGTCTTAGAATATTACACTTTGTTACATGGACTCAAATTATTTTTTATTGTAAAAAGACAGCAACTGACAAAATTGTATTGTGTTCTTTACAAGTGTTTTTTTTTTTTTAATGATATTGTGACTCTGAAGATTTCAACTATTGTGGCAAATCATGCTGGGTGTGATTTCCAAATCAACTGGTTATGTACAATCCAAACTTCAATAGCCCTTCACCATCTAATAGACAGATTTGACAAATCTGTCAAACTGGTATCCACAATGCTCCACCATCTAGATTGCAATTTCCCTTCTAGCCTTATTTTATGGAACTTCCTTTCCATAATACTATATTCCAATTAAATTCAAATACTAGCTTCTCTAGAAAAATTCTCTAACTTCCACTATTGCACTTTTGCACATACCATTTCACTTGCTTGGAACATAATCCCTACTCATATATGTCTTTTATAATTATCATTTTCCTTCAAAAGTCTAGCTCAGGTGCTACATCCTGATTTTTATCCAGTTTTTAGTGCTTTCTCATCCTGAAGTCTTCCAGTCTTCCTTTTGTTCTACTTATTTGCATGCATGTTGTAACCTTCTAGTAATTAAAAGCTTTTTTTTTTTTTTTGGTGAGGCAATCAGTGTTAAGTGAGTTGCTCAAGGTCACACAGGTAGTAAGTATCAAGTGTCTGAGGCCTGATTTGAATTCAGGTCCTCCTGGATCCGGGGCCAGTGCTTTATCCACAGTACCACCTACCTGCCCCCTTAAATATAAGCTCTTTACAAAAGAAAGAAATGTTTTCATTCTTGACATTCTCCCTAAGAACCCATTAAGTATCATACTGTAATATAATTACTATATACTGAATAAATGTCTATTGAATTTAATTTAAATGACCTAAAATGATTTTTTGCTCTCCTAGTTATAATAGCAAGACTATGTCATGATGTTTCTACTTTCTCCTTATTTATAAGCAAGAAAGTAAAGAATCAAAGATTATCCTGAAATTATAAACCTGGATTGCTGGAAAAATGATTGTGTCCTTGAAAGAGATTGAAAAATATGGAAAAAATATTTGAAGAAGAAAATAATAAGTTCTCTCTTGGACATGTTGAGTGTGAAATACATTTTGAATTTTCAGATAAAATTATTCAGTTTGCCTTTGGAATTTATGATTTTCCCAGTAACTTGTCAGAACTGAGACACAGGCCTGGTTTCTTGACTCCTATTTTGGTGTTCTTTCCATTACTCAGCATATTTGTCAAATTGTGGTTCACAGGAGATTTCAACCATGAATACATAATATTGACATATAATTAGTTTTTACATTATTTACGTGTAATTGACAAAATATATAATGTACTAGAAAACAATTATTCTTTATCACCAAACAGGAGATCCTTGTGTTCATTCCTATCTCTAGTGCTAAATGTAAAGTGAAAGGAAATAGAATTAAATACTGCCTGTGACAACTACCAACCTTCCTACATATTTTAACCTTTTTAACATTAAGAAGCAGCATGCCACAGTAAAGAGAATGCTGGATTTAGAGTCAGAAGTATTTTTGTTCAAAACCCTACCTCTGATGCTTTCTAGTTACATGACTTTGGACATATTACTTGTTGAACTTCTTTTCTCATGTGTAACAGGGGGAAGAATAATATATGTTACCTCTAACTCATAGGTTTATTTTGAAGTTTGAACCTGACATTGGATGCAAAACACTTTGCAAACTTTTAAGTTTTATGTAAATTTCAGTTATTATTATTGCCTGTATAACCCAGGATAAGTCACTAAAAGTCCTCAGGTCCCAGTTTCCTTATTTGTAAAATGAAGGAACTGAATTAGATGACTACTAAGGGTTGTTTTTTTTTCCCAAAATCTATAACCCAATATTCCTACACATTTTTAAATCTCCTGTATTTTTTCTTCCATGTGGTCTACATTTTAATTTTCCCATTTATATATTTCAAATCTTTTTACATTAGAGGATTCCTCATGCTGAATTTATCCATCACTAAATAGTGGTAACACTAAGCTGATCCTATTCAACAGGAAAGCCCAGACATTTGGATTCCCACAATCACCTTGATAATTATGGCACTTGAGCAGATAAGCAAGAAAAAGGCTAACAGTGGCCCAATCCCTACTCCCTAGCACTGTCCCTCTCAGAGTCTCTATGTAGACTCATTTAGGCTAAGTCATCTGATTAGTATGAGTTAGATTAATTTTTTTACCAATATTTCTTTTATCAATATTCAACATTAATTTCTTCTCCTCTATGAATATTTCTTCTCTTCTCTTTAGTGTTTGGTTTTCCTACTTTATTTTACACAATTCCTTATATTCTTATAATAAAAACACCCATGATGCTTTAAAATTAACCAAAGCTAAAAACACACATGGCAGAGAAAAGACATTAAAAGCAGAGAGCTTCTGACACAATTACCACTAAAACAGCAATAAAACAAGCCCAGGAGTGACAAAACACACAGAAAAACTGTCTGAGATTATTTTCCAGATCATAGGGGGGCATATTGGGCTGTGAGCATAGTCCAATCCTGTGATTACACCAAAACAGACGCCAGACATGCTGCGAAAGAGGAATTTGGCCTGAGCCTCCAAATCAGCTGCAGAACCAGCATCTTCTGGAACTAATCTTACAGTCAGGTGAGTAGGCTGAATGGCTGATGTGGGGAGAAAGTGGAAGGGTGTCTGCAGGACATAAGGAGGAATTTGGCTCTCCTACCCAAGAAGGGAATTAGGAAGAAATCCTGAGCGTTGGGAGGCCCAGGTGGGGGTGGGGTACAGGCACATCAAAGCTAAGAACCACCAAAGCACTATGCTGGGTAGTTAAGTAGCAAGTTGGCTTGAGGTTATCTTGGGCAGAGAACAGGCCAGGCCATAGAAAAACCTTCCCTCCCTCACACAGAAACACCTGGGACCCTCTGAAGCTTGGGACACTGTAGCTTGGAAGTAGAGCCTGACTGTAAGAGGGAGTTAAAGGTCAAGTAAAGGACAGCAAGATGAGCAAGCACAGAAAGTTGAGAACAATAGAAAGTTTCTTTAGCAACAAGGAAGATGGAAGTGCACCATCAGAAGAGGATAGCAACCTCAGGGCCCCTACATTGAAAGCTTCCAAGAAAAATATAAATTGGTCTCAGACCATGGAAGTGCTCAACAGGGATTTGGAAGAGAAAGTAGGAGAGATAGAAGGAAGATTTAGAGAGGGGGAGGAAAGAATGGAAAGAGAAATGAGAGCAATGTAGGATAGTCATAAGAAAAAAGTCAACAGCCTGAAAATCCAAATGGAAAAAGGAGATAAAAAAGCTCTATGGGGGGCGGCTAGGTGGCACAGTGGATAAAGCACTGGCCCTGGATTCAGGAGTACCTGAGTTCAAATCCGGCCTCAGACACTTGACACTTACTAGCTGTGTGACCCTGGGCAAGTCACTTAACCCCCATTGCCCCACAAAAACAAAACAAAAAAACAAAAAAACAAAAAGCAAAAAAACAAAAAAACAAAAAAACAAAAAACAAAAAACAAAAAAAAAGCTCTATGAAGAAAAATATTGCCTAAGAACTAGGATTGAACAAATGAAAACTAGTGACTTTATGAGAAACCAAGACACAGTAAAGCAAATCCAAATGAATAGAAAAAAAAATAGAGGGCAATATGAAATATCTCCTTGGAAAAACATATGACCCGGAAAATAGATCCAGGAGAGATAATTTGAAAATCATTGGACTTCCTGAAAACCATGACCAAAATAAGAATTTAGACAGTAACTTCCAAGAGATTGTCAGGGGAAATTGCCCTGATATTCTAGAAGCAGGGGGTAAAATAGATTCCTATTTTTGAAAGAATCCACCGATCACATCCTGAAAGAGATCCCAAAAGGAAAACCTCCAGGAATATCATTGCCAAATTCCAGACCTCCCATGTCAGGGAGAAAATATTGCAAGCAGCTAGGAAAAAGGAACTCAAATACTGTGGAGCTACAGTCAGGATAACACAAGATCTAGCAGCATCTACATTAAAGGACCAGAGGGCATGTAATATGATATTGGAGAGGGCAAAGGAACTGGGACTACGGCCAAGAATCACATACCCAACAAAACTGCATATAATCTTTCAGAGGAAAAAATGGGACATCAATGAAAAAGAGGACTTTCAGGCATTTGTGAAGAAAAGACCTGAACTGAATAGAAAATTTGATTTTCAAATACAAGACCTTAGAGAAGCATAAAATGGTAAACAAGAAAAAAGAAATCATGAGGGATATTAAAAGATTAAACTGTTGACATTCCTACTTGGGAAGATAATACTTTAAACTCATAATAACTTTTTCAATACACAGAGGACACAGGTCTGAACTGAATATAAAGGATGATATCTGTAAAGCATTTATTTTTTGTTTATCCTTGTTCTTTGTGGGACAAACAGGGTGGGGTGTCTTGTGTCTGAGACTGGATTTGGGCTCAGAGCCTCCTGGGTCCAGGGCTAATGTTTTGTCCACTGTCCCATTGAGCTAACCCATGATGACATCTTTAAAATAGGGTTGAGGGGTAAGAGGAATAGACTGGGGGAGGGGGAAGGGGAGAGGTGGATTGGGGAGAGGTAGTTCATGTGAAGGAAACAAGAAAAAGTTTATGGAGAGGAAGGGAAGAGGGGAAATGAATGAGGGATTGATAAAGCCTTACTATCATCTGAATTGGCTCATACATACTCAAGTGGGTATAGTAATATATTTTTCCCCTGAGGGAAAGTGGGAGGGGAGGGAAAAGGGAAGGGGGGGAGGAGAGGGGAAGGAGGGAAGGGCAGATTGGGGGAGAGAGCAGTACAAAGCAAAACACTTTTGAGGAATGTGAAAATATTCTGCATAACTGCACAATTATGACATATTGAATTGCTTGATTTCATAGGGAGGGTTGAGGAGGGAGGGAGAAAAAAAATTTTAGGACACAGAATTAGGTGAAAGACCTTAATCTCATCAGGGTGGGTTCAAGGAGGGAATAACATTCACACCCAATTGGGAGGAGTAATCTATTTAACCCTATAGAAAGTAGTAGTGGAAGAGGATAAGGAGGGAAGGGTGAAAGAAGGGAGGGCATAGCAGGGGAGGGGGCAGTCAGAAATAAGACACTTTTGAGGAGGAATAGGGTAAAAGAGGATGGATGGAAAATAGAGTAAATATCACAGGATGGGAATAGGATGGAGGGAAATACTTATGATGATTGACTATAATGGCAAAATGTATGATACCTACTTTACTGGGCTATTGTGAAGAAAATTCATTGTCAAGTTTAAGGTAGTATATAAAAGTTATGATGAACAGGCTGCTATCAGAAATACCTGGAAAGACTGACATGTACTGAAGCAGAGTGAAGTGTATTGTATACAAAAAACAAAAAACAAATCCCCAAAACACCAGTAGTGTAAGATGATTTGCTGGGAAGCATGTGGTTATTTTCAGCAAGGCAATGATCCAATATAACCCTGAAGGACTTATAAATAATGCAATCCATCTACAGAGAAAGAACTGATGGTATCTGAAAACAGATTGAAACACATTTTTTTTTCTTTGACAATTCCTTTATTTGAAGTTTTGTTTTTTTTAACTGTTTTCTCTTACAACCTAACTAATGTGGGGATGTTTTCCATGACTACTCATGTATAACTTATTGATGTCAAAAAAAAGAAAAAAAGAAAGAAAGCTAAAAACACTAATGCCATGCTTCTCATGAGAATGAAAGACACTTAACAAGGGCTATAAATAATGCATTTTTAAATTATTCTTGCAAATCTAACAGAAAGGATTTTAGATTGAAAAAAGAAAATTGCATATATATAGTCTATATATTCATATCTATATATCTATAGATCTACATATATATAGGAAATGGTTATAACCTATATATTGGTTTATATATAGAAAATTGCCTCTTTCTCTTCATTAATTCCCTGGGTTATAATATTGTATTTTGCACAGCAATCTAGTGAGAGTAAAATGCATTATGTGTGTATATGGATGGCTATGTAAATATATATATATATATGTGTGTGTGTGCATATGTGTATACATATTACATATGTATGTATATACATATATACACATGGGCAAATTTTTATATATAAGCCTATATATAGGCCTATAACCATCTTGTTAGATGTCATAAATATTCAATACCACTCCTGTAAAATGTAGAAAGCTACAGACACATTCAAATTTGAATGTATACAAAATCCAATAATGGAACAAGCAATAAAACATATGACTTGATATGTTAATGGACAAATAAACAGCATATGGCTAACAAGTAGATCAAGAGTAAAGGAAAGCAAATTTGACTTCATTTATATAATTGAAATTTTGTAGACTCTAACAAAACATTTTATGATGTCCTAGGAAAGCAATAGTTTAGTCAAGGAAGAAAGATAAGTTAAAAGGGTAGAGAATAACACATTATATTAATAAGATATACTTATTTGAGGAATGGTAGAAATTGGTAAGGGGTAGGGAGAAACATGGTGGCAACAGTTAGTTTAAGATCACTGAAGGTAGATACAAAATGAAATATTGTTTTGAGTGAACAGTCTTGTGGTACCACTAATGTTCAAAGAGGAAATAGCTATAAAATCCAGGAAAAACTTTGGAATGAAATAATGATATAAAATTGAATGAGGACTTCAGTTATCTAGAAATCTTCTAGAAATCTCTCTCAAATACACATCTAATCATTTCTCAACTTGATTTATGATAATTTCTTCATAAGATGAAGAAATCACCAGTGTAAAAAGTCTAACATGCATCTGACTCTACAAAGTACAATAGCAGTATACAGGGAATTTGCCAATCTAGATTTTTAAAATATGTAAACAGATGATATAAACAAAGGCAATTGATAGAGAATATTTCTGTGTGGTATGTTTTTGTAAGAAAAGTACCAGGAATGTTAAAGTTCAAAATGCAGTGAAGCTGTTGAAGAAAGTTAAAGATACCAAAAGTTTTCATGAGTTGTGTTAACAAAAAGATGAGGTTCCATGAGGGGATAGTACCACAGTTCAGAGCAGATGAGATGCCAACAGATGATAGAAAGCATTATCAATTGTGATTTTGATCCACTTTTCTCTAAAGAGGACAATGATTTTCAAACTGGAAAGGATAGAACACATATTGTTAATAGTCAATAATCAAGATAAGAAAAAGATGTTTAGCATCATTTAAGTCTTTTAATTGGTTGATGCCATCCAGCCCAGGAAAAAATTTTCTAGTGTAATAAAAGAACTAGTAGATATGAAGGCTAAATCATTAAATCTCAAATGCAGATTTTTTAAAGCTCATAGAGAATAGAAGGGGTATTTCAGAATTAGACAAGGGCAAATGTGTTTCCTTTCTCATTCCACACATTTAGTAGATGACAGATAAAATAGATTTATTAACTAATTGCTATGTGTCAGGCATGGTGTTAACCACAAGTGGTATAAATACAACCAATTCAGACAGCTCTACACTCAAGGAGCTTGTATTATATTGGGAGAACACAATATATTGATGGGTGCTGAAGAGGGCATTGGTAAGAATCTTTATTGTGGGAATTGTGTGGAGGCTGCCAAGAAATGTTGAGACCTCTGCACAATAAATTTATAAAATCTTATGTATCAGAGCCAAAGCACTCAGGAGCAAATTTTAAGGTTCTGGTTGTAGGGAGATGAGAATAAGGATGATGGCTGGATAGCAGATGGAATAATGTAGCAATCGATTAGGTGACCTATACCAATTTTTGAGCATTTTTAATCATCCTCCATAAAGACAGAATATTTAGCTAACTGAAGTCCCATGACTTCACTTTCAGTTTCACACTATTGCTGGCTTATAGCACTCCATCAACTTGTAGAAATGGTTAATCATTTATTGGCAGCAACAAATAAGATGCACACAATGAAAATGATGTGGATGTGGTATGTGGAAGGAGAGGAATTCATTTAAAATACTAAAAAAAAAAAAAAAAAACTCCAAAAACTGTTATAAGCTTCTTGATTGGGCCTTATGAGAAACTTTGAGATAATTTCCCTGTTTCTTAATTCTTAATGATAATTACTTGTCCTTTTTTTAAGCATATACTACCCTTCTTCAAACCTGTGGTTGGCTTGGTGTTTTTTAGAAGAATCACTGTGATACTATATATGTATAGAAACAAAAGACATTTTTTTTGGGGGGGGGGAGGCAGGGCAATGGGGGGGTAAATGACTTGCCCAAGGTCACACAGCTAGTAAGTGTCAAGTGTCTAAGACTGGATTTGAACTCAGGTCCTCCTGCATCCAGGGCTGATGCTTTATCCACTGTACCACCTAGCTGCCCCTCAGGACATATGACTCTTGATGAGTTGAAAGGTGAGAGAGGGAGAGAAAGAAGAGATAGTAAAAGAAGAGACAAGGTACTGACTTTCAGTGCTGAACAGGAGAACCCTTGAAGATACAAGCATGTTGGAAAAAATACTGGACCTTAATATATGCTTCAATTACCAGTATACTTCAAGTCCCAGAGACAGCTAAGATTGGAATTATGGAGCATAATTGTTTCTCCCTGGTGAAGCTGAAACTACATCTCAATGTCAGGCTATGAAACAACCTGAATAATATGTATTCTGCAGCCTAAATTAATATACATGACTTTCCTGATTACTGTTTGACTTGTTTATTTTGATAAATATGTTTACTCACCATTTAAGATTCTTTTATGATAAAAGACTGAAATGAAACTGTTACCCTTAGGGTCTGGAGTGGAGCCATTCCCCACTCCCTACCCCCTCCCATAAACCAGCTGACTTAGCAAGGCATGAGAAAAAGTAGTTTTGAGCAGCCAGGTAGATGGGCTTTTATCCTGAAAACCAAAAGAATCATACCACTAAATTTCAAATAACTACTATGTAATTGTTAGGCATACTTCCAGCCCAATACCCATCAGAATATAAGAAGTCTAAGGAATGAGTACCTCAGTACCTACCATCCTCTTTTCTAGTACCTTCAATGGTGGCATTACTAAAGCCTTTGAGTCAAGGTGTGGGGCATTTCCATGTCTATCTACATATTCATGTCACTCATAAACCACCTAGTATTTGTCAATGTAAGTTTTTATCTGGGATAAACATTGGGCCCTTCACTCCTCCCAAGATGATCTTTATTGGATTGCCTAGTTTTCAGGATCCTAAAGCAAATATTTTCCCCTCTCAGCTCTTTAAGGCAGCAATTGTATGATCAGATTTTCCACTGTGTTCCCTTCAAAACTCAGTCTAGTTTCTTTGTGAAAACCTTTGCTTTTTTGAATGTTTATGCACCATTATCTACTGTATTACTGAATCCTTTACACATATTGATTTTGAAGCTGATATGAGAAGCATGGATTTTGTTTCCCCAGGATACTGGTGCCTAACTGCTAAGTGTTCATATATTTTCATCTTCTTTTAAACAGACTTGACTTTTCATGAGATACTTATAGGAGATAGACTCATAGGATGTTTGCCTCTTGGCCTCGAAACCCTGAGTAATCAAACATATGACTACCATCCCATTTCTATGGAATCTCTTCTTTTTTTCAGACCTGTATGATCTCATTTCTTTCTGATCATACTGATCTTGTTTCTCCTATTGATGGATGAGTTTATACTTTAATTAGGAATCCCGTTTCAGTGACACTTGTTTTTTAGGAGAAATTTTAGTTACCTTTTGTTATAAGGTGACATCAAAAATTCTTCTGTACCTCCAAAGTTAATGTCTATGATGCAGGAACCCCTAGAAAAGTTGTGGTGTTCCCTATGCAAAAGAGACAGCTATATGGTATAGTACTGCTGGATTTGGAGGAAGGAATACCTGAGTTCAAATCTGACCTCAGATACTTACTAGATATGTGACCTCAGTCAAGTCATTTAACCCTGTTTGCCTCATGTATACAATGACCTAGAGAAGGAAATGGCAAGCCACTCCAGTGTCTTTGCCAAGAGAACTCCAAATAGGTTTACAAAAAGTTGGGCATGACAAAAATGACTCAACCAAAAATGCAAAAGGTAACACTTAGAAATTTTGTCCAGATGCCAGTTTGGATAGCCTGATATACTGAGAGAAATAGGGAAGCATTTTCATACAGGTTAATTTATTTTCTCACCTGAAAGGGAGGGGGTGACTCCTGGCCCAGCCTGGATACTACATCAAATCCCCAATAGTTAGGAAAGCTGTGAAGAAATCAGTTTTCCTTAGGGGAGAGGAACTTTGATATCCTTTGCCTTTTTCTTCTGTTTTTCTGTATTTGGGGGTAATGACATTTTTTGTCTGTATATGTGGAATTATATAAAATCTGTTCCATTTTGATTCTTTTGAGAATCTTTCCTATATTATATCACTGGGGAAATAAGTGACAAGACAATAGTGATGCCTCCCCAGGGACTTACAGGACAATTCTAGATTGAGTATAGGGACAATGTTTCATAAATACATCTTGACCAATTTGACAGGTTGGGGAATTTTAGGTGAAAGGAGAGAGTTGAATGAGGGCTGAATCTGGGAACAAACACACTTTCTGCCTGCTGACAATCCACATGAAGTGATTGGGGAACATTTCTAGATGTGATATCATGTAATAGAATGGCCTTTCTCTTCAGTTCAAAACATGGAGAAATGTTTTGGGATAGTTTCCCTTCTACTTACTGAGTTGAAAAGAAAAGCAATTTAGTTTGCTACTAAGATGCAACAAAATGTGAAAACAAAAGACACTAACAACAAAAAAAAGTATGTGTTGGAAATAAATTTCCTCACTACCAGGGTGACCCATGCGAAATGGCCTCCTGGGCAAACCTGTGTATGTAATGGGATTGCCTTATTTGTGCCTTCTTTCCTTTTGTATACAGCCATGTGAAATCTGGATTTTTGGACTTCAACACTTTGCCTCTTTTAACCACCATCCCCACCACCAGGGACCATTTTTTTTTTTTGTGGGGCAATGAGGGTTAATGGATTCAGGAGGACCTGAGTTCAAATCTGGCCTTAGACACTTGACACTTATTGGCTGTGTGACCCTGGGCAAATCACAAAATCCTCATTGATCCACAAAAAACAAACAAAAAAAAAAAAAGGAGGAATGATTATAGCCACTACTTCAAGTTTAAGTCCAGTATATGCAGGGAACAGGATTTAGAAGCAAAAAGAATTTTCACCAGTTTGGGGAAAGGGGAGAAGCATTTTTGAAATGTTTTCTTACTATATTTTTCTGTAAATACTAATTGATATTAATTATTTATCAATAATTTTGAGAAAATATCAACTACTTAAATGACATGGGGAAGATAATAACTGCTCTTGGGACATGATATAGAGGAAACATACCATAATTGGAACTTTTAGAAACTTAATTTTCTTAGGACCCAGAGTGGGGACAGCTTGGAGAGTGTGACTCAGCTATATTGTCAGGGACCTGACCTGCATGAGAAAGTTAAGCTTCTACCTCAAATTCTGTGTGTCAAGCTTCTTCCTAAAATTTTTTTGGTGACAAGAACAGAATACAATATACCAGATATGGTCTGAGAAAGAGTGCAGTGAGACTATTGTCCATGAATGTCATTTCTTTCTTAACTTAAGATCACATTAGATTTAGATTTCTCAGCTTAAGATCATGTTAGCTTTTTTTCTTGACATATCATAGTTTTGATTCATGTTGAAAATCTTGCCTACTAAAAATCTCAGCTCTTTTCCCCCACAAGAACTGTTCTCTAATTGTGTTTCCAAACCCCATACTTATAAATTTGATTTTTTAAAGCTTAAGACTTTAGATTTTTCAAATCACTGATAAACATTTAGGCATAAAGGTCAAAAATATTGCTAAGGATATTTCAATATTTCCCCTGTATTATGCCTCCTTCCTTCCTTCCTTCCTTCCTTCCTTCCTTCCTTCCTTCCTTCCTTCCTTCCTTCCTTCCTTCCTTCCTTCCTTCCTTCCTTCCTTCCTCCCTCCCTCCCTTCCTCTCTCTCTCTTTCTTTCTTCCTCTCTTTCTTTCTTTCTCTTAACAGATATGTTATTAAGGGTTAGCTCTTAGAACTCAAGTGTAAAATTGAACATATACTAATTTTATGCTTTTCCTTGCTCCCAGGTGGAATTAATCTAAAAAACATGAAAACTGATCACTGAACTAATGACTCTAGATGAGTGTAATTTTATGTAAATCCTAAAGGATTCTACAATTAGGAATGGATTTGATTTCGACTTCATTGTTCATTTTCTCCTAATTGACACAATAATTTAATTCCAAACATAATAAGATCGTTTCCTTCTCTTGTTACACCTGTGAGCTTTTCACATTTTCCTCAATGTCTTAGAAAGATTAGAAAAAGAAAGAAACAACAACTGCAAAAACTTACCAAAGGACCTGCTTACAATATTGTATTTCTAGCTCTCATGTAGGGAGGATATTTATTCATAAAACAAGAAGCATCAGTATCAAATAGTTCTATTCATAGGAATCCCTCTACAATAGTCCATGCTATATAAACAGGAGAACTACTCCTGAGTTCTATCAACAGCAGGCACTACTACAAAAAGAAAAATCCATACAATCACATTTCTTTTTAGTATTATAGTGATCTAGGCTGCCAACAGCTAGGGAAAGGATAATAATGATAATGGTAATATCTTCTCTTTGGAGAGCAGTTGATAATTTTCAAAGCCATTATCTCATTTAATCCTTACAATATCTATAATGATATAGGTGAAGTAGGTTTTCTTATCTCTTTTTTTATGGATGATAAATATTCTGTGATCTAATGTCACTGGCCTCCTTGCTATTTCACAAATGCAACACTCCATCTTGCATTAAATGTTTTCACTGGCTATTCCCCATTACTGGAATTTTCTCCCTTATCTTATATGCCTTCTATTTCCCCTGGCTAGAGGATAAGAAGAGTTCTTTCAGATCTCAACTGAAGTCCTACTTTCTCTAAGAAAACTTTTTCTGATCTTCATAATTCAAGTGCCTTCCTTTTATGACTACCTCAATTTTCTTTCATAGAAATATTGATTGTACATAGATACTTGCATGTTATCTCTCATTACTCTATAAGCTCCTTAAAAGTTGGTTTGTATTTTGCCTTTCTTTGTATTCCCTGCGCCTAGTACCTTGCTTGTCACATAGCAGGCACTTAATAAATTCTAGTTGACCTAATGAATGAGGAAAAAGAGAGAAAGAAACATTAAATAACTAGACCAAGGTGACAAAGGGAGTTAATAACAGGGCAGCAACTGAAACTTTTAAAGTCCATGGTCAACATATTCTTGCAGTGATATAATTCATGTCCTCAGATCAAGGAAAGGGCATGAACATGAATGATTTCTGAGGTCAAGTCCCATCTGAACTTTTGTATAAATTCAACCCAAATGAAGGACATAGCACTACCTGTGAAGAGAAATGTAGAACACATCTGAAGGAGAGAAATTTCATATGCAAGAAGAACCCCTGTGTCGCCAAAGCTCCTTTAAATATTAGTAGAATTCCCTGTGGCATGGTGATGTCTTTAGGAGACCTCTAGCTACTCCCTTAAAATACAAAAATCAGAAACAAATCACTTTTGTAGAATACCACTGAGAGTGGCATGAGCTGATGGATACACACACATATACACAAAACATGCATATACTCTCTCTCTCTCTCTATATATATATATATATATTCATATATACACATACATATAAAAACACATATGCATGTATACACACATATATGGGCTATAAATGCTGATATAAAACATATCTGTATACACACATGTATGTACATGTATATTATAGAGAAAATATATAGGAAAAGTACAATATAGAGAATAGAGCAAAAATAAAAAGCAAATTATAATGAATCCTTTGAGATAGATTAGGTTTGCCATAACATAAGATATGAAAAACAGTTTAACCAATAGGTATTGAAATCAAGATCCAGAAATATTTCAGCAGTTTAGAATATTGAGCCAAGTCTAAGAATATAAAATTTAATATGGATGAATATAAAGCTTTTTAAAAATTTAGATTCAATAGCTATCTAAGAATTAGTGCCCACCCAGAACCTTTAAGTTAATGAGGTGCTTATTAAATGAACAATTTCTCTCTTTAGCTCACTATGCCCCTACCTGGAGTATATTTCAGATAGTATATGACTGAAGCTTAGGTACAGCACATGTACCTTAGCTTAAGTAACAAATTCGTGTTAAGTCTTCTTGCTATATGTTTTTTGTTGATTTTTAAAATTTCCCTTGAGATTCTTTACCATTTCTTACTCCAGATGAATTTTACAATTTTTCCTAGTTTGATATTGTAATACATATAAAATTAATTTATATAGTATTGAAATTTTTATTTTTTCCTCTCCTATCCTTGAATCAATTAGGATTTTTCCAATCAACTAATCTTTGTTTCCTTTAACAGCAGTTTGTAGTTGGGTTCCTGTAATTCCTGCATACATTTTGATAGTCAAGTCAGGAACTGAGTAAGAACCTACCATGTGCCAGGAATTGTTATAAATGCTAAAGACACAAAAAGGGGTGTGAGGGGTCCTTCTCAGAAAAGTTAAAGAGGAACCCAGGCATGAGGAGCCTTAGGGTGGTGGCAGTGACAGAGAAGAATAGGGGACATATATGAGAGATGTTACAAAATCAGAATCAGACTTGACAAGTTATTGGATATCCTGGGGGGTGTGATTTAATCAGTCAATTAAGATTTATTGGTGCCTATTTTATTGCAGGTACTATGCCAAGTACTGGGAATAAAAAGAAAGGAAAAGCCAGTCTGTACCCTTAAGAGGCTCAGAATTTAATGGGGAAGACAACACTTGACCTCATGTTGATGTCATGACTTGCACTGAATTGGATTTAAGTGAGGAAGGGTTGTGCAAGGTTACCAACCTCACTCCCTCCTCCAGACCCATCTGGGTCCAGTGACAAGACATACAACAGATGGAATATCATTGTGGTATAAGAAATGACAAGCAGGATGACTTCAGAAAGGCCTGGAACGACTTATATGAACTTATGTATAGAGAAGTGAGCAGAACCAAGAGAATGTTGTGCACAGTGACAGTAATATTATTTGATGAAGAACTGTGAATGACAACTATTCTCAGCAATACAATGATCCAAGACAATCCCAAAAGACTGTCCTCCTCCAAAAAAATAACTGATATTGATTCAACACAGACTGAAGCATGCTAGTTTCACTTTCATTATTTTTCTTTTATTCAAGTTTTTTTATACAAAATTACTAATATAGTAATATTTTACATAATTTTACTTGTATAATCTATATCTGGTTGCTTACCACCTCAGAGAGGAGGGAAGGTACAGGAAGAAGGAGAGATAAAATTTGGAACTCAAAACTTTAAGTAAAAATGTTTATTATTTTTAAAAAGTAATCCCTCTCTAGAGTTACCTTCTTCTACCTTCTCTTTCTCTTTTCCCTGTTCTATTTTCCTGTTGAATTGAATATATTACTCAACCAAATCCTTTATTATGAATATGTGTGTTTATCTACTTCTACTCTCCTTCGACCATTTCAGATGAAAGTAAGATTGCATCCTTTGCTCATTTATATATAATTCTATTTAAACACACCAATTATGTGAGATGTCTCCCCTATTCTCCCTTTTTTCCCCTAAAGTTTCCTTACTTTCTCCTTTTTTCTTCTTTTATGACCATCAAAATATACAACAAATCCCTTCTAGGTCCTCCATCTTGTTTAACTCCTTTTATGATGCCTGATATTATGGTTATTAGGGAATTCTTGTATCATTTCCCCTCCCCATTAGAATACAATTTATTATAATAAAATCTTTTGCCAGTACTTGTATTTAATGTTTCTCTTGTCTCTCCATTTGTATTTTGAATTTTGTACTCATCTCTACTTTTTTTTTCAATAGGAATACATGAATATCCTTTATTTCATTAAAGTCCAATTTACCCCAGTGGGATTATATTCAATTCTGTGAGGTAAATTATCATTTGTTATAAGGTTATACTATTTATATTTTGGAATATCATATCTTATGTATAGTGTACCTTTCTTGTAACTGTCAAATCTTGTGGGATCCTGACTGTAGTTCTTTATAAACTCTTACTTTGTGGTTTCTCTCAATGTTTGTTTGTTTGTTTTTCTTTTACTTGAAGTTATGGATATGGTCAATGATGCTCCTGGGAGTTTTCAGTTTAGAGTTTCTCTGAGGGGGTGATGGAAGCATTCTTTTTATTTTAACTTTTCCCTTTCATTTAAATATATCTTGGGAACTTTTCATGTTGTCTTGAAATATGAAATCCAGAGTGTTTTGTTGTTGTTGTTCATGATTTTCAGGATAGTTATTTAATTCATTTTTTTTAATCTGTTTTCAGGTCAATTGCTTGTGATGTGAGATGCCCATTTTCATTTTTAAAAACCTTGTGATTTTGTTTGTTTTTTTAATAACATTTCTTGTTATCTCATTAATTCGTGAATAATGATAAATAACAGAAAGAACAGGAGGCCTAATGAAAAAGTAGAGGTTGCTTGCTTGATTGTTGAATTGTGTCCAATATAGAAGGGAGATGGAGCAAGAAAGGGAAAAAGAAGTATGGAAGGAGAGATAGAGTGAATGAGATAGAGAAAGAGAAACAAAGAGGAGAGTGAGGGAAGGAGAGAGACAGAGAGAATATAATCATGACTGGAGTGAGGTATTCAGACATTTGAGAGTATAGAACTAATACATAATAGTTCTGCATGTATTTCTGAGGTATAGATCTTCAGAAGTTTGATGTTATCCATAAAAAAAAAACTTTGGTCTAAAGAAGAAAAGAAGAATGGGGGAGTGAAGTGTTACTCTGAAGTATTCTGGTAATATTCTATACTCTTTCCTTTGCACTTCTCCTTCCCTATTCTCTAATCATGAAGAGAAACATGAGTCAGAATGGGTAAATGAAACCCCCAACAAGCTAAGGGGCAAAATGCAAACCTACCAAGAAGAACACAAGATATAGCAAGAATCTTTCATCAACTTTGTAGAGTTCTCCAAAAACGTATTATGAGAGATGGAAGAACAAGTCTGTGGAATAAAAGTCAAAATTTGAAAATCTTGCTAAAGGAGACAGAGTTTAGTATGATCCAATGAAAATTATGTTCTTCACAAAGGTGATATGAAGGGAAAGGAAAATAATTCTAATGTCTCTAAAAGACCACTTTATCTTCTGTGCTTAACATCATTCAAAGATCAAAAGTGAACATTCCATCCCTTTTTTGGAAATATTGCTAACAAATTGTGGAAAAAATAGTTTGAATATTCATTGAAAAAAAACAAGTAACTTATGACCCAAAAGTCACTAAACTAAATAAATAGGAAAAGGATGTTTGCAGCATGTTAGACCAAAAGCAAGGGAGATGTAGGGAAGGAGGACCCTGGAAGACCAAGAAGATCTAAGAAGAAGAATAAACCCAATAAGGAAGATGAAGATAAAAATGAAGAGGATGTAAACACCCTGATTTAAAGATTTTTTCCATAGCTATGTTAAAAGTCATTACTTGGTAAAAATGAGAACTCAAATTCACATTCATGGAAGGGTATTTCCCAGCCTATGTTCGGGATTATGCTTTGGATCTTTCCTTACTCCTAATGGAGTGATTAGAAGTCTGAGAATAGTGGTGACATAATACTGAGAGACCTTAATATCCTACTTCTGGATCTCCAGTAGTCTCCAAAAGAGAAAAGATAGGTTGGGTGATGAAGTGGGAGAAGTAGTTTTATAGTTATGGTTTCATAGTATGTGTGCATACTTATGCTTGTATTGTAGATTCCTTATTCTAGATGTTAGGCAATTAACATGGAAGGAAAGCTTGAGGTTCTATAATGATTGTTCTATTCAAATGATTGTTTAAGTGTCAGGATTAAGGAGGCCAGGCATGTTGTAGAACCAATAGATAGTGGAAAATATACAAGATGGATGAGGGACAAAGAGTATTTTAATTCTTAGAAATGAGTATACCAGTGTTCTATTCTTTTAGAAATAAATAATTCAAGAAATAAAAATTCATCAAGAAGAAGAGTGAGAAAGAGACAATTTTTTTCTGAATTTATAAGCAAGGATATGTAGCTATGTTGTTTTATGTATGTACATGTATATAATATAGCATATATTACTTAAAATATACCTATATACATGGATCAGTAGTTTGCTCTCTATGTGTATACTATAATATCTTTGTGACATTTTATACTAAAAGGGGCATACCTTCCATTTGATTAGTGAATAGGAAAATATCATTTGACTTCTGGAAAATTAACTTTACAGTCATTTTAAAGGGTACATTTATTCTATATTAGGTAATATACCAGTGTACTTTTCCTCTTCTTTTAGAAATGAGTAAATCAAGTCCTACTGAGATTAAGTAACCTCACTGAAGTTCCCAAGGCAACACAAAGTAATTAGCTGAGGCAGAAATAGAACCAAATTCTGGAGCTAGGAAGGCCTGACTTGTCATCAGAATGCTTTCCTTTTCACTCTACAGAGCCAGTAGAGTTTATGGAAAGAAAGTGTACATTTACATGCAAGAAATGTCAAGGCTAATGTTACCCAGTAGAACCCATCTCCTTTAGTTACCATGCCTTGGTTAACAACGAATAGTCAAGCTACCCAGCTTTAGTTGTTTTAGTTCTTTCTCCCTGCTCCTGTGAAAGAAATGTGAAGGAAAACCCCAAACCCTGAGAAAGGGTCCTTGGTTTCTCTTCTTTCATATGAATGGATTACCTTTTGAAGGTTCTAGGGCTGTCACCACCTCCTGTGGACATGACACATATGGTAAATAGACACCTTAATGATCTGGACTGCAGAGATCATCTAAAACAACAGCTACATTTTATAAATGATTAAAGCTGAGGCAATGCGGTGAATTCAGTGACTTGTTCAAGGTCACACAATGGCTGAGTCTGAACTTTGAAGCCAGGTCCTTTATCTTGTAGCAGATGGGCTCCCAAAACATTGAAAGTAAATTTTATTTTCCCCAGTAAACTCAATCATTTTAAATTCACCAGGAGTGCACATTATTTAAAGGAACCCTTTGGTGAATCCTTTTAGGAAGTAAAGAATTCTTTTGAAATGTTAATGCTTAGTCTCTAAATCCAGATTTTTGTATATCTGGTTTTCTTAAAGTAGAACATACTTCTGTGTATGTGAATTTCATAACACACATATGTATACACACATATGCATATTATATATATATATATGCACATCTATATTAAGAAATAAGTAATATGATTCCCAAAGTACAACCCTCAATCATGAATTATTTTTGAAAGAATTCAATTTAATATAATAGGTGTTCAATAAATGTGAGATGAATGAATGAATGGAGTTAATAAATTAGAGGAATTATATACTTCAGAGCAAATAGGACACACAGTTGCATAGTTATTCGAGTTCATGCTATTCATAGTCTGGCCTCTATTCTGGAAGACCTCTAAAAATGAGACGATATCCCAAGAGTTTTAGAAGGATTCTAAAATTTTGAATTTGTAGTACTTTCTATTCCTTCCTTTTCTGAGCATGTAAAAATTTATAAGGAATTCAGGAAAGTTTCTCAGTGTCCTTTGGAGCTCTTTTATCACCTCAAACCAAAAGGCATTTCTGAGAATAGATTTTTCCTTTCTTGCTCCATATTTTCAGTCTAATGACAATTCATATCACAGTGTACCAACATCTTTGTAAGTTGCAGAACTGATGAAACAGGTGAAGGTACATAAAGGAGCTATTTAGAAAACTCATATATTGTTGTTTAATAAATGTTTCTATACTTATTGAAAGCACTATATTTTATAACCACTGTTCCCTTTAAAGTGTCTTGCTGTTCCTCTGATTCTCTCATTGTTGAAACATAAAATCAGTCTTCATGAGGACTGAGTCAGAAAGGCTTGCTATGAATTTTAGATCTACTGCTCAACACCCCGAGGGGAGCCTATAAAAAGAAAACTTGAACATGGAGTTATTACACTATTTTGTCATGCTAAAATGACAATAACAAGCTTAAAACATTTTTGTTAAAACATTTTTACCTGAGCTAACTTTGTTTGGAATGATTTAAATGGAGAAACATGCTTCTCTTTTTGTACTACACATTTAAACCCAACTGCATTAGATTGGCCCCCACCGAGCTCTGTCTGATTATAAATCCACAGAAATGCACAATCTGTCAGGCTCCTTATCAGTGCTCATTTCGTGTGCATGCAGTGAGTGCACTGCCAGAATTAAAAGTCATAAATACATCCATATCCTCAATTGCCTGACTGTTTTAATAGGTAAATTATTTTGGGAGCTGTGGGCGTTTGGAAAACCTACCTGCCAAGGCGAAGAGTGGGCTAGGTTAATTTTAACATGCAGCTGAGAACTTGTATCTGGTTCAGATAAATTTTCAATGATGGGAGAATACAGAAGCAGGCTAAAAATTAAATATATTGCTTTATCATTCATCCAGTATGAATGATTCATTTCCACTTTATTTTTTGTAAAAAGAGAAAGGAAGAAGGAGAAAGAAAGAGAAAGAAAATTAAAGAAGATAAAAATCTGACCAATTGATAAGTCAGAATATTTTAGCCAACAAGTCCACCAGTATCATCGAAAGCAATCATGTTTTATGTTGAGAAGGAGAAAAAGTGGGAAAGACAGAAAGCAAGGTAGCAAGGTAGCAAGGTAGCAAGGTAGCAAGGTAGCAAGGTAGCAAGGTAGCAAGGTAGCAAGGTAGCAAGGTAGCAAGAAAGAAAGAAAGAAAGAAAGAAAGAAAGAAAGAAAGAAAGAAAGAAAGAAAGAAAGAAAGAAAGAAAGGAAGGAAGGAAGGAAGGAAGGAAGGAAGGAAGAAAGAAAGAAAGAAAGAAAGAAAGAAAGAAAGAAAGAAAGAAAGAAAGAAAGAAAGAAAGAAAGAAAGAAAGAAAGAAAGAAAGAAAAGAAGGAAGGAAGAAAAGGACTAATCCAAAGTGGATTGCATATAATTCCAGGGGAAATTGTCATAGTACCTGAATAACTGAGCAGATATTGGATGATATACAAATATTCTCATTGACTAAGGGTAATAAAAATATATAAATTGTAACTTAAGGGAATTCATAGAAAATGCCAGCATTTTGGCAGTGCCAAAAGTACCATATGATTGATTCTCTTTTTTTGGCCTTCTAGATGCAGAATTTGATATAAACACAGATTTTAATTGAATTATTTTACATAATTGAGGTATTGGACATTCAGTACTTATTTTTTTAAGTATAGTCTACTTATTTAATCTAGCACCTAAAATTGTGCTATGTGATTCTATGTCTCTATCATTACCTCATTATAATCATTTTACAATAGCACATATTCATCATAGAGTACAGCAAGCTGGCAAGCTGTTTTGGTTACTGAAATATTCTGGTTTTCAGAGAATTACCACATGATATCCATGTGTGAACAATTTTTAAAGAATTGGGATAGGATGCACTTAACACTATCTCTTCACAAGTCTTAGAATTCTTGTTGCCTCCAATTAGCTCTTTTGAACAGCAGAGGTTTCCTTCAACAATTGGATCAGATTCCGGAAGCAACTTTAAAGCCTGGCTTCCTCTATTCAACTGGTCTCAATTAGACTTGGAATGAAACTGTTCTCTTCCGCTTTTCAACTTCTTTTTGTGGGTGGGTAAATGGGCGAGGTGGGTACATCTATCTGTCTATATATCTATCTATCAATCTAGATATACATATATACACACATATATATATATATATACACATACACATACATATATAAATACACACATACATACACACATGGGGGTTTGTGCATGTGTATGGTATAGGTATATATGTTTATGCATATGCATGTATACATGTGCATGCAAATGAGTATATACATACACATATATGTATATATATACAATTAAATATTAAAGTGTTCACTAGAAGCATAATAGCATTTGAAGCTAAAGAAAAGCTTAGATATGTTTTATACCATTCATTCATGAAACATAGGATAAATAGGGAAATATTATTTTCTATAACCTAGAGGCATAAGAATTGGAATCTTGGTAGACCTGAGTTCAGATCTTGCCTTAGATATGTACTAACTGAAGGACTCTTGTCAAATCGTTTATTGTTTCTGCCTCAGTATCAGCTGATATAATAATAGCACCTACCTCCCATGTTTATTAGGTCATAAAATGAGATACTTTTTGTAAAATGCTTTTTCCAAACTTAAAGTGCTATATTAATAACAATAAAAACAATAATAGTAATAACAATATTTTATCTAACCTTAAATTACATGGAAAATGGGACGGTACATGGAAATCCTAGGCAAAAAAATCCAAAAAACAAAAAACTGCTTTACTAATGTGGGTAACTTGGCACCTTCTATGCAGATTATAGTTTTAGAAAATTGTGTAGAACTCTATAAAATTAAGTGAGTTGTCCTGGGTATCACAGACATTATAGTTAAATGGCAATACTGGAAACTGAATCTTTCTGAATACAAGGCCATCTTTCTATTCACTATGCCACATTGTCTCTTAACCCTGAATGTATTATTTCTAATTAACATTTTTTCTAAGTGATATTGTTTTTTCGGTTTTAAAAAATCAACCTTATGATTGGCATCAAAATAGTTAAAATGGGGGCAGCTAGGTGGTGCAGTGGATAGAGCACCGGCCCTGGAGTCAGGAGGACCTGAGTTCAAATCCAGCCTCAGACACTTAACACTAACTATCTGTGTGACCCTGGGCAAGTCACTTAACCCCAATTGCCTCACCAAAATAGTTACAATGAAATAATGAAGGTTTCAAATGTGAATTTCACTTCATTTAAACTAAATGTTATGTCATCATATAACACCAGAACTTCCGAGGGAAAGAGATGCAGGAGCCATTGCCTTATTCCAGGAGTGATTCTGAAATTCATATCTAGCACCATTGGGAGCTAAAAGAGAATTAGATGACAAATAGACATTTATTAATATTTTCATTTTCTCTGTCTCGGACTGAGCTAGTCACCTATGTCAGCATTCTAATTCAAAATTATCTGTCTTGAAAATCAAGGTATTTCTGTTTCAGTGTAAAAAAGCTCATCTAGATCGTGGATAGCTAAAAATACCTAATTTTTTTTTTTTAGTGAGGCAATTGGAGTTAAGTGACTTGCCCAGGGTCACACAGCTAGTAAATGTTAAGTGTCTGAGGCCGGCTTTGAACTCAGGTACTCCTGACTCCAGGGTCAGTGCTCTATCCACTGTGCTACCTAGCTGCCCCTAAAATACGTAATTTTTTAATCTTGACTCCAGAGACCTGATTTACTAAGTGGGCTACTACAAAATGACCTACATATGATTTTAGGACCCTACAGTATTTCAGACCGCTTAACTGAGCCTGTTTAATATTTTATTGTATTGGGATAGTACTAGGAGATACCCTGTTTTCAGAGCTAAGGCCCAGCAAGCAAGCTGTGCCCTGAACTTGGCATAACAAAAATCCTTTACACTAACCCTCTGGATGATCTCACAATTATTATATGACTTTGACCAGCACCAGGTGTTCTCTGAGCTCAGACAAGCACCAGACAAGCCTGGACAAGTACCATGTTCTAGTCATGAAGTTCTGCTATGAATCAAACTTGTCTCATTTTTCCTGTTACCCCTCATTGTTGGGGCTACAGCTCACTACATAGCCATTGGTATAAATACTGAGATCTCCCCACACTGTCTTGAATCACCCCATTAGGGGTGGGGCCATGATACATGTGTCTATATCCCCTCCTTGCTTGCAAGTCATTTCCCTGATTTTGAAATTAAACTTCTGTTTGATTCCTGACACTCTTGTCTCTAGTCTCCTCAGTTCAGTTCTGTCTATCCTGTACAGTTGATAATTGCATCAGTTAGTCTCTATTGAGCCCTGTTCCCTTTTGAGAGCCTACCTAAAATAGAAGTTCAGTGACAATGCTTATGATCTGCTGTTGTTAGTGAGCAATCAAGGAAACTTAAATTTTGAATGGTCTACCACTAATGTCAATACTATCACTATTTCTGCCAGAATCAAAGCCAACCTCACCACCATCACCATCCAGCATTTGGTGCAGTGGAAATAATATCTAAATTGGAGTCAGAGAACATTGGTTCAAATCTCAGAAGTACTTCTTAGTACCTTGGTAACGTTGGGCAAGTCATGGAATATAACTGGGTCTTTATCTATAAAATTAAGGGTTTCGACTAAGTGCCCTCTAAGGACCTCTCTGGTTCTACTTCTGTGATCCTAGGATTATTTTTCAGAAGAAATTACAATAGTGACTTCAACTTCCATTGATTATCTTGATGCTCTTTATATATATATTTTTTTCATGTAAGTTAATTTTTTGACAGTATGTATAGTTTTTTGGGGGGGTTGTTTTTTTTGGGGGGGTTGGGTGAGGAATAGGTGAAATGTGGGTATTGAGGTCCTTAATATAAGAATCCATAGAAATGCTGGTTGTAGTTGACATTTGCATGGTACTTTAAAGTTTACAATGCATCTTATTTTTATTGTATCTCATGACCTTCACACTATAAGAGGGGTAGCATAGTTTTTATTATCCCCACTTTATAGATTAAAAAAAAAAAGCTAATGTTCCAAAAGGTTAAGTGGTATGCCCAATGACATACAAACTAAATGTCTTAGAATTTGAATCCAAATCCTTCCAAACAACAAGTCCAAACTTGTCATTACATCAATGTATCTCCAGAACTTCCCAGGAAATTGAGTCCTAGACCTTCAGTTGTAATCACAAATAATAACTTGATTTGACTTTACTTTGCTCTCCCCACCCATTGCCCTAGTACCCAAAACTTCAATGGTTTAATTTTATGCTTGTTTTCTATTCTCTTTTCCTGGTTCTCTTTTTGTGAACATTTTGATTTTTTTCCTGGATTTCTCTCTAAAAGTTTCATTGTTGTTGTGATGCAGCCTTAAAAAAGGCATTGCAGGGGGCAGCAAGGTGGTACAGTGTATAAAGCACTGGCTCTGGATTCAGGAGGACCTGAATTCAAATCTGGCCTCAGACACTTGACACTTTCTAGCTGTATGACCCTGCTCAAGTCACTTAACCCTCATTGCCCCGGAAAAAAAAGGTATTGCATTTTACACTCATCATCTGACTCCTCTAAAGCTCCTGAAAGCAACTGAGTCCTGACTAGTCCTCCAAGTCTATGACCATGGTGAAAAGTTTTAGCTAAGGCTATGAAGTGCCATTCTCAAAACAAAATGCATAATGGACCACAAAAGTGCTTAGCAAGCCTCCCTGCTCCCTTTTAAATGGAGAAAATTGGATTCTGTTTCAAGAATATGGTGAAGAATAAGATGTTTATCTCTCCTCCCCTCAGATATAAAGGAATATTGAAAGTACTCATTGAGATGAATGAAGAATTTTGTATCCCAGGGAAGAAAAATATCTAGAACATATATATGATCAGATTTTCCAATAACATTTATTTCTACTAGTTTATATTGAATTCAAACCTGTGCCTATATAAAGGTGAAAGTTGAGGTAAATACCTCCTTATGTCAAAGAGCTTGTCTTTGTGTAACTTCCATTCTAGCTTTCTATTAAAAATTATTTCCTGTTTTTTAAAAAGATAATCATCCTGTGATCCAATTAACCACATTATTGACCAGTTCAACAATATGCTTCTCTAAGGCTTCTTTCAGAGTTTTCTTAATACAAACAACTCTCTTGTTATTTCTTCCTTTGTGGCCACTTTTTTTTCTTTATTCAAGATTTTTTGTTCTGAATTTTCCCCCTTGTCCCTCAAAAATCAACCTGAAAATTTGTTTCTACATCAAATATACATTTTTAGTCATCCATTTTCCTAGTCCATTTATGTGGTCCCCATTTTACTTTTAGGTAATAGGTTCATTGTATTACTAACTTACTAAAACCATTGTACATTCAATATATTCCAATTGCTGATACACAGGTGTATTAAGAATAGAGTCTTGGGGCAGCTAGGTTGCACAGTGGATAGAGCACCGGCCCTGGATTCAGGAGTACCTGAGTTCAAATCCGGGCTCAGACACTTAACACTTACTAGCTGTGTGATCCTGGGCAAGTCACTTAACCCCAATTGCCTCACTAAAAAAAAAAAAAAAAAGAATAGAGTCTTTCTGATTTTAAATATGGTATGTCTGCTAAGGCTATGAGGTTCCTTGTGAAGTAAGCAGTAACTCTCTCCACCAAAAGAGCATTAGTGATACAAAATGATGAACTTCCCTTCCTGATTCTTCCAACAATTTAAGGAAGGAAATCATGATTTTCTGAAATAAAAATGGACTGCCATTATCAAATTATCATACCAAAAATTAACCCCTACTCTCCAAATATAAACAGAATAAAACAAAGGAAAACATTACTGAGATATAGCCAATATGAAATTCAAAACCCAGCCTTTGTGGAGTGTAAACAATCCAAATGAATGCTAATTTCAGGCAACCATCTTCTCAAATTGAGAATTTGTGGTCATTACTGACTTTGGCTAGGTTCACACAAAGTAATTGAGGAGTATAAAAGCCTTTATTCTATTATCAACCCCTTGAGGAGAATTAAAACAATTGGGGGGGACCCTGAAGTGCTATAAATATTATGTGTATATGGATTGAGGGGTGAGGAGGAAAAAATGTGGTTTTGTGACTGAATGTGTATACAGAGGTGTGGATGGCATATAAAAGTCTAAATTCAGTGGCATTCACAGATTGCAATCCTCCATAAAACCAATGGTGCAGGCAGCAGGCCCCTCAAATGTTTCCAGGGAATTGGTGTACTTATCATAAAGCAGTCACAGATGATAATCTGGAAACTCTAATTACAGACTTATTGCTGTGTGAGATTTTCCCATCAACATAGTACTGGTGATATATATTCAATAACAGTCCTTAGAAATATTGATCCATGAAAAGTTTCTTATTCTATCATCCATTCAAATAGACAATTAGGCAATTTCCTAAAGACTGAAAATAGTCCACATCAAGTGCTCTCTCTCTCTCTCTTTCTCTCTCTCTCTCTCTCTCTCTCTCTCTCTCTCTCTCTCTCTCTCTCTCTCTCAAATTATATTAATGACAAATGGGCTTTTCTTTGCAGCACGAGTGGGTCACACAGGCACCTCAATGTGATAAAATTTTTATTTCCTTTGCCTTCTCACTAACACATGGCTTCCCTATTTTAGTACCATATGGGAGTCTGACATAGGCTGCATTCAAACAAGCTGCACCTGTGTGGCTCTATAGACTGACATTGCATGTGTTCATTTCCCAGAGATACAAATGTTGTAGAGTGGCTGTAGCCATGCCCCCTGGGTGTTCATTATGCTGGGTGATCACCTGGGAGTGGCCAATTTGGAACAACCTTGGCAGTGAGAAATCAAAATGATTTGTATATAGGGTGACGAACAGTGCTAAATTTCTGCCTTATGCCATTTAACATGTATGAACTGTAAATGTCTCAAATGTAGTGCTTATCATGGGAAAACAGTGGGCTTGTACAGCTACAGAGGATGCTCAATACAATATTGTTCAACGTAGAAGAGACACAAGGGCAGCAGGCAGTGCAGAAAGTGACAAACCATTAAGCTAATCCTATAAAGATCTTGGCTGTCAGGCGGCACATTTCCTGAATACTTAGAAGGCACTGAGAGAGGCTTATTAATGGTTCATCACCGTTCTTCCACTGCTTACATTGCTAATATGCAAACACTGCCCTTTTTAGTTGAGATTTTTAGCACATCAGAACATCACTTTCATGGCTACTGTATTTTTTTCCCCTGGGTAATTGAAGCATTACCATAGAAGACAATGATTGATGATGTCTTTAACAGTCTAAAAAAGCACAGGCTATTTTTGAAAGCGTGCCATGTCTATATAAGGCAAGAAGGAACAATATGAGCATTACAGTATGCCAGAACTTCACACACACACACACACACACACACAAACACACACCCTTTTCAGATTTAGACACTATATGTTCACCTTTTCCTCCTCTCTTATTCTTTTCTTCCCTCCCTTTTCTTTTTATTTACTGACTACTGCACCAACAGTGCAGCCAACAAAAAAGGCTGGGGTGTTATCAGTTGTTTAATGTAATTAATGAGTTGTGCCATGAAAGATTGACTGCAATGCCTTGTTTCCTAGAGCTGCACAGCCAGTCCTGCTTGTGACAGCCAAGCTGAGCTCACTTAGAATGCCAGATTGCCAGTTTGCATCAGAGGATTGAGCAGGAGAAAGAGATTTGTAGTCCTCTCCTTAACAGCATAATTTGAGAATTTGCTCCAAGGATTTTAGCCTAGATTATCTCATTTATAGTCACTGCATTTCTCTTCAGCTTTACCCATTTGTTTATCTTGCCTTCCTCTCTGTTCTATAGATCTCCACTCACTATCTTTCTTTAAATTCATCAAGGGAAAAGGAGATTTCTAGAAAATAAATGAGGGAGGGACAGGTAGGTGGCACAGTGGATCGAGCACTGGCCCTGGAGTCAGGAGGACCTGAGTTAAATCCAGGCCTCAGACACTTAACACTTACTAGCTGTGTGAGCCTAGGCAAGTCACTTAATCCCAATTGCCTCACAAAGAAAAAGAAAGAAAGAAAGAAAGAAAGAAAGAAAGAAAGAAAGAAAGAAAGAAAGAAAGAAAGAAAGAAAGAAAGAAAGAAAGAAAGAAAGAAAGAAAGAAAGAAAGAAAGAAAGAAAGAAAGAAAGAAAGAAAGAAAGAAAGAAAGAAAGAAAGAAAGAGAAAGAAAGAAAAGGAAAAAGAAAAAAGAAAGAAAGGAAATGAGGGAGAATTGTTCTGCTCTGGATATTGTGACTTAACAATGTGACTTGGGGCAGGTCACTTTGAGCCCTAGTTTCTTGATCTATAAAGTAGTAGAACTAGTCAAAACATAAGCCCCTTACTCTACTCTTCTAAGCCCCATAAAAGACTGGGATCTAAACTCTCTAGGTAACCCTCCACTGATATCAGCAAATCAGTTAGATTTCTATTCCATGTGTAACGATTGGAATGAGGCCACCTGCTGGAGACTTACTGTAGAAGAGTTCCACCCATGAAGCGAAGGTCTTTGAGGGCAAGACCAGGAGTCTCCTCTTTGGCGTCAGGAAGTGACGCGGGCAAGTGGGAGGAGGAAGGAAGAGACTGGCCCTTGGGCTCAGGCTCTTTCCTTTGGACTCTGGTGGAGAGCGGAGCTAGAAATGTGCTCTCGCTTTAATAGATAGGAATCTAGGCCTTTTTTTTCCTCTCTCTCTCTTTACCAAATTCTTGTTCTCCTTAATAAATGCTTAAAAGTCTAACTCTTGCTAAAGCTTATAATTTACTGGCGACTACTCATTGGATATTTTAGACAGTTTAGCTAGAATTTTAGCCCTAAACACATGGAATAACATGATTTTATGATGTGTGCTCCATTGTGCCCCTCCTTCACATTTCAGTATCTTTTTGTATGATGTATTCTAACATTAAATTGTAAGCTCCTTGGGTGCTGGACTATCTTCCTGTTTATTTCTATCTCTAGTGCTTAGAACAGTGTCTGACATATGGTAGGTTTATTTCATTTAACTGAAAGAATTTTTTCTTACTTTGGACTCTAACCTCAAAAATAATTTTATGTTTTGTTTTTTGTTTTTGATGGGTGGAGGTTGTGTGTATATCTTCTGCTACATTGACTCATACGAATTTTACATTTCTGTGGCTATTCTATCTTTATAGATATCTCTATGCTAATGATTCTCAAATCTGTTTATCCAGCTATAAACTCATTGTTCACTTTCAGTTTCCCATCCCCAACATTCTTCAAGTTCCTGATAAAACCCTGCCATCTGTAGGGGAGCTTTTCAAATCTTGCTTAATTCCAGCATTGTTCCTCTATTGATTACCTCCCATTTATCCTGATTAACACTTGTGTGTATATACTAGTTTTCATTAAATTGTGAGCTTTATGAGAACAGGTACTATTTTATTTTTTTTGTTATTGTTGTTATTGTTCTTTTGTTTTGTTTTGTTTTGCCTTTGGTTATATCCCCAACACTTAGCATAATGCTTGACACATAGTAGGCAGTTAAATTCTTATGGAATGACTGACAAGATTTTAAGTTTCTAAAATGCAAGGTCTTTTTCCAATCCACTAACATCTGACCAAACTGTCTAATATCCTGCTGTACACTTAATGGTTATTTAATAAATATTGACAACTTAATAATGCTTGATAAGGCTACATATTCCAACCAAAAGACTCATAAATGTTAGATGGGTATTGAAATAGAAGTCAAGAAACATGCATAAACAAGCAATAAAATAACAATTCAATAATAATAGTCAGGACAACCCATGAGATAAACAAACCAATAAATGACCTTCTGTCTTATGCATATTCCCTCCACACTTCCATTTTTATAATAAAAATGGCCTGGTAGCCAGAAAGGGAGCAGAGTGCTAAGAATCACACCTTTTTAAAGATCAATAAAATTTAAATATAAATAGTTTAAGTGTGAGATAATGAGTCAATTATGAACTAATAGACATATTACTTTATAACTTGAACCATATCAAGATTAACATTATTGCTAAGAGAAAATAGGCTGGTCAAATGATGAAGGTAAGAGTTGACAAATGCCCAGTGTGTTCTTCTAATATGAAATTTCCAGGAGAAAGCAAGGGAGCCTCTGCTATATTGTTGTTCAGATATTGAGACAAACATTTTCGAGGAAGAGTACAAAAGTAACAGTGATCAGGCAGGATGGATAGTTTAAAATCTTCTTGCTTGAAGGAAAATCCTAAATCAATCAAAAATATATTTAAATATCCATGAGCCTCTTAGAATATAACCTTTTTGAAGGCAAGAAATATATTTATTTTTTTCCAGCTGGATACAATTTCTAGCACATTTATTTACATGTCTAGTAGTGCCTGGAATATCCTAGTGACTTTATAAATGATAATGAGGTAGAAGAACAGTTGGCATTGTTTCTCATTGTCAAAGAATTTGAAGCACAAGGGGATTAAGTAAATTCCCTGAGCCTACAAAACAAATCAGTAGTGAGGAAAGGAAGAAAGCATGTTTGATCTGGTTGGTGGTCAGCTGCCTCTAAATTTGTTCATATTCTAAAATGAAAGAAAAGGAATGAATATGCTTCTTAAAGGTCTAGAGTTGCCTACTTTCCTGAAAATTAACAAATAATTTTGACAGCATGGAATACAATGATTTCAAAACATTGATGAAACTCTTACTTCCTCCATAAAGGCCATCCTTTACATACATTATGGATCAGAGAAGTTCAGAGTTGTAAAGAAGAGAACAAGGCAATTAATCCAAGCTAAAACTAACCAAGAATTCCTTCTACAGCATCCCTCATACCTAAAGAAAATTAAGTACTAATATATTTAAAGCACTAGATACATTCAGGAAGAATGGAGTACAAATTGTGTGTGTGTGGATGTGTACATGCATATTTGTGCCAGTGCACACAGCCATAGTTTATTTATTCATTCATCCAAATATTTATTTATCTATTTATTTGTTTGTTTGTTTGTTTATTATTTATTTATTTATTTTATGGAGCAATGAGGGTTAAGTGATTTGCCCAAGGTAACACAGCTAGTAAGTGTCAAGTGTCTGAGGCCAGATTTGGATTCAGGTCCTCCTGAATCCAGGGCCGGTGCTTTATCCACTGCGCCACCTAACTGCCCCCTGCACACAGACACAGTAAGAGAAATAGTTATAAATAGGGGTATATAGATGCCTTCACCTAAGATGAATAGGCTATTTCATCATGAGTTCTCTGGAATTATGTTTGGTCCTTGTGTTGATTAAAGTTCCTAAGTCTCAAAGTTGTGTGTTGTTCAATTCTGTCTTCATTGTGTATATTCTTCTCTTGTTTATGTTCATTTCCCTTTGCATCATTTCATATGAATTTTCAAAGTTTACTAGTCATCCTTTTCTTAACATAATGGTATTACATCACATTCTTATACCAAAGTTTATTCAGCTGTTCCCCAAATGATGGTACCTACTGTTTCCAAATCTTTGCTACTACAATAAAATTATTAATATTTTTGTTCATATAAGTCTTTTCATTCTTATTAATTTCTCTATGGGGATATAAACCTAACAGTGGTACTGTTTGGCCAAAGGATAATCCCAGTTTAAACACTTTTTATTTGTTTATTTGTTTTGTTATAAGTCAAAATTATTTTGCAAAATGACTGGACCAGTTCACAAGTTCCATCACAATTCAATATACAGATACAATGTATCTGTATTTCCATTCCTTCCAGTGTCATTTTACTTTACTATCAACTTTTCTAAACTTATGGGTGCAGATTATCAGAGTTATTTTGACTTACGTTTCTCAAATTGTTAGTAGTTTAGAATATATTTTCATAAGGATATTGGGAACTTAGATTTCTTCCTCTGACAAATGCCTATTCGTCTATCAATCAGGTGATTTATTTTTATTCTTATCAATATATCAGTTCCTTATATATCTTAGAAATTAGACTTTTAACAAACACTGCAAATATTTTCTCTAATTCCCTGTTTATCATCAAATTTTATCTTGATTTGTTTTGCTTGTGTACAAACTTTTTTTAAAAATCATGGAACCAAAATTGTTCATTTTGTTTTTTGTGAACCTCTCTATATCTTGTTTCATCCCTTCTCCACAGATCTGACAGGTAATTTGTTCCATGCTCCTTTGTTTTCTTTATGGCATCAACTTTTATTTTTAAATTACATATACATTTGGAATTTTATTGGTATACGCTTTGAAATGTTGTTCTATAATACTTATTTCTGTCATATGGTTTTCCAGTTTCCCTCAAAGTTATTTATATTTTTCTTTTTTTTTCCTTTTGAGTAGTGATTGACACCTCCAAGAGCTATGATATTCATTTTTTGATCAGTCAGCGACTATTTTACTTAGTTTTTTTTTAATGTATACAATCTGTTCCATTGATCAACTTCTCTATTTCATACTCACTATAAACTTAATTATTAAGGCTCTGTAATAAATTTTGAAATCTGGCACTGTAACATTCATTTTTTTCCCCCAATATCCCCCCTTAATTCCTTTTGGTATTCTTGACCTGTTCCTCCAGAAGAATTATACTATTATTATTATTTCCTAACTATGAAAAATCTTTTCATACTTTTATCAACATTAAATAACTGAATAAATTTAGGTAGCATCATAATTTCCTGCCTAATTAAGCTGGATTTATCTCTTTTAAATTCATACATTGCTTTTATCATCCATTAATTATTTGTAGGTGTTTAGGTGGCAGAGTGAACTAATTGATGGTTGTAGAGACAGGAAGACCTACTTTCAAATACAGCTTCAGATACATACTAGCAATCAGACCTTGATACAGTTATTTAACTTATGTTTGCCTCAGTTTTGTCAATCGTAAAATAATATCACCTAGCCCAAATGGTTGTTGTGAGGATCAAATCAAATAATACTTGTAAAATTCTTAGAACAGTTCCTAGAACATAGCAGGCACTATATAATTACTATCATTACCAATTATTAGTAGTAATATCCTACTCTCGTTATTTGACTATAAAGCATTTTGTAATGATGTTTATATATTTCCTATGTATGTGTTAGGAGGTAGAATCTCAAGTATCTTATATTCTCTTTAGTTATTATAAATTGAAGTTCTCTTTTCAGTTTTTCTTTTTGTTATTTATTGATATAAATCATATGACAATGATTTTGTGGGTTTATTTTATATTCTGAAACTTTGTTGAAAATGTACTTTCTCGGGGGCAGCTAGGTGGTGTGGTGGATAAAGCACTGGCCCTGGATTCAGGAGGACCTGAGTTCAAATACAGCCTCAGACACTTGACACTTACTAGCTGTGTGACCCTGGGCAAGTCACTTAACCCTCATTGCCCCTCAAAAAAAATGAAATTGTACTTTCTCATTTTTTTTAAAAGCAGAATCCTTAGGATTCTTTACCAGGGCTTATCCTCACCATATATTTTTTCTTGCTTTATTGTTATGATTATGATTTCTGGAAGAGTATTGAATAGTTATGATGATAATGGACATTCTTGCCTTACCTCTTATCTCAACAAAGATGTTTCTAGTTTATCCTTTTTTCAGATAATGCCCAATATTAGTTTTAGATAGATAATATTAATCATTTTAAAGAAAGTTCTATTCATTCTTTTGTTTTCTAATCTTTTAGTAGGAATGAATGTTGAATATTACTAAAAGCTTTTTCTTCATTTATTAAGTTATCCATTTGATATTTGTGTTTTTAATTATTTGTGCAATTATATTTGTTTTCATAATATTGAATCAGCACTGAATTTTAGGCATATATCCAAGCTAGTCACAATATACAAACTTTTGAGAATGTTCCTCTTGATAAATGTTCCTCTTACAAAATTTACCTGTAAATCTATGTTATTTAACCTTATACACACATACATGCATATACACACTGAATTTTAGGCATATATCCAAACTAGTCACAATATACAAACTTTTGAGAATGTTCCTCTTGATAAATGTTCCTCTTACAAAATTTACCTGTAAATCTATGTTATTTAACCTTATACACACATACATGCATATACACACAGTCACATGTGTGTATATATGTGACTGTGTGTCTATATGTATGTTATATGTGTAGATGTGTACATATATCTGCATAAATATATGTATACATGTATATATACATATATATGCATGTATATGTATTCTCTTTTTGTTTGTTTTTTTGCAGGGCAGTAAGGGTTAAGTGACTTGCCCAGAGTCACACAGCTAGTGTTTTATCCACTGTACCACCTAGCTGACCCCTATGTATATGTATTCTCATCTAAGTTTCTGTCTTGAATTTCCTTGGGGAATAATAGTTCTTTATCATAGAATGTTGTTTGTCTATTTGTTTGGTTGTTCATTTGCCAATTCATCCAGTCTACTTTTTGTCTTTGGACATTGTTAGGGCTCAACTCTGCATTTCTGGGAGGAAGTGTGAGCTGAGCTTTTGTCCTTACCATTTCACTACCTTCTTATTCTGAGTTCTATAAATTCATGACCCAGGTTTCTGTCTCTTAAAGATTTTTTCTATGATGCTTGAGAAAATTGGGGAGGGAGTGTGCAATATATACCTAATCTCAATTGCATGGAATTTCTTTTATAGTGGCTATGAGCACAATATTATTTCCAAATAGGAAAATCTGGAAGACCTCAACACCTATAGGAAAGCACTTTTCATTTTGTACTTTGTTCAGAAGCAACCTCCAAGAGAGTGGAAAGGATGTCCTAATTATGCTTGTATTATTTTATTCATGAATGTTATTAATACTATTTTATTATTGGATTTTTTCATTCAATTCAGTTGAATTTAGTCCATTGTTTTTCAGTCTCTAAAAATATGTCTCCTATTTGTAGATCACTGTGGTAAGTGTTAGGTGAAAATTAAAATTTAAATATTACTTGACTTCTGTCCTTAGATAACTTAAAACATTGTTAGAAATATGACACATAAACATAATACAAAATAACACATGATAAAATATGTGAGAAATCCAAAGGAGGACTGGTATTTCCTGATTAGAGGTAGAGGGAAGAACTGGGAAGATTTTCTGGATAAATGGAATTTGAGGGAAACTTTAAGGAATGAATAGAAATTCAGAGATCTGAGGGTCAACAAGTTTGTCTTTTCAAAAACAGAGATCTGTGTGACATATAGCCAGGAAAATATTAAGTATATATTGAATAAATTATGTAGTTTATAATAGCTAGTACTTAGAGAATTGAAGACATATGCATGAAGATTGCAAAGGTCTAGTGCCACCAGGTTGTCAAGGGACTGGTATCCTAGGCTAAAAAATTTGGACTTCATTTTCCCCTCTTCTGGCAATCAATATGAACTGAAAGATATTTTTGTTTTGGGGGGAGCGGGGCAGTGAGGGTTAAGTGACTTGCCCAGGGTCACACAGCTAGTGTCAAGTGTCTGAGGCAGGATTTGAACTCAGGTCCTCCTGAATCCAGGGCTAGTGCTTTATCTACTGTGCCACCTAGCTGCCACCTGGACTGAAAGATATTAAGCAGAAACCTGAATTTATCAAAAATATGAACAATGAAATTATTAAAAATATGAAATACATTGTTTCTAGGGAATTTAACCATTTTATTAATAGGCCAGCTGGGTTATTTATAAAAGGAGGTCTATTGGCCATCTCTCTCAGACCTAAGAACCTACATGGCAGTGGGACCTCAGTTCATGGAAGGTTCATTACATAGTAAGCAAATCTAATTGGTTTACATGATTAGAGGTGGGTTATATTTAAATGATGTCTGGGGATATGTGACTTTGGTCACACAACTCTTGACATCAGAGAAGAAATGTGGATCCCCCCATTCAAAATAGTTTTCCACCAGGGTGTGGTTTAATCTCATCAGTCCTTAGGCTATCTAGACAAAAGGATGTCTCCACACAAGATTATTTTTAAACTTCGGTTGGGTTTCACTCAGATGAACTAACTAAACCTTGACTGACTGAAGGAGAAAACTACTGGAGGTGAACTATTTTTATAATCTTTGAGGTATATGATATTGTGGGAACAAAGATGTGATAGAACTTGTTAACTGAAAGTGAGAAATGAGGGAAGATGAAAATGTCAAATATGGTTCAATGTTTCAAACATAGGAAGTAATTTTTTTTTAATTCCACAAATGGAAATAATATAATCCCAAGAAGAAGGTTTGGGAGGGGTAAAAAAAAAAGTTCAATTTGAGGTGAGTTAAGTTTCAGGTGCTATTGGAATATTACATTGAGATATTTTATCATTCATTGGAAATGTGGGTCTGAAGTGTGGAAGAAAGATAGATTTAGGATTGATTGTCATTCTTCCCTCCATTAACTAGTTCACTCCTTCCAGAAGAATTTTTATCTTACTAACCATCAGGCCAAGTTACCAGGGTAGATCAAGCATAACCCATAAACAAATATGAAATTATCACATCATGGTTCTAGATATGGAAGGAAATTCAGATATCATCTAAGTCCCTTATTTTACACATGATGAAATTAAAATAGGCTAAATGGTTGGTCCAAGATCACACAGTTACTAAGTTCTAGGGTCAGTACATGAGTCCAGGTTCTTTTAGACTCAAAAGCAAAAACACTTTCCACAGTCTATTGTTCCCTCTAAACAACTTTCAGTTTGGGGTGTTCTAATGTAGTCCTATATAGTAAATTTATTATCCAATTTTCCTCAAGTTGCTGTTATCCTCAAGTATTAACAAGAGACTTAAATTAATTTCTCTGTAACTACACATGGATTGATGAAAATTTATCATGTTTTTGGAGATACGTTTTTTAGGCAAGCTGCTTGATTAAGGGGTTTTCATTTTAGCTGCCAGTATTCTATATACAAGAATGTCCTCTTTCAAATAGTCAAATTACTTTATTTCTATGGCCTAGTAATTATTTTATTTTTCATGGGTTGATACCTAAAGAAAATTATAAGACAAAAAAGTGAGGACCTCTACAATGTCGAGGGATTCTTCTATGAGGACACAGGTAGGAGTTGCAGATGATGATCAACTATTTCTACCACTTTTGAGGAAAGAACTTGCATTGATGATATCTAGGTCCCATTGAAGTATTGAAGTCCAAATACTATATGCCATGTTATCATGATAGATACATAGATGGATAGATGATATACACAGAAAGTTTATAGCCTACTGCACTTTCTGGAACTAATGTTTATAGTATATTGAATTATTGATACAAATAAAAGTGTATTAGGACAAGGACTAAGGAAATCAAACTTTTCTATCTCTTCTTTTTTTTTCTTTTTAATTTTTTTTTTTTAATTTTTGGTAAGGCAATTGGAGTTAAGTGGCTTGCCCAGGGTCACACAGCTAGTAAGTGTCAAGTGTCTGAGGCCAGATTTGTACTCAGGTCCTCCTGACTCTAGGTCTGGTGCTCTATCCACTGCACCACCTAGTTGCCCCCCCCCCCATCTTTTATTTTATTCAATTCTCTTCCTACTCTTGATTTTATGACTGTTGGGGAGCCTGAATATTTCTCTTTGTAGTCTCATCCATCTATGGTCTTCTATTTTCATATAGAACTACAAATACCTGAGTCCAGATTCTGGTGGAAGAGAATGAACAGAGGAGAGGCTATAGTTGCTCTTCTGACTGGCATGGTCTTAGCAGGGAGTAGATAAAAGATTTGAATCATAATGGGGGGGTGGAATCCTCCATTTGGGCCTGTAGAGAATCAGGTTAACCTTTTTTTTGTGAGGCAATTGGGGTTAAGTGACTTTCCCAGGGTCACACAGCTAGTAAGTGTTGTGTCTAAGGCTGGATTTCAACTCAGGTCCTCCTGAATCCAGGGCCAGTGCTCTATCCACTGTGCCACCTAGCTGCCCTTTTTTTTTTTTTGTGAAGCAATTGGGATTAAGTGACTTGCCCAGGATCACACAACTAGTAACTTTTATTTTTATTATTACTTACTTCATAAGGCCTACATTCCCAAAAAGGGGCAGTTGGTTAATACAGTGCATAGAAACAAGAAGACTAGTTCAAATTCACTCAGACACTAGCTGTGTGACTCTGAGCAAGTCACTTAACCCTATTTGCCTAGTTCCTTATCAGGAAAATGAGTTGGAGAAAGAAATGGCAAACCACTCAAGTATCTTTGCAAAGAAAATACTAAATGTAGCTGTGTGACCCTGGGGATGTCACATGCAAAAAAAAATACCAAATGGGGTCACAAAAAGAGTCAAACAGGACTGAAACAACTGAACAGCAACATCCTGAAAAAGGATACTTTTTTTTGTTTTGTGTTTTAAAATTTTTTTAAAGTATGTGCTTCTTTATAACCAGGGTATCTAGAAAGGCCCTTTATCATACCAAATGTGGCAGACAAACTTTACAGGATAATGTTCATTCTATAAAGGAATAACAACCAAACTGCTAGTGTTGGTAAAACGTGATATGATTGAATATAATAACCTCATGCTTATATTTTTTCTTCACATTTGGAGCATATTGTATGAAGTATTACTTCTGAATATAGAATTAGTTAAAATAAAGCTTTTTTTTTTTGCCAAATCAGTCAGACCATTTATTACTTTCCTTTTTTGTTCATAAAATTATACCAGGACCTTTGGAAAAATATTTTAAAAAATACACAATTCCAAGGGGGCAACTAGATGGTACAGTGGATAAAGCAGGGGCCCTGGATTCAGGAGGACCTGAGTTCAAATCCAGCCTCAGACACTTGACACTTGCTAGCTGTGTGACCCTGGGCAAGTCACTTAACCCTCATTGCCCCACCCTCCCCCCAAAATATACAATTCCTGATATCACTGATTTTGCAATATAGTTAAATAGCTAGAAATTAAATTATTATTTTGTAAGTATAAGATGAATAATTGTGAAAATACATTCCTACTAAATTATAAGTACTCTAAGTACAGGAGCACTATTTGTTATGAAAAATTTTGTATTTTACTCATAACCTTAATATTCTGCTTTGCAACTAGTAGGACCTTTAAATATTTGTAGAACGAGGAAACTTGAGATGACTTCAAAACATGTAAATGTCAACAATCATAAAATAGAGTATAAACCAACTAATATATATCAAAAAATCAACTTCTTATGGACTTTTATACCATAGGTAAAATGAGAGGGGTTGACTAGGTAACTTCTAGGATACCTTTCATTGCCAACCACAAATCTGTTAAACTACATTGAACTAACTGTTGTTTAAAGCTTATATTAGCAGTTTATTAAAATAAAGTGTATATTCATAACTTGCAGTTACATTTTAATCTTAGTTATAAGCATGTGATTATTACCAAGACAATAAACATGACAGTTCTCAGGAGGAAAAAAGTAACATGTAAAATAATAATAATAACAAAGCCCTGAGTAACAGATTCCAGATTTGCATCATTTTCCCCTGAATTTGCATAAGTTGGTGATTTCAATTCAGTTTTGAACTCATCCATACTCAGAGAGAAACAGAGACATTATATGTAATTTTTTCCCCTTCAATCCTTAAAAATATGCAAAGGACAGATTAGAGAAGAAATCTGGAAGAAAAAATTCATGATCAATAGATATCAGTGATTTAATTTCATGTTAATAATGCTTAGGAAGAAGGGGTAATACAACTACAGTTTCAAGAACACAGAAACATTGGTAGGTTGTAGTTGTAATCAAAACACTAAAATCTTAATTCATTCATGAATATTGTCTTTAGTTTTTGCTACTGAAACCATGGTTACCATATATTTATTTTTAAATTCCTTGCCAAAGATCCTGTTTAAGTTACCTTGCTATTTACTTTTCTCCATGTGCTCCTCTTTTCACTTAAGGATTTAGTATAGATGTGCTATTTCCCACTGCCTTCACAACTTTGACATGTCTAACACAAGTTGTTGGAATAACTGGAGCATCAGTCTTTCTGACAATCTGTCTATAAGATAATCCTTTTAACTTCCCCCTAAGAGCATCATGTCTCTATTTCCTTCAGTTGTTTCTCTTCTCAGTCATGATTATCAACATGGCTGATTGTTTTTGTGATGGTTCTCACTAGGCTAAGAGGAGCTCATGACATAAAGACAAATTAAAATTGGAGACATACTGTCCATTGCCAGCCTGAGGGAATTTTGATTGAATCATTGAGAAGTTAAATGTATCTATCAATCACCTCACATTCCCAGGAATAATAAAAACTTTTCAAATGGAAACACACATTTTAAGAAAAACTCTGGTTTGATATTGAGAACATGTGCTTAACACCTAGGTTAAAACTTGTAAATTGAATTAAATGCTCATAGTTTCTGTCCTCTAGCAAATTTAGAATTTACATTAGTCAATATCAACAGTGATATTTTTTTTAATTTATGGGAATTTTGTTCAACTTAATCATTTTTCAAGTTTTATTGATTCATCTTGTTTCACATAACAAAAAAAAAAGAGAAGAAGGAAATATGCTAATATGCTTCCTAATCCTTTGGAGTTCTTCTCTATAGCAAACAAAAATAATTAAGTAAAAACAACTGACACCATCTGAAGGGATATGTCAAATGATATACACACAGTCCCCTACTTTTCCATTATGAGTAAAGAGAAATATTTCTGTTTCCATTCCTTGCAATTGAGATTCAGAATTAAAATTATTTAACATTAAATAGCAATTATAATTTTGTTTTCATCATACTATTTTAATCACTATGAAAATCCTAGGAAATGAAACTAGTGAGGTTTGGTTCATATAAGTCTCCCCATGTTTCTATGAATTTCAAATATTAATTCATTCTTCAAGAATGATAATCATAGAACCATAAGATTATAAAATGATATTTGGAAGTTGCTAAGAGAGCATCGTACCACATCAAATCTCTTCCTTTTTTTTCTTTTATAAATAAAAAAATGAACCCAGGGAAGTTACATGATTTTGCAATGGTCAATGAATAAATCAATAAACATGCATTTAATAAGTGTTTGCTATGTGGCAAGCATTGAACGAGACATTAGGGAGACATTTTTTATATAAATATTTTATTATTTTCCAGTTACATGTAGAGATAGTTTTCAACATTTGTTTTTATAAGATATCTAGTTTCAAAATTTTCTCCCTCCCTCCTCTCCCTCCCCCCTCCCCAAGATAGCAAGCAATTTGATATAGGTTTTATATATATATATATATATATATATATATATATATATATATATATATATATATTCAATCACATTAAACATATTTCTGCATTAGTCATGCTGTGAAAGAAGAATCAGAGCAAAAAGGAAAAACCTCAAAAAAACAAAAACAGCAACAACATAAAACAATAGAAATAGTAAGGTTATATCTGTATCTAGATTCCACAGTTCTTTTTTTTCTGTATTTGGAGAGAATTTACAATCATGCATCCTTTGGAAATATCTTGGACCATTAAATTGCTGAGAAGCATCAAGTCTATCACAGTTGATCAACACATAATGTAAAAAAGTAAGAAACTCTTTTTGAGGCAGAGGTAAAGAAGGAATTCATTTGAAGTATAGGGTCCAGTTAGTGCAAACATATGTGCAGGAAATTGAGTCCCATGTGTGAGTAACTGAAAAAATGGGGAAAATAGTGATTAAATATGTATTGAAAATAAAAGTTGAAATTTTATCATAGAAGCAAATAGAACATTAGGAGTCCTCCATATGTATTGAGCAATGTGCTAAGAAATATGCTTGAAGAAATTTATTTATATGTCTGTGACACTTAGATTGGAAAGCAGAAAAACAGAAGGCAGGTAGACCTGTTAGGAGTCAGAAGGTTTTTGGAATTTTCTAGGTATGCATAGTTAAATACATAAAATAAATCTGTGACTATGGGAATATAAAGGAAGAGGCTCCATGTGAGAGATACAGAGAAATACCTGATAAGATTTGGAAATTATAGATAATGTATGGTTAGGACTAAGTACTGATTTGAAGATCACACTAAGGGTCCAAACTTGGAGAAGAGTCAGACCTTCCACAAAAATAGGCAAGTTTAGAATTTGTTGGTTTTGGGAAAAAGAGAATAAATTCCTTCTAGAGGATATTCAGTTTGAAATGTTCAATAGATCATTTTTGTGCTGTGGAACTGAAGCCCAAGGGGGAAAAATTGGCATTGGATATAGAAGAGATTGGGAAACCATCTTCATTAAGATTACAATTAAATTCATGGCAAATAATAATATCAGCAACAGAAAAGGTGTAAGAAGAGAATAAATGAAGGGAGGAGCAGAGCTTCAGGTAACACCACAGTTAAGGGGCATGATAATATGAAAAGCAAGAAAATGAGACTGAGATGGGGCCAAAAAGGTAAGAGAACTAAGAGAGAATGTTGTCATGAAAAACATTGAGAAAAGCGTATCCTTTAGAAGAGGGTAGTAAACAATGTGAAATGTAGCAGATTGGTTTAGAATGAAGACTGAAAAAAAGACCACCAGATTTGATTACTTACCTTACAGAAAGGAGTTTCAATTTAGTGATGAGAGAGGAAACCAGACTGCAAGTAATGAATGAATGGAGAGGAAGTGGAAGGAATGTAGACAAATTTTTCTAGGAGTTTGGCTGAGAAAGAGTTGTGAGAAATTGAGGAGATGGGAAAACCTAGTGAAAGTTACTAAGGGAGTAAACAAGAATACAAAAATTGAACATTGGCCCTCTTATTTGATAAATAAAATTAGTTACTCTTTTTTACTTAAGGAAAAAAATTAATTAATTTTATTTAAAAAAAAAAGAAACACTAAATTAAGATACCCAAAAATGAAAATAAAAAATCATAAGCAATGAAGAGGGGATAAAGAAAAAAATATTAGAGACTATTTTGCCAAATTTTATGCCAAATAAATTGATAACTGAAGTAAAATAGATGTATATTTGCATTAATGTAAAATACACAGATTAACTAAAGGAGAAATAGAAAATTTAAATAAATATCTTGAAGAAAAATAAATTGAATAAGTCATAAAATAACTCTCAAAGGAAAAATATCAGGTACAGATGCACTTAAAAGTGAATTTTATAAAATATTCTTAGAAAAATTAATTCCAATAGTAGATAAATAGTTCTCAAAGATAAAACTTTCTTCAAAATTCCTTCTTTGAGATAAATATGGATCTAATTCTCAAACCAAGGAGAGAAAAATTGGAGAAAAAATGTTTCTAGACCAGTATCTCAAATATCTCTTAATGTAATAATACTAACTAAAGTAATAGGTACACAAGATATTAGAATGGATTATAAACTACATTTAGATTGGATTTTTTTTTTTTTTTTGCAGGGCAATGGGAGCTAATTGACTTGCCCAGAGTCACACAGCTAGTGTCAAATGTCTGAAGCCAGATATGAACTCAGGTCCTCCTGAATCCAGGGCTGGTGCTTTAATCCACTGTGCCACCTAGCTGCCCCCTAGACTGGATATATACTAGAATACAATATACATGCACATGTCTGTATAAATAATACACACATGGGATATATATTCACATCCCTATATATACATACATATCTAGCTATATTGATTTAAAATCATATTAAAATAGAAAAATAATTTCTATGTTTCAATTTAGGAAAAATAGATAAAATATAATACCCATTTATGTTCTTTAAAAATATTACCTTCCTTTAATGTTATAAAACAAAGGTGTTAGATACACCGGCCATGGCCAAGATCATTCTAAAATTTAATTAGGAAATATTGAACAATTTTTAAAAAATATACTAATATATAGATATTAACATGTGGATTACTAAATCAATATGCACCTGCAAGGATCCTTATGTACAATTTGGTGCCCTGCCTTTCTATTAGAATTTGACACACTGCCATATAATCCTTATCTATAACCAAGAAATAGTAAAATTCTTTTTTTGTTTTTTAAAAATATTATTTCTATTTAGCATTCTTGTCTTTTTAAAATTGTTGAGTTTGAGATTCCTTCACTCCCTCCCAACTATCCCTCACCTATAGAGAAGACAAGCAATAGGATATTAATTATACATATGAAATCATGCAAATAATTTCCACATTAATCATATAACAAAAAAAGTTTTAAAAATTAAGAAAGTGAGAACATTATATTTCAATTTGCACTCAGAGTTCACCAGTTCTCTCTCTCTGGAGGTGGATAGCATGTTTCCATCATGAGTTCTTTCAGATTGTCTTGGAATACTATTTTGATCACAGTAGCCAAGTCTTTCATAATTGATCATTAGTACAACATTGCTGCTTCTGTGCATAGTGATCTACCACTTCTTCTATCTTCACTTTGTATCAGTTCATATAGGTCTTGCCATGTGTTTTTTTCTTCTGAAATCATCCCTGCCATTATTTTCTATAGCTTTATAGTACTCCATAACAATCTTATGCAATAACTTGCTTAGGCATTCCCAAGTTGATAAGTATCCTCCTGATTTCTGATTTTTTTGCTAATGCAAAAAGAGCTGCTATTAACATTTTTGTATAAATAGGTTCTTTACCTTTTTCTTTTATCTTCTTGGAGTATAGACCTAGTAATGGTATTTCTGGATAAAATGTTATGCAGCATTTAATAGTCCTTTGGACATATTCAAAGAATATCTGTAAATGACTAAAGTATTTTGAGTATTATCAAAAATTCAAATCAACTAAAAAGGACTTATTAAAGAAGATGCTATCCATCTTCAGAGAAAGAACTTATAAATAGAATTATGCATAGTATACCTTTACATTTAAATACATGTCTATACATATACATATATATGCATATATCTACATATACGCATATACACATACATGTACATACAGCCATATATGTGTTTATATGTACCTATGATACCTCTCTCTGTGTATGTGGGGTCAGGAGAGAAGGGAGATAGTTTGGGACTTTAAAATGTAACAAAAGTAAATTAAATTAACATTTTAAAAAACAGTCCTTTGGCCATAGTTCAAGATTATTTTCCAAAATGGTTGGACCAGTTTGCTATTCCACCAACAGTTCATTAATGTATCTATTATCCTTCATCCCTTCAAACATTTCTCACTTCTGATAGTTATGAGTTGGTACATGAGAATTGTTTTAATTTGCCTTACTTTTATCAATAGTTCTTTAAAACATTTTTATATGACTATAAACAGATTTGATTTATTCTTTTGAGAACTGCCTGCTTAGATATTTTGTCCCTTCATCAATTGGGGATTGGTTCTTATTTTTATAAATTTTACTAATGTCCTGAAACATTTGAGAAAGAAAACCTTTATCTGAGAAATCTGGCTTTAAAAATATTCATATGATTTCATTCTTTATGGTACCTTTTACCAAAATGCAGTTTCATTAATTATCTCTTTTAATTAGATCTATTTTTACTTTTCTACTACCTGACATCAGGATTGCTGATCCTGCCTTTTGTTTGTAACTATGTTAGAGCATGTTCAACTTTTTCCATTTTTGACTCCTTTATGCCCAAGAAACAAGAAATTTTTACATGATCATAAGATCATAAAATGGGTGTACATAACCTTCTACTATTGTCAAGTTTTTTCACGACTCCCACAATCCCTTATGGGGTTGTGACCCACAGCTTAAGAAGTTTTACACTATATGTATCTATCTGTTTCAAGTTTGTTTCTTGTAAACAACATAGTGCTGGATTCTGGTTTCAAATCCTTTCTTCTATCTGCTTCCATTCTATGGGTTAGGTTATCCTGTTCACATTTACAGCTATGATCACTAAATTTGTATTTTCTTCCATCCCATATTTTTAGTTTATCCTTCTCTCTATCTTTTTATATTGCTCCTCCTCAAAAATATGTCTAGCTTCCAACCACTGCTTCCCTCAATTTAGCCTCCCCTCAAAATTCTCTGCTGCTGCTATCATACCCACTTCCAAGGCCTACTGCTGCTGCTCTTGCCAGGCTCTGTGCTTGTGCCCACCCTGATGTTGTTGATCTTTTCTGTGGACCTTCTAAGTTGTCTCATGATGGAAAAATGTCTACCTCTGACCTTTTGTTGGCTCTGCTCCTCCAAAATTTGATTTGAAGTATTGTTTAAAAGTTGTCAGGAGTGGAGTTTATGGAAAGTTCAGCTGAGTCCTATCTCATACTCAGCCATTTTCCATCAGCCACCAACTATCATTATTTTTACTTGAAAAATACTACATGGGCAGCTAGGTGATGCAGTGGATAAAGCACTGCCCTTGGATTCAGGAGGACCTGAGTTCAAATCCAGCCTCAGACACTTGGCACTTACTAGCTATGTGACCTTGGGCAAGTCACTTAACCCTCATTGCCGCATAATTTTTTTTTTAATTCATAAATTAAAAAATACTACAGGTAATTATGTAAAGAACAAGGGTAAAGTGGGAATATTAAATCTTACCATTATAATTTTATATAATTCTAGAAATGTTAGCAACTGGTGCGAGACAAGAAAGGGAAATTGAGGGAATAATTATGGAGGAGAACAGCACTTTTTGTGTGTGTGTGTGTGTGTGTGTGTTGTTTTTGTTTTTGTTTTGTTTTTGGCAGGATAGCAATAAGGAGTAAATGAGTAGACACTAAGTCAGTCAGGATATTATATGATATTCTTCAAGACACAGTATACAAAAAGAAAAAAAATCTCTTCTGTGCTCAAGAAACTTACATTCTACTGGAAGGAAAGAAACATAAATACAGAGAAGACTTACAAATTATATACAAAATAAAAGTAAAATAATTGAGTAGAATAACATTACCAAAAGATGGGGTAGAAACCTGGCATCTACCTAGGCTAAGCAGGTTGGTAGTGTCATGGGTAGAGTGTGGGGTGAGCCTTAGAGTCAGGAAACTTCAGTTCAAATTCTGTCTCAGGCAATTATTGAAAAAATATCCATTGGCAAATCATTTCGCTTCTCTACATTTTAGTTTCCTCATCTGGAAATAGGGATGGTAATAGCTAGCACTTACCACAAAATTTTGCATGATGATCAAGTGAGTTAACATTAATAAACACTTTGTAACTCTCAAGGTGGTGTATAAATTCTTGCAATTATTGTTATTCTTTATCCAGCCATTGTACTGGAGATAGTAGTAAATCTCAAGAAGTATTAGAGATTATAAGAGGTAAAAAATGATTCTAAAGCCATGTAGATTAGATTAGGCATACATAACAACAGTTAATTATCTGAAGGTACATCTTACATAGGATTATATAAAACCTTACTGTGTAGAAACTAGTAGAAATCCCCCCCCTCCTGAGCACATGCACACATATATGTTTAAATGCTGTATTTTTTCTATTTAAAAATTGCTTTGTAAAATGAATATAGTTTAGATATTCATTAAAGCAAGCAGTGCATTTCTGTGGTTGTCATACCCTGTTGGTGTAGAATTTTAGATCTTAAGGTTTAAATCTGAAACAGGAAATGATCAGACAGCACTCATGATTTGCCTTGGGCCTCAGCCTAATAGCCTCAATACTTCATCAAACAATGAGTATAAGAGAAAATACAAAAAGAAGCAAATGTTGTCCTTTAATGACTTAGCTCTTGAATATTATCAATGATGGATCAACCTCAATTTGCCCAGAGGTTTTTTTGGGACAATAGCCAAAGAGGAAATTCTCATATTAAAGGAGAATGTGATCAAATGAACACACTGTTCCCTAATGCTATTTTTCTTTCTTCTATTTTGTTAAGTACCCAGGGTATTATAATTGCTCATCTGAATTCCCTTGCCACCCCAAGCCTGAAGTCATGGAAAATCTCCACTAAAAAAATGATATGGCAATGTTTTCCACAAAACCTTTATGAGGGACTATTTCACAATCATTGAGTTGGATTTACATTTAACAGAATCTGTTATCCTTTGTTTCTCCTAAGCCCCAATATTTTTCCAGTTACTTCCATTTCTTCCTTATTGAGCCTATGATTGAAATATATGAATAATCCCAAAGTATGTGACCAAAATGTATCATGAAATATGTATGATTAAATTGGCGACTGCTTTGCTTTGTCCAGCACAGTCTGTGAATCCCTATGGCACATTTTTTTCAGCATGTTCAAAGTAATTAAGTGTAGGGAAACCCATTCAGTTTTTTTTTTCCTTTTTTCCCCCATAAAAGTATTTTATTATTTCCCAGTTACAAGTAGAGATAGCTCGCAACATTTTTTTATGAGATTTCTAATTTCAATTTTTTCTCCCTCACTCCCCTCCCTCCCACCTCCCCAAGACAGCAACAATCTGATATAGGTTATATATGTACAATCATATTAAAAATATTTCTACATTAGTCATGCTATGTGAGAAGAATCAGAGCAAAAAAGAAAAACGTCAAAAAAGAACAAAAACAACAGAGATAGTATGGTTCAAGGGAAACCCATTTTGTACATGTTCATATTGACTTTAAGATGTAGGATTTTCCTTATGTAAAAGTAAATTCATCTTTTCATTCCAAATTATTTCTCTCTAGATGCCCTCTGAGAGAATAGCTATTTGTTTTTGGGCAGATGAATAAAATTATTTAAAACTATGTGATATTATTCTCTAGAAATGTCAGAAGATATTGTTAAATAAATTTTGTTGTGGTTCCACAGCTTAATGTTATCTATTTAGTTATTCTATGCTCAGGGAAAAATAAAACTAAAAATGATTTACTTCAAAAAAATACTGCTTTACTTTAATCAAATAAAATCCTAGAAAGCTTATATTTTCTCCAACAATTAAGTATACTATTTTTTGAAATTTCTAATATATTTTATTTTATATTCCCCATATCCATGTTAAATTTTTTAGCATTCATTTTAAAATTTTGATTTTTAAATTATCTCTCTCCTTCCCACATATACCTCCATGCTCCTTGAGAAGGTAAGTGATATGAAATCAATTATATATGAAAAATATACAAAATATATTTTTCATATTAGCCAGATTGCAGAAGAAAACAGACAAATAATCTTTCCAAAAAATAAAGACAGCCAAAAAAAATATGCTTCAATCTGCCCTTAGAGTTCGTCAGTTCTCTCTATGCAGGTGAATAACATTTTCATCATAAGTCCTTCAGAATTGACTTGGATTGTTGTGTTGATCAAAGTGGCTAAATCTTTCATAGTTGATCATCCTTAGAATATTGCTATTACTAAGTACAATACTTTCCTGGGTCTACTCCCTTTATTTTGCATCAGTTCACATAATTCTTACCAAGTTTTTCTGAAAACTTCCTATTTATCATTTGTTATGGAGCAATAGTATTCTATCACAATCATTTCCTACAACTTGTTCAGCTATTCCTCAATTGATGGGCATTCCCAAAATTTCAAATTCTTTGACAGCAAAAAAAAACCTGAAAGTACTTTTCCTTTTTCATCCCTCTCTTTGGAATACAGATTTAGTAGTGGTTTTGGTGGGTCAAATACTGCACAGTTTTATAGGCCTTTCATTATAGTTCCAAAGTAGTCTTCAGAATGGGTAGACTAATTCATAACTACACTAACAGTGCATTAGTGCATTCTATAATGTAGAATAGGTAAAAAGAATTTTTTAAGTTGTAGGACTGTGTCCCATTTCTTTTCACATCCCCACTAGCATTTGTCATTTTTCTTTTCTGTCATGTTAGTCAATCCAATAGGTATAATGTGGTATCTCAGAATTGTTTTAATTTGTATTTTTCTAATCTGTGGTTATTTAGAGTATTTTTTAGTCATTGGTGGTTTATTTTACACAAATAAAAATGTGCACAGTTTTACTCATTTTCTTCACTCTTCAGTCTAGCATTTGGATTGGTGATTTTCATGACTAGCTGAGCTGCTTTATCAATTATGGTTTCCAATTCTTTGAGGAAACACTGTGATCAATCTCAGCACTGTACAATTTGTTACACATCAGCAGCACTTCTACCTCTTTGATGTTGTGCACCAAAAGCTTCCTGAACCCACTAGGTAACATGTTTTGTCTTCTTATTGCTTCTATAACCAAAATTTGGCATCAAGATCTGGCCCTTGAATCATTTTTACACTCTGTTTTCAGTGCCTCTTGGTTTATGCCAGTTTCTCTTGATCTTGACATATTGGCTTGACTGGTGGTAGATGAACTTCTTGGTCCTCTTCTTGAAAATTATGGGCTTCACGAGCAGTCTGAGGGGAGGCATGGGCCAGGGAAGAGAGAGCTGCATCTCCTCAGGAAGAGCCAAAGGAAACTATTTAGAGTATTTTTATGTGATTGCAGATAGTTTTGATTTCTTCATCTGAAAATTGTCTTTTCATATAAGTTGCCCTTTTATCCATTGGGAAATGACTCATTTAAAATTTGACTCAATTCCATGGATAATTGAGAAATAAGACCTTTATCAGATAAACTTGCTATAAATTTTTCTCTTCCACCCCCATTTCCTGCTTTTTCTCCTAATTTTGGCTGCATTAATATTGTTTATGCAACCCCTTTTTAATTTCACATAATTAAATTATCCATTTTCCTTCCATGATCTCCTCTATCTCATGCTTAGTCATAAATTCTTCCCTTACTAACAGATCTGGCTGGGACATTTTTCCATGCTCCCCTAATTTATTTATAATCTTCTTTGTGTCTAAATAATTTATCCATTCTGACCTTATCTTTGCCATATAGTGTGAAATGTTGGTCTATGCCTAGTTTCTTCCAGTTTTCCAAGAATTTGTTTTGTAAAATGGTGAGTTCTTATCCCAAAAGTTTGGATTAAACTTGGATAAACCTTAGATTACTATCATCATTAACTACAGTGTTATTATACCTAATATTTTCCACTGATCCACCATACTATTTCTTAACCTGTAACAGATGCTTTTCATGATTATCAATTAGTAATAAAGTTTAAACTCTGATACTGGTAGGTTGTCTTTCTTCACATATCTTTTCATTAATTCCCTTGATATCCTTGACCCTTAATTCATCCAGATGAAATTATTATTTTTTTCTAGTTCTATAAAATAATTCTTTACTGGTTTGAATCATAAGTTGTGGGCCCAAAGTACCCCAGAAGTTCTCTGGGGCACATCAAGGAATCTTGTCCTTGAGAAACGAAACCAGAGGACAGATATGTCTAGAGAGATAAGTGGAACCAGATCAGACTGAGCTAGCTTCCAGACCTCCACCCTCCATTCTGATCTCCCTTACCCCTGGAGAGATAACTTTGGGTGTGGCTGCAGCCTTTGTGTCCTGAAGAGAGAGATGGCTTGAGAGATCAGTAGCCAATCCTCACCCAGTTCTTCTAGTCACTACCAGTGGGGAATGGTCCTCCACTCCTCACCCAATTCCTCTAGCCACCACCAGTGGGGGATGGTCTTCCCTTACTAAAGGAACTTTCCACAGGTAAATGGTCTATGGGACACCCAGTTACATGGCTCAGTGGCAAAAGGACTATGTCTGGAGTTAGGAACACTCATCTTCCTGATTTCAAATACAGCCTCAGACACTTACTAGATCTATGACCCTGGACAAATGACTTAAACCTGTTTGTCCTTAGTTTCCTCATCTGTAAAATGAGCTGGAGAAGGAAATGGCAAACCACGAAAGTACCAAAATAGGGTCACAAAGAGTAAGATATTACTGAAAAACAACTGAACATCCACGTCAAAAACCAGGTGAGCTGGGGTGAGATGGTTTCAGATTTGTCTTTAAAGAAAATTCTTTTAGAACTTGGAAAGTAAGGCAAAAAATGCAATGAATACCTAGAGGCTATGGCTGGGCCATACCAGGGTATGCTAGCAGTGATATCTGAGCACAGATCAGCAGAAAAGCATTGGGGAATTTGGAGGAAGGGCTGGTGTCCCATAGAAAAGCTTTCTACCCCAAGAAGAGAAAATTTGGAAGAAGACATTTGGAAGAAGAATGTAAATAGTGAACCTCATGAGTCATACTGATACAAAGGCTCTGAATCTCTGAATGTCTTTATATCTACCTGAAAAAAATAACTCAAGTCAATTCTTAAAATAAAGATACATTACAAAAAGGGACAGTGCAAAAAGGACTAGTTTCTCATTTAAAAGTTATGTGACAAATCTCACCATATCTCTTTATCTCATTTTCCTTATCTGTAAAATGAGGTTAGACCAGATAGTCTCTGAGACTCTTTAACAGTCTAAGTCTATCATGCTATGCATTTTAAGTACCTCCTGTATATAAGGCACTGTGAATACAAAGAATTTTTTTAAAACCCTCATACTAAAGACTATTACATTTTATTTTTCAGGAATCAAAGTCACAGAGGATTAAAAAGTATGGAGGGGTTCCAACCCCTGGTGATAAAGGGAGGTATGCAAATTGAGGAGCAATCCTTCAAAAAAATCCTTTTCCTTATTTGAAGTCCATGTGGTGATGAAGTATAATTTGACAGTGTCTTTTTTACATTAGCTCATCCTAAGAAAGTTATCATCTCCCTCACCCTTTCTCTAATTCACACTAAATGTTACCAACTTCTTTTTCTTCATAGGTTCATTTTTTAAAAACTCTTTACCAGAGGGTAGCTAGGTGGAATCCCTGAAGACTTTTGTACAAAGGGGTAACATTGTCAGACTTTTGCATTCTGAATAGCCATATGGTAATTAACTGGAGGATGCATTAGGGATGGGAGAGGATGGATTCAAGAAGACCCATAAAGAGCCTATTATAATAGAGGCAAGAGATGGTAAAGACTTTAACTCGGGCAGTTATGTTATTTTTTTAAAAGCTAAAATTAATTTAAAGAGCAAAAACTACTGCTACATGAAGAATTATTTAAACTTGAAATCAGTAATTATTTGCATGCTATGTATTGCCAACACTAAATGTCATTGTGCACCAGTCACTTAAGTTTCTTGATCTATAAAATATGGATAATGACCTCACAGAGTAGTTATGAGGAAAGATTTTTTAAAGCACTATGAAAATATGTTATTATCATATATAGTTCTCCATAACTAGATGATGGACATTTAATAAAATATTTTAGTACAATAATTCTACATCTCTTTTATATGTACTCACATGAATTATTTCTCTATAGGGCCTAAAAATGAGGTACAAAATAATTTATCACAATAGAGCTATATGTAAAATATTAGCAGTTCTAGCTCTCAAAATGTGCCCTACCAGTTTTGTGGTACATAGTGTAATTATCAGTATTTATATTATATTCTTGGACTATTTATTTCTGATCATTCCAATTCATCCACTGATGTTTTTATTTCTATATCAAAGGAGAGAATAAAAAAATGCAAGGTATTATATTCTTAGTATATTGTCAAATTAATATTAGGGGGGAAAGCCTGAAGTACTTTATTTGGAGTCAAAGGTTCTTGGTTTAAATCCCAACTCAAATATGTATTACCTGTGTTAGTATGGACAAACCACTCATCCTTTCTGAGCTAGTTTATATTAACAAATATAAAAAAGTAGATGAAGTAATGTTTATGCTACCTACTTCATAAGAATCAAAGGCATTGCTACCTATAAAATGTTAAAGATACAGGAATTATTTTTTTCAACTGAAATCTAATCCTTTAAGCTTTTAGATTAATCAAACTTACTTTAAGCAGTAATAGAAGTGAAAAACTTAATTTTCAAATATTTCTATTCTGATATTTAGACAAACACTCCTATGAATAATAAAATCTAGCATTTATACAATGTCAACATTTTCAAAGCAATTTACCAATATCACCTCACAAGAGCTCTAGGAAATAGGTGTTGTTATTTCTTTTTTAGTCCAGATGGGGAAATGATGGCAGTCAGAAATTAAATCACTTGAACAGGGTCATGCAGGTCCCGAGTGTCAAAGACAAGATTTGAGTTCCAATCATCCTGACTCTAGATCCAACATTGTCTACTGCATCACTTCTATGACCTTTTAAGAAGCACTCTTCCCAACATTTATTCAAATTAAATCTATGAATGTGTAAATATGCATAAATATTCAAGGTATTTATAATGTAAATTTTGTACAAGTAATTCCCCCTGATTTTTTAAAAAAACAAATTATTTTACTTTTCATTCAACTCCTCCAGTTTCATGTTATTATAAAATAGACATATTGTAAAAATACAACCTCAGAAAGGTTAATTCTAAAAGATTTGCATGGATTAAGAGACAGATAATGAAGAGAGCTCTATTTTTCATAAAATGTTCACAGAGAAAAGAGAACTAATGTAGACACAGTGCAATGTGAAGCACAAAAAGATTGGGACTAATTCTCTCTCCACCACTTCTTTCAATTTTAACCACAGGAGAAAGAAAAACTAGTAAGTTCCTGGGGAGAAGGGGTAAAAATCTCTCATTCCTCCTTTCCATTGTACATATTATAGCCCTCTTTACAGAGACAAACCCACCCATACATTCCTAACTAAAGAAAAGAAAATGACTGACAAAAACACCTGTCAAGTAGCCAACTCTGACTTTTCTTGACCCTTGCAAAGAACTTTTATAGTATGTACACTACCAACAAACAAATACTTACACGTCAGGCTCAGTATAGACCCCAATGATGCTTTATAATTTATAATAGCTCCATAGTCTACATCCTTTACATAGAATTCCTGAGAACACACAACCAAATCAATTAAGGCATTTCATCTACACATAACCATATGTAAAGTTGTGTTCCTTTAGAAAATATAATTTAGATATCATGTAAATAACACTAATGCATCCACTTTGCTTAGGGAACAGATGCAATCATAAGGAGTCATTGGATTCATCTTTTTTTTTTCTCCTCTGATTTTCCACAAATTTCACAGATGAGTTTCATTTTTAAAACTGGCATTCTTTTCTTTGAGTCCTTTTCTTCCTTTATTTTGTACCTTTGGATATACATTAAATATTTAAATTAATAAATAATGTTAATTCCTGACCTATTTTTTTCCAAAAAAGCTTTAAATATCTTTTTAAATTGTTTATTTTAAATATTTTTAATCATAAGAGAATTTTATTATTTTCTAGTTACATGTAGAGATAGTTCTCAACATTTGTTTTTATAAGATATCTAGTTCCAAATTTTTCTCACTCCCCACTCCCCTTTTGAATATTTTTTTTTAATTTTTTGGCAGGGCAATGAGGGTTAAGTGACTTGCCCAGTGTCACACAGCTAGTAAGTGTCAAGTGTCTGAGGCCAGATTTGAACTCAGGTCTTCCTGAATCCAGGGCTGGTGCTTTATCCACTGTGCCACCTAGCTGTCCTCATTTTGAATATTCTTTTAAAAATTTCTGAATTCTCTCCATCTCTCTAACCCTTCTCCTACCCATTGTGAAGGCAATAAATATAATATCAATTTTACATGTTAAATCATGAAAAAACATATTATATTATATTCGTTTGGCCTATCCATGAGCAATTGAAAATTTTCCAATTACATAGATGTGATTTTATTTGTGTGAAAAGTAATTTGTAATTATGATCATAGAGTTCCTGGGTTTGTCTTGGCAGGTAGAATCCCAAGTATTTTAGATTGTCCACTGTTACTTTAAATGGAATTTCTCTTTCTATCTCTTGCTGTTGAGCTTTGTTTGTCTGCAAAGAGTGAAAAATTTTGTTTCCTTCTTGCCTATTCCAATTCCTTTAATTCCTTTTTTCTTCTCTTATTGCCATAGCTAACATTTCTAAAACAATATTAAATAATAGAGGTGATGATAGACATCCCTGTTTAACCCCTGATCTTACTGGGAAGGTCTCTAACTTATCCCCATTACATATAATGTTTGCTGATGGTATTAGGTACATACTGTTTATTATTTTAAGGAAAGCTCCACTTATTCCTATGCTCTCTAGTGTTTTTAATATGAATGAGTGTTGCATTTTGTCAAAAACTTTATCTGCATCTATTGTGATAATCGTATGATTTTTTTTAGTTTTGTTATTGATGTGGTTGATGATGTTGATAGTTTTCCTGATGTTGAACCAGCCTTGCATTCCTAGTATAAATCCCACCTTGTCATAGTGTATTATCCTGGTGATCACTTGCTGCAATCTCCTTGCTAATATATCTTTAAGATTTTTGCATTGATATTTATTAGGGAAATTTGTCTGTAATTTTCTTTCTCAGTTTTGCCTCTTTAGTTTAGGTATCACCACCATATTTGTGTCATAAAAGGAATTTGCTAGAACTCCTTCTTCACCTATTTTTCCAAATAGCTTTTATAGTATTGGAATTAATTATTCTTTAAATATTTGGTAGAATTCACTTGTAAACCCATCTGGCCCTAGAGATTTTTTCTTAGGGAGTTCATTGATGGCTTGTTCAATTTCTTTTTCTAAAATGGGCCTATTTATGGATTTTATTTCCTCTTTAGTTAATCTGGACAATTTGTATTTTTGTAAATATCCATCCATTTCATTTAGATTGTCAAATTTATTGGCTTACAGTTGGGCAAAATAGTTCCTAATTATTGCTTTAATTTCCACTTCATTGGTGGTGAACTCAGCCATTATATTTTTGATGCTACTAATTTGGTTTCCTTCTTTCTTTTTTTTTTTTAAATCAAATTAACCAAGTTTTATCTATGTTATTGTGTGTTTTTTTTTCATAAAACCAGCTCTTAGTTTTATGGATTAATCCTATAGTTTTCTTGCTTTAAATTTTATTAATTTCTCCTTTAATTTTCAGGATTTCTAATTTAGTATTTAATTGGGAATTTTTAATTTGTTCTTTTTCTAGCTTTTTTAGTTGTATGCATAATTCATTGATCTCCTCTTTCTCTTTTTCTTATTCATGTAAGCATGTAGAGGTATAAAATTTTCCCTAAGCACTGCTTTGGCTGCATCTGGTAAGTTTTGGTATGTTGTCTCATTATTTTCATTTTCTTAGATAAAGTTATTGATTGTTTCTATGATTTGTTGTTTGACCCACTCATTCTTTAGGATGAGATTGTTTAGCTTCCAATTGACTTTCAGTCTACCTTTTGTAAGGATTGGAATGACACCATCTGCTGGAGACTTACTATAGCAAAGCTCTACCATGAGGAGAAGGCCTCTGAGGGCAAGGCCATGCAGCTTTTATTTGGGTTCAGGAAGTGATGTTTGCTGGTGGGAGGAAGAGCGGGCGAGGCTGGCTCTCTCGCTCTCTTTCCTCAGGACTCTGGTGGAGAGTGGAGCTAGAAATGTGCTCTGCCTTTAATAGATAGATGAATCTAGGCCTTTCTCTTTCTCTTCACCAAATTCTTATTCTCCTTATAAATGATTAAAAGTCTAAACTCTTCCTAAAGGTTATAATGTATTGGCAACCACTCATTAGATATTTTAAACAGACTAGCTAGAATTTTAGCCCCTTACAGATGGCTGACCACAAAGAGAAAAACTAAACCTACAATCTTCTGAACTGCTGGTTGAATAAGAAATTTCTTTTACTCTCTCCTTTTAAACTTTAAAGTATTGGCTGTTTACCCTTTAAATTTTCAAATGGGTTTTTTCAACTACCTAAGTACCCTGTTCCTGATTTAAGTCTGTTTAACCAGACAAATGGGGGATAAGATAATGTTAATTCTTTGGTTTTGTGGATTTTCTATTTTTATTTTTGTTAGAAGAGGCAGCAAGGTGCTCAGATAAGGGAATATAAATATCCCCCTCCTCTCCCAACCATGCCTTTTCAGAGATACCTCTGACTCCTGCAGCTTTTCCAAATTCTAACACTAATTGTTGCTCTAATTTTGAATGCCTGGAGACAATGACCCAGCCTCTAGAAGCCTTTAATCCCCTAAAAGGGGGGGGAAGGGGAAATCAGGCTTGAGTTCGATTCCCTGGTTGTGTACCACATGGGAGAGGTGATCTCATCCCTCCTCTCCAGATCCCACCTCCTTCCCCTCCTCTGTCACCACCTCCTACTCCTCCCATGGCCAAGTCCCTTGATCCTCCTGCCAGGGAAGTCCAGAGATCTGAGTTTGAGCATGCATAGCTTTCTCTACCTGCATTTGCAGCTTCTATTCAGGTATGGTAGCAGTCAGGCTCAACACTTCCCCAGCCTGGCTGTGATTCTGACTTGACTGGCTGTGGTTCTCCCAAACCAACCTTAAAAAAACCTTTAAATTAAAGATATGCTCATTTTGTTCATAACTTTGTTAACCTGATTTTGTTTTATTTAGTAACTTTATAAAGCATTTGTATTATGAAAGGATTGACAGAGAAAATAGAGGGGTTAAAGAGACAAACTTAAGCTGAATAAAAATGACAATCATCATCATATTTCAAGAAGACATATTTTATAGAAATGTAGAAGTAAGCAGCAAGGTATTAATATGGGTATTGGGGATTTTAGATATCAGAATCAAAAGTGTTCTAAATTCACTCAGAGAAATAATATCAGTTTAGAGGTTACATAGGATATCTATGCTATTACATCTACATTTTGAAATTAATGGTATGGGTATATTTTCATAGAGATGTTCATGCTTTTGAGATTGTGTTTTATACTTAGCTTTTTTAAAAAAGAGAATATTTTTAAAAGCTTTATATAGTCATATAATCAAGTTTATATTTTGTAATACTCTTATTAATATTAAGTTCATATTCATTTAGATTTCCCTAGTTTGAATTTCATTGTCTTTTATTCTTCCATGTGTATTTTCTTCTATTCATTCATCTATCTAATTTTGAAACAATGCAAGATGGTTTTGATTTGATAATACAATGTGAATTCTGGGAGTATTGTGCTCCCATATTCTGAGTTGTTTGTATTTGTTATTTTTTTTCTCTCAACTGATCATTTGATCGAACTCTATTTCCCTGGCAAATTGGTTGCCATGGCAAGTATAAATTGATTCTAGAAGTATTATTTTTGATAAGTATATTCCCCCCAAAAAAGAGGGGAACATTTGTAAAAGTTTTCTTTTTTCAAAAAAAAAAGTTTTCTTTAAGATTGTGTTGTGTTTTAATTTGTATTTGTATATGTTATGATTTTTCACAAAAGCAATTGTATACTTAGTAAAAAAAGGTATTATTTGAAATTATTGTGTAATTGTATATTGTATTCTGAGTTAAGGTACATTCAAATTTTTTGCGATCATATTATCCTCAATTTTTTAATCTATATGAGACTTGGATTATGGGAATTTATCATTTAAGACATTAATTGCCTTCATTCTGAGTTATCAGATGCCAATTGGCCAAGATGCGATCCAATCACAAGAGGAATACATGCAAGAGCAGACATTGAACTGTCACATGAAGAGAGACATGCATGAAATCAAGGTACAGCTGAGGGAATAGCTTTTGACAAATGTTGAGGTTGGTTTCTCTTGGTTTAATATTTTTCCCACAATAAAGTACAGATGGCTGGAAGTTTTCATCCTACCTATTTCATTCTACACCTGGTTCCTATGCCCCCTCCTATATACCTGATGTCATGGACATCTCAATCCCATGCATCTGATTAAGTCTGACTCAGTTTCCTCCAATATGTTTGGTGGCATGGATGTATATCCCATCCAACTATTTTAAGCCTGGCATACTGCATGGACAGTATATATTGCTCAAGTGTACTAATACTCATATCCCATCATTTCTCTGTTCTTTTATGGTAACTCCCATAATTATCTCAGGTGTCATGATAAATACAGTGTTGTATTTGGCCTTGACATCTGTTGCCAATCATATTAGATTCTTTAATTTCTCATAATGGCATGAGGATAATTAGGCAAATGATGCAAAAAAATGATGAGACAAAGATAAAAATTATTTTTTAAAATTAATTTTGCAGGAATTGTCTTCTCAATTTACCCTCTACAAGGGGGGACTATAGTAATATTAAGTTTTAGAGAATGTTTCAATTTTTGTTTTATTATGTTTCATGAATAACAACTAAGATTCTGAATTCCCTTAGACATGTTTTTGAGAACTCTCATTGTTTGATTTGATTATTGACAAAGCTATTTTAAAGTTGTGTTAAGCTCACCTTTGTAGGAAATTTTCCTGTCTGATTACCAGCATCCACACATCAACCCCTGAAAAGACTTCCATTCCATGATTATACCCAGAGGACATCCCAAGAATGATCTGAGAAAAGACTTTTAAAGACATTAAATGAACAGTTTTGTTTTGTTGATTTTGATTCCTTTCTGTTGTTACGTACACCATTTCTAATATGTATTCTCTGCATAGGCCCTCCCTCTGCAGGCTAGTGTCAAAGCATCAGTTCATGAAGGACCGCCCCTCTGGACAAAACTTTTCTCTCTCCCTTTTCTATATTGTTATTAACACATTGTTTGCTAACATGGGGTATTGTATTCTGTTATTTTTGACTGTTTCATCAAGGAAACACCCCATGTTTCTTGAAGAAACAAAGGGGAGACTGTAACGATTGGAATGATGCCACCTTCTGGAGACTTACTATAGCAAAGCTCCACCATGAGGAAAAGGCCTCTGAGGGCAAGGCCATGCAGCTTTTTTTTGGCATCTGGAAGTAACGTTTGCTGGTGGGAAGAAGAGGGGTCAAGGCTGACTCTCTCACTCTCGTTCCCCAGGACACTGATGGAGAGTAGAGCTAGAAATGTGCTTTCCTTTTAATAGATAGGTGAATCTAGGCCTTCCTCTTTCTCTTCACCAAATTCTTATTCTCCTTAATAAATTCTTAAAAGTCTAAACTCTTGCTAAAGCTTATAATTTATTGGCAACCACTCATTAGATATTTTAAACAGCCTAGCTAGAATTTTAGCCCCTTACACTTTCCATGGCTCTTTATTACATGTAATTTTTATTGCATCATGATCTGAGAAGGATGCATTTACTATTTCTGCTTTTCTACGTTTGACTATGAGGTTTTGGTGCCCTAATACATGGTCAATTTTTGAGTATTGCCATGGACCACTGACAAAAAGGTATATTACTTTCTGTCCCCATTCAATTTTCTCCTGATATCTATCATATCTAACTTTTCTAAGATTCTATTCACCTTTTTAACTTTTTTCTTATTTATTTTGTGGTTAGATTTATCTAATTCTGAGAGAGGAAGGTTCAGATCCCCCACTAGTATAGTTTAGCTGTCTATTTCCTCTTGTAATTTATTTAACTTCTCCCCTAAGAATTTAGATGCTACACCACTTGGTGCATATATGTTTGACATTGATATTACATCATTATCTATCATATGTTTTAGCAAGATGTAATTTTCATCCTTATATCTTTTAATTTGATCTATTTTTGTTTTTACTTTGTCTGAGATCAGAATTGCTACCCCTGCTTTTTTGACTTTAGCTGAAGCATACTATATTCTGCTCCAACCTTTTATTCTTACTCTGTGTGTATCTCTCTGCTTCAAATATGTTTCTTGTAAACAACATATTGTAGGATTCTGTTTTTTAATTCACTCTGCTATTTGCTTCTGATTTGTGGAAGAGTTCATCCCATTCACATTGACAGTTAAGATTACTATTTATTTCACTCCATTCTCTTTTCCCCTTTGTTTGCACTATTTTTCCCCCTTCTTTCACTCTATTCCTCCTGACCAGTGTTTTGGTTCTGACTGCTGCCTCCCTCAATCTTCCCTCCCTTTTATCAGTTGCTCTTCCTTTTCTTGTCCTTTCCCCCCCTCTGCTTCTATCCTCCCTTCAATCAGTATCACCCTATTCCCCTTCCCCTTTTGTTTCCTTAAAGAGTAAGCTAAGTTCCTTTATAGAAATTGAAGTGTATGTTATTCCCTCCCTGAACCAAATCTGATGAGAGTAAGTTTGAAACAATGCTCACCCCCTCCCTTCTTTCCCTCTATTGTAATATATATACATTTTTGGTGTCTCTTCATATAATATAATTATCCCCATTCCATCTCCCCCTTCCTCTCCTCCCACTAGTCTCATTTTATTCCCCCTTAAATTGCTTTATATCATCACATCAAAGTCAATTTAATAACAATACCTTTACAGAGATACAAACACCAAGAGTTAAAAGTATTATCCTCCCTCATAGGGATATAAACAATTTAACCTTGGAAGTTCCCTATTTCACTTAATGTTGATCTTTTCTTCTTAAAGAGAATGTTCAGTTTTTCTGGGTAGTTGTTTATGGGTTGTAACACAAGCTTATTTGTATTCCTGAATATCATATTCCAAGCCCTGTGATCCTTTAATGTTGAAGCTACCAAGTCCTGTGCAATCCTGACTGTGGCTCCATGATATTTAAATGGCTTCTTTCTGGCTGCTTGGAGTATTTTCTCCTTCACCTGATAATTCTGGAGTTTAGTTACAATATTCCTTGAAGTTGTCCTTTTGGGTTCTCTTTTGACCAGTGATTGGTGGATTCTTTCATTGATGATTTTATTCTCTGATTCTGTAATTTCAAGGCAGTTCACCTTGGTAATTTCCTGGAATATGGTCTTTCCAGTTGTTTGCTTTTTTTTTTTTCTGAAACCATTCTGCTTGTCATTTCTTACAGTATAATAGTTTTCCATCAAAATCATATGCCAAAACTTGTTCAACCATTCTCCAGTTAATGAGTATCCATTTAATTTCTACTTCTTTGGCACTGCAAAAAAGAGCTGCTATAAATATATTTTAGCAAAAATAGTATTTTTCCCTTTTCACTGATATCTTTGGGATACAGACTTATTAGTGGTTTTGCTGTTTCAAATACTATGCACAGTTTTATAGTCCATTGATCATAATTCCAAATTGCTCTGCAGAATGGATGACTTCACAACTCCATGAACAGAGCTTCAGTTTCCTAATTTTTTTTTACATCCCTCCAATATCTTTCATTTTTCTTTTCTCTCATATTAATCAATCTGACAAGTTTGAATTGGTATATAGAGAGCTTTATTTTCTTCTGAAAGCAGCCTATTTAGATAATTTTATCATTTAAATTGGTGAACAACTCATATACTTGACACATATATTTAACTCAGTTCTCTATTTATTTGAGAAATGAGGCCTTTCTCAGAGAAACTTACTGTAAAATGTTCTGAGTTTCTTGTTTTCCTTCTAATATGGGCTGCATTGCTTTTGTTTGTACAAAACCTTTTTAATTTAATGTAATCAAAATTATCCTTTTTGTTTTAAATGATGCTATCTCTGGTTATAAATGTTTTTCCATTTCCATATATCTGACCAGAAGAATTTTCCATGTACCCCTAATTCATTTATGTTATCCTCAATTACGTCTAAGTCATGTACCCATTTTGACCTTATTTTATTATACAGTGTGATATGTTGGTCTCTGCCTAGTTTCTTCAAAATTGCTTTCCAGTTTTCCTAACAATTTTTGTCAAGTGGCAAGTTTTTACCTTAAAGATTGAATCCTTGGTGCCTATCAAATACTAGATTACTATGGTAATTTACTACTGAATAGGGTACATCTAATATTTTTTCACTGTTCTATCACACTATTACTTAGGCAATAACCAGATTATTTTGATGATTACTTCTTTTTAATACAGTAAAAATGTTTTTAAAGGCATTTAATATACTCAAATCTCCTTTGACAGGGATAAAATCTTAGACTTTCTCTATATACACCTAACAAAATGCCATGAATACAGTAGGTGCCAAACAAATATTTGTTGAATCTTGAGTTTTAAGCAGCCCCTCACTTATTTCTTATCATCTGCATTATCTTTCTACAATAATCTTAGATTCTAAATTAACTTTGTCAACCTCTTTTCATTTTGTCAAATTCCTGTTGCCATGGATATAAATGCCAACATATTATTTTTTTGGCATTTTTTCTTGCTAACTTAGTTATACTAGAACTTCTGTCACCTTTCCTTTGGTAATGCATTTGAGATTTACAATACTGAGACTATATTCCATTTTATTACATAATACATTTGTTCCAAGAATAAACCACTATAACAAAAGCTCCACAAAACTACTTTTTCTAAATATACTATAAGTTTTAGGTGCATAGGAATAAAATTAAGCTAGTTTGAGGTCTTTAGTAAAAGGGGAAGAACTACTCAAAACTTGTATGATTTATAATATATTTGCTCCTGGATCATTTGAATAGTCACTTTCAAATTATTCATAAGAAAAATCCACATTTGTAAATTTGTTTTTCCCTTTGTTAAAATTTTATGATTTTTTAACTCCCTGAATTACTCAAAAGGTAGATGGGTATTCCTAATTAAAACACAAATACAGTAATTACAGTTTATATGCTATTATCCTGAATCTACACTGGATGAGTTTAAACAGCAAAACAGCCATTAATTTTACTGTTCAAAGAAACGCTCATAATCTTTTTAAAATGTCATATAAAATATTCATTTCTAAATGCCCTACGGTGATTTCTGAATTTATTTAAAGTGGGCTGTTGATAGCTCTTTTTATAAATAAGCAATTACACTGAATATATCATGGCCCATCACATTATACATTCTATAATTTCATGGATGAAAGGCCTACAGCTGATCTGCATAAATGTGCTGCATATCTCAGCAGGTGAAGGGTTTGATTACACAGGATAATCAGTGTTATTATTTATAGTAACCATTTATATCTGTTATTTATTAAAACTCAATAAATCAGGTATAGGTTTCACCAAAAGAAGTACCAAGGTAGAGTTTACACAGGACATAGAACTACTAAATCCTTTATCAGATTGATTAAATAGAGCTTTTCTTATCAGAATTTCAAGTTTTTAAATGGCTTTTAGGCTACCCAAAAATAGTTTACATGTGATTATCATTCCTCTGGGACTCAAATGGAAATGATAGGTTTGATTTATGAAACACCACTGAACACATTTTAATTAAATAAGTCATCTTGTGACTAAGAACTCAAAGTTGGTAATGATGAGGGCAACTTCAAGTTGATAACCTGTGGGAATTTTAGACCTTCTCTCTATATGACTCAATATAATGTGAAAAATTAATCCTTGATTTTGAAAAAAAAAATCATGTACTATTCTGTACCTGAATGTTTTCATCTATAGATTAAAGAATTTGATTGACTGTTTTCTAAGAGCACTTCCATGTTGGATATTCTATGTTTCTATAATTTTATAAAGTTATGTTTAGTGTCACCCTTTGCTAAATGATCTAACCAGAAAGGATAAATGCAAAAGTTGAAAATAGTGATAGGATCATGAATCTCAGAATGCCCTGTGAAGTGTTGATTTCAGACCATAGGCATTTGCTTCTGAGGAAATATCAGAAGAATCATTAGAGGTTGGACAATTAAAATAAACACTTCAAAGACTTCTCTCAGAGCCATACAATGTAAAGAAAACTTGAGGAAGTTCACAACATGGTGGATGTTACATAGATGCACAATTGCATTTGTTATATGTACTTTTAAAAAAGATACTAAGATTTATGAGATCAAAAATTCATTAATATGTACTAAAATATTTGATTCATAATTGAATAACTAAATAATTGATTCATTTTAAGTTTATTTACAAAGATGGACAGAACCTTGAAAATTGTCTAATGGTATAAGAATAATACATGTAATAATTCCCCATCAAAATCCTTTCAAAATCATGAAATACATTATACCATGGCTACTAGTGCTCTCTTTCCCACAAAAGTAACTTGAATTATTTCATATCTATTTTCCTTATATATATATATATATGGTGCTCCAAAAGTCTTCCCAAAATTTTGAGTTATTATAGTTTCTGTATATGTATGTGTATATACATGTGTGTATTTGTTATCTCCAAAAATCTAATATTCTTTAAAACAAGGATTGTTTTATTTTTGCATTTGTGTTCTAGTAGCTAGCAGATAGTAGTCACATAAGTTATGTTCATTCATTTAGTAAAAGATACATTTATGATACCATTGGATACCATTGTCTATCTGCAACATTTTAAATAAGGAACTGTCTCCATATACATAATTTCCCCTGAACTATTCTTACAAAACCAGTTGAAGAAGTTAGATTTGCAAAAACTCATGTTTATATAGCATTTTACAATTTACAAAATGTTTTCCTCAAAGCAATGCTGTGATGTAGATAATATAGGTGGACTTATTTCATGTGATAGAGAGGTTGATGAATTAAGAAGTGCAGTCATTATCATTTGATCATAAGTCTGCTAAAAATTTAATTCAAGTATCAATGAATTAGCAAAGTTTAAGGATGCTTCCATAATTTCTACAATCTCTACATAAGAGGTCTAGAAATTACATTATGTTTCCCTTTTAGAACAGAATAAAATGTTATGTTAAATATGGGATGGGAAACAGAAGAATTTCACTCTTGCTTTTTACCCCACCGGTCAAATAAAGTTGCATTCTTGTGAACCTGTGATAATTTATAAATTCAGGCATGCCTTGTTCAGCATTTTCTTGAAAATGAAATAAAAATTCCTGTACTAAAAGAAACTACATGAGTGGATAATGCATAGTTAGATTACTCATCATTAGAAGGTACTCATGGGTCCTCCAAAGTATTTAAATTACACACTTAGTAAAATACTTACTGCTGCTTCCTTTCTCTGTTCAGGCAAATCGTTAAGTTTGAAAGAAGAGAATTAACCCATTATCAAAAATTGCTCAATGCACTGAATGTTATTCACAAGCTTTAGGGCATTAACTGCTTCAAACATCTAATTCTAGATTTGAATTTGTAGAGCATATGCCAATGATACCAGCTGAGTAGGAAATTGAAAGGTGGACTCTGAGGGCAAGAAAATATCCTTTCTCCAAAATAGAAGAAAAAGGCATCTGAGAATTGAAAGAATTGATAGCAAGGAGCTTAGTGACTCAAAAATAAACACAGAGATATATAGTAAAACAGGTTTTTAAGAATTAGTGTTAGCCAACTCAGTAAAATCATTCATCCTGATTTTTGACTCACAGATTGGAAGTCAGAGTGTCATGAACATTTATGGGGAAGCCCTCTATTAGTTTATTGCAAGATGAGAGAATTTGACTAATTCCTTTAGAGGATCATAACTTTTTAGTAAAAGAGCTGGAACTAAGACTCAGGTCTTAGGATTCCCAGTCCTGTGCTTTTCTCATTTAATCATATTTCCTTTCCTGATTTGTCATGGCAAAGCTTTTGCATTAACTTAGCTGTTTCTCTGCATTTCTAAGATTTGTTATGTGCTTGAAAGGAAGGTATGGGGAATTCTCCTGCTGTGTTCTGTTTTAATCCCATGAAGATACATCTACATCCTTCCTCTCCATTTGCTAGGACATTAACTCTCCATTGGCTGCTATAACCACTTTACTCATGTTGAGTTCCTTCCACTTAAATCTTTTGAAAGGGGTTATATTTCTTGGAATATATCAGAAGATCTCTCAGTCAGTAAGAAAGCATTTATCAAGCCATACACTGTGCTATCATAAGATAATTTTAGAAGGCTAATTTTTCTTATTAAGGTTCTAAATATTCATTCAGTAATGTAACTGTTTTAGTTAATATATATTCCTTTTAACTTACCAAAAAGAAAAAAAAAGTTACATTTATCTAACCTAACATATAATATCTCTGAAATAAAACATTAACTTATTTAGATTTGTGAAGAGTTTTTGTTATTAATAGTGGCAGATAAAAGATAGTTTTTATTTAGTTGTTTTTAACAAGATTTCTTATTCCATTGGTATAAGGACCTCACGATGAGGAACTCCCTCTACCAAAGCTGACTGTCATCTTCTTTGAAATGTAGTCTTAGACAACTGCCCAGGACACTGAGAGAAAACTTGCTCAGGGTTATACATCCAGCATATGTTCAAGGCATGTCTTCTACACAGGTCAGCCTGATACTAAGGCCAGATCTCTAGCCACTATACCATGCCAACTCTCATAGGAAAAATGTAAGATTCAAAATAATAAATGAATGGAAAACTTATTAAGGTAAAATATCTTTTAAAAACTTATAAAATTATATAATGTTGGGCTTCAATGGAAAACATCAAAGTAAATGAGATCATAAAAATCAATTTCTTTATTTTACAAATAAACTGAGAGCAAGAACTTGAACAATTTGCCCCAGTATATACCTAGTTAGACCTGGACCAAGCTAGACCGAGAACCTTAACTTCCTAATCCCTAGTCTAATAATCAGAATAATGACTTTAATATATCACTATGTACCAGGCACTGTAGGGGCCACTAGGTGGCACAGTGGATTGAATGCCAAACTTGAAGTCAGGAACACTCATTCTTGAGTTCAAATTTGGCTTCAAACACTTACTAGTTGTGTGACCCTGGGCAAGTCACTTAACCTGGTTGGCCTCACTTTCCTCATCTATAAAATGAGCTTGACAGGGAAATGGCAAACCACTCCAGTATCTCTGCCAAGAAAACCCCAAATAGTGTTACTACAAAGAGTCTGTCACAACTGAAAATTGATTGAACAAAACAAAACAAAACAAATTCTAGTCACTGAACTAAGTTCTTTATAATTGTACTGGGTCTAGGGTCAGAGAGAAGGTTTTTTCTATGAAGAACAAACAGCGAGGCAACTTGTTGACAGTTTTCTTCTTGTAAAGAACAAGACATTCAGTCAACTTGCTAATGGGGAAGGTGTGCCTCAAGGGTACAAGTAGACATACAAATTAGTGGAGGCTAGGTATGCATAGTGTGTGATATGAACTAGGAGGTAGAGATGACCTTGAAACTTAGGAATATAAACATAACTGTTTCAAGTATCCGCAGCCCCCCCAAAGCTGTAATTCTCCATTTTCATGTCTCCTCCATCTACTCCCTTCCCAGTTGTTATTCAAACTCCTCATTGGCATGTAGCCTTCTCTGTAAATGTTTTTAAGGTCAACTCTGTTTCCATTCAAGGAGGCAGTCTTCATCTTAACTGTGTCTCTTGGCCATATATTCCTTTCTCTTAGTAAATCTCTCTGTTTTACAAGATTTGCTGTGAGCTTCCAATTCTTTGAGTGAGTTAGCCCTCCCGACCCAGGTTAGAGCTCCTCCCATAACATTAAGCTCCTCCAACAACATAGTCATTATCTCATTTGACTTTCACGATCCTAGGAGGTAGGTGTTATTATTAATCCCTATGTTTTATAGATAAAGAAACTGAGACGAATAAAACTTAAGTTACTTGTACAGAGTCAAACAACTAGCAAGTGTCAGAAGCATATTCTATTTAATTTTTTTCATTTTTGTGGTTTTTTTTTCATTTTAATCTGTTTCTTCTTTCACGAGCATGACTAATATGGAAATATGTTTAATATGATAACACATATATAATCTATATCAATTGCCTACCATTTTCAGAAGAGGTGAAGGAATGGAGGGAGAAAAATTAGGAACTCAAAATCTTGTAAAAATGAATGCTAAAAATTGTCTCTATATGTACGGGGAAAAATAAAATATAATGAAAAACATGAAGGGTGGAAGAAATATTAGAGATCACATAGTTCAGCAGGTTCATTTTTATGGATGAAAATAAATGGTGAAACAAAACACGAAATTACTTGCTGAAAGTCACACAGTAGTAAAAATGAGAAGAGAAATTTTGTATCCTGTTTCCTAATTCAATGTTCTATTCAGTGTACCAGGCCACCTCTTACATCTACCCTTCAGATGAAACTCAGTTTAATCTAATGATGTAGAAAAAGAAAACAAAGTGATTTATTTCTAGAGGCCACAAAGCTTAAAAAAAAAAAAACAGTCAATACACATTTATTTACTCCCTACTGTGTGTCAGATACTGTGCTAAGTACTGGGGACACAAAAAGAGGCAAAAGACAGTCTCTGCCCAAAAGGAGTTTCCAATATCATGGAAGAGAAAACATGCAAATAAATATATACAAAGCATGCTATAGGTGGGACAAATAGGAAATGATTAACAGATGGAAGGCACTAAAATGAAAAGGGCTTGGGAAAGGCTTCCTATAAAAGATGGGATTTTAGTTGGAATTTAAGTCCAGGGAAGTGAATAGAAGTTGCTTATCATTCTCATGGCCTTATTATCCAAGTGTTTGTCCTGTCTTCCTTTTCCAGAGTCCTGCCCAAATGCAGAACTCATATGGCTAATACGTTTTGAGTTTAATGAGCAGTCATTGAATTTAATAAATAAACATACACATGTATATACACACACACATATATGTTTTATATGTATACACACATACATATTTGTGTGTGTGTGTGTGTATTCTTCAAACTACTTTTGGGGGAGGGGGATGTTTCAGTGCAGTGGCACTCTTTCTGTCTAGGATTAACAGCTCCATAGTCTCATACAGGTTATCATTTATGTTTTCATTCCTCATGTGCTCTCTCAAGCAGTGATTCACAGTCTATTTGGTCTCAGGACACCTTTACACTCTTAAAAATATCGAGGATCCCAAAGTGATTTTCTTAATATGGATTTTATAAATAGTATATTAGCATTATTTTAAAAATAGTTTTGACCTCATTGAACCTATGAAAGGGTCTCAATGGTCACCCAGGGCCTGCCAACTACAATTTGTGAATTTCTACTTTAATGGCACAATACCCTCAGAATCCTAGCATTACAATTTTTACTCTTAACATGTTATGACCCACCTCTCTTGTAAAGTAACATCACTGACAATTTGCACTAACAATAAAAGAAAGGTCATTTTGTAGCATTACATAAATCTTGTCTGATTGTTCGACCCTGAGTATATCCAGAGGGTATTTAGGGAATTGTAGCATTAAACAGCCTCCTTCTTTTTGCAATGTCTTCATTGGTTGCATGGAAGCTTGGGGATAATTTAAAGCTTCAATGTTAAAAGCTGAATAAACCACATAAACTTCAATGTTAAAAACAGAATTACTGCTCAAGTCATCAGGAATTATTTACAATAATCACTGAAACAAATTTTCTTTCCATGTACTTCACTAAATACTATTTCCACAAAAAGCCCAGATGGGGGGAGAGTAAACTGGGACATGTGAGTATCATAAGTAGATCTACTTGACGAAAGCTTTCTTAAAAACACTTCTAGGAAATTATTATTCTTTCCCAGGAAAGAGAGATTTTCAGACAAACTGGTAAATTATTGTCTTGTAAAAGAAACTGAAATAGTTTGTCACTCTGGGCTATCATCCATGGCCCCATGCATGCCTTTTGATTGGTGATGAGCTAGAGTCAATCTTGCCTGACTGACAGCTGTCAACTTTAAGTGGGAAATGGTACATTGATGGATTCATGATTGCATACTTCATGGTGAGAACCCCAAAGGAATGTAAATCACTGGCCTCTCCCCTACTTAGATAGATTCTTTGCCCCATAACACCAGGTCATCACTCTACTTTAATCATTTTAGAACATGAAGGTGTGAAAATATTCCAAAATGCAGTGAAAACTGATCCCATAATAACTTTTAAAGACAAGCTGATTGAGCTAAGATCAAAAGAGGATGCTGACTTCTATGCCCACAATGAATGTTAAAAAGGAAAATATTGAAAGTAAGAGATAATGGTGAAAAGGTATTAGCACACAATTATTAATAGTGTTATCACTTGTCAACTAAAAAATTATCTTGTATTTCTATTTTATATATTTTGTATATATTTGCATATATGTGTATTGACTTCCCTTTGCCTAATAGATTGTAAGATCCAGGAGGTCAGGTTCTATTCCAATTTTTTATCTTTATACCTTATATTTTCCTCTTGCTTTTGAGATTTTATCAGGATGATGAGCTCATCCACTTTTATCCCCTCCTGTCTTCCATCCCCAAAATGAGCAGAGCTCATCTACAGGAATCCTTTGTCATTTTGCATTTCAACAAATTTCAAAGAAAATGACAAGTCACATGGGAAATCTAAAGCCACAAAGCTATCTTCTTTCTTCCTTTTGCCATCTTTCAATGTTTCCCTGCACATTAGGATTTTCCTTTACTGGCTTTATAAAAAAAAATGGGGGAGATAAACCTGTGGGGGTGTAGCTAATAGCTGTGGAAGAAGTGTTTTTCATTGTTTGTCTCCTGCATCTAAGATGAGATAGACCCTCTGGGAAGAGTTCTTTAAACAAATTTGAATGGGAAGAATACTATTATCAGGACAGAATGCTAATGAAACCTAGGGGACAGTGTCTGGACAGTGTGTCCCTTTCCATTTGGTTTTTGGAAAGTTGCAAATGTTTTATCCATGCCATCTTGTCATCAAAGCTCATGGTCTTTAAAAATCCTAGCTAGTATTCACTTAGATGTCATAAAATGGATCCAGTGGAGTAAGGTTATTTATTAAATAAATGTATAAAATGAAATTAGGAGCAAGACACACAAAACAATTTTTAATTATTTAAATATACCATGGCTCCCAGGGTCAAAGTGGAGGGATCTCTAATCTCTATCTTTGAATTTTTAGGAAAGATAAAATCATTTTAACCATGAAGACCATTTGCTTAATGTCTACATGTTTAATTACCAGGTTTGTGGTTAATGTAGGACAAAATCAAATACACACAAAAGGAAATGGGCAGTTTTATGCCCAATGACACTATATTCTTGGATATATTGATAATGTGTAGTCTGATTGTTCTCAGTTCCTGCCAGACTGAAAATAATGATTACACAACAAATCCAGCATTGATTTAACGTTTGTTTGTTTTCTTAACCATTAGCAATATCAACCTTTTTAATGTAATATTCATGTGTCCAGATGGCAAATAAAGACTTTTGGCTATCAAAGTCAAGTTAACACAATTTTGGATTATGAAGCTGTCGTTTCACCAGTACACATAAGGGATCCTTAGATTAGGGTCGCATTCTCTTTATTCATTGTAATGTCCTAGCCTTTGAGGAGAAGTCGATAAAACTTATGGTAATGATTAATATCTAGATTTCTTCAGCAGGCTTACTTACTTTTCTTTGTATGTACTCCTTTATGCCTTCAGTACCATGGCTGATAAAGCTGACATCAAAATTTGTACCAGAAGCAGCAGGAGCAATGTACTCCATGGAATCTGGCTGAGACACTTCCTGGTTCACCTTTAAGAATGCCAATCATCCTGTATTCTTAGAATTTACACTTGGCTCAGTAACAGAGATTCCAGGTGCACTACAGAAAGGATCCTAACAAATAAAACAAAAGAGAGTGACTTAGATAATTTCAGGTGCAGCAAACAGAAAAGACAATTAGAAGCTTTAAATAACCCTTAGAAAGCCAGAGTTGCCTAACACTGTGTGGGGATGGCTACCTGCCTTCCACCATTAAAGCACAACCTGTATGTTAAGACGAGGTCTTCTTTGGAAAAAAAAGATGGAGACCAAAAAAAAAATGTGTTGTAAAAGAAATCAATGAGAACTAGATACTATAAATTCTGGCCTGATCAGCATGTGAAATACAAAGTGAATGGCAAGAGTATGAGAACCAGAATTTTATTTTTTTTAGACAAAGTTCTCTTATTGCTGGGCAACTAGGTGGCACAGCAGATAGCAAACAGGGCTTGGAATCAGGAAGACTCATTTTCATGAGGTCAAATTTTACCTCTGACATGTATTAGGTGTTTGACCCTGGGTACCTCACTTAACCCTGTTTGCCTTAGTTCCTCATCTGTAAAATGAGTTCAAGAACGAAATAGCAAACCAATCTAGTACCTTTGCCAAGAAAACCCCAAATGGGGTCATGAAGAGTCAGATACGACTGAAATGACTGAAAATCTCATTATTATCTTTTTCATTATCTTGCAATGATAGATAAGGCATTATTATGCACAAAATACATACTGTCAGACTTTACAATGTCTGATGTTATTCCCAGATTTTTGGATCATTAAAGGTCAGCCAAGTTTAGGAGAAGATGTTTTCATTCTGGATTTTGTCCAACTGTTATCTGGCATATGAAGCATTTACCATCAACTTTTCCCAAAGTTAGATGTAATGCCTAGCTGAAAATGAGAACATTGCTTATATTAAGCTTGAAGTATGGGTGGGTGGGGTTTAGGGGGATAAACAGGCTCTCCTTAGAGATCATTGGGAAATTTTATCTTATGTGGATAATCCAGGATGACATATAATACTAACATCACTTGGGGATTCTGTTTTGTATTTGCATTTGAATATAGCTCTGTCAGACATTCTAGGAACTCATTAAACTGTAATTAGAATAACAAAGTTACACTAAGAACTGACTGGTGGTGGGGGTATGGATGGAAAGTTGTAAAATTTCTTTATTCTATGACTGTCCTCAGATTTCTCCTCCTTTTCATTTCACACAAGAGAGCAACACTTCTGACTAAAACAAAGACCCAGGATCAAGAAAAAGTGACCTTTTGCCAAAATTTACATATTTATGTCTGACTTCTTCCTCATCTGAAGGGAGTAACTAACTGGTTCAATAGGTCTTTTGTTGTGGAATTGTTGATTGTTTTTGAGTATTCTCTGTGGATATGAAGGCCCTTCTTAAAGAGCCTCTTTCTCAATCAACCTAGAGTCTGACAGAGATAATCTGTCCAAATGTAAAATTGCATTGTCATAGATCTGGGACTTCCAAGGGCAGAACCAAGAGAGCAGAGGAAAGACATTAAAAACACAGAGCTCCAGAAACAACTACCCCCAAAACAGCAATAAAACCACCCCTGGAGCAGCAAAACCCACAAAAAAGATGGGCTGAGATCATTTTCCAATCAAAAACAGATTAAAGGGGGCTGTGCTGGAATGAAAGTAGAGGCAAAACCCACGATTGTGCCTACACAGTCCTCATGCAGGCTGCACAAGAGAAACTTACCCCTATACCTCCAATTCAGCTGCAGCTACAGCATCTTCTGGAATTTACCTTATGGTTGGGTGAGAGGGCTGAACAGCTCTGGTGGGGGTTGGGGGGTAGTGCAGGGGTGTCTGTGGGGCCTAAGGAGGAATCCAGCTATGCCACCCAGCAGAGAACCAGGAAGAAATCTTGAGAGGTGGGAGGCCCAGATGGGAGAGGGGCACAGGCTAGTAGGAGCTAAGAACCACCACAGCACACAAAGTTCTGATGGATAGTTAATTAGCAAGTTGATTTGAGATTAGTTTAGGACCAGAGAACTGGCCAGGCAAGAGAAAATTCTGCCCTTCCTCAAACAGAAAAACCTGGGACTCTCTAAAGCTTGGGACAGTATAGCTTGGAAGTAGGGCCCCACTGTAAGAGGGAGATAAAAGTCAAGTAAAAGATGGCAAGATGAATGTTAACCTGGAAATTAAGGAAACAATCAATATAGGAGAAATAAGGTCTTTAATCGGGGCAGAGGAACTATAGCTCATGGTATCGCAAAGCTGGGAAGCTAGGAATACCCAAAGATGGGGACAGAGGACAGGGTTTTTAATGGGGCAACAGAACAAAAAGGGAACCAAAAGATTGCTCCAGAGTGACATATAGCTAATTAATGTAAATGAACAGCTCTTAATTTAAGTATAGGCATAAATGACTCTGAATAGGTGGGGAACATTGGGTGGGGATAAGTTGCTTGGGGGAAGGTCCATAAGTCCATCAAGAGTCTGGAAATGTCAAAGACAGTCAGCCCTAGGCAATTCACCTGCCTGGGAAAGAGGGGACTAGGGGTTGGGGGGGAAGAGAATTAGTTCTCCATAAATTTGGCAGTTCTCATGAACAAGTAAAAAAAGTTGAGAATTATAGAAAGTTTCTTCAGTAACAAGGAAGATGAAGGTAGGAGAAGAGGATAATGAAGGAAGGGTGAAAGAAGGGATGGCAGAGCAGGGGAGGGGGCAGTCAGGAGCAAAATGCTTTTGAGGAGGAATAGGGTAAAATAAGATAGAAAATAAAGTAAATATCATGGGAATGGAATAGGATAGAGGGAAATAGTTATGATGATTGATTATAATGGCAAAATGTATGGCACCTACTTTGCAGGGCTATTGTGAAGAAAATTCTTTGTCAAGTTTAAGGTACTATATAAAAGTTATAATGAACAGGATGCTATCAGAAAAACCTGGAAAGACCTGCATGAAGTGAAGCAGAGTGAAATGTACTGTATACAAAATAACAGCAGTAGTGTAAGATGATCTGCTGGGAAGCATGTGGTTATTTTCAGCAAGGCAATGATCCAATATAACCCTGAAAGACTTATGAAAATTGCAACCTATCTACAGAGAAAGAACTGATGGTATCTGAAAACAGATTGAATCATATTTTTTTTCTTTTGACAGTTCCTTAAACAGAAGTCTTGTTTTTTTTCTTTTTTCTCTCACAATCTAGCTAAGGTGGGGATGTTTTCCATGACTACTCATGTATAACTTATATTGAATTGCTTGAATTCTTGGAGGTGCCAGTGGGAAGGGGGGGAGGAAGAGAAGTTGGAACACAAAGTTCTAAAAAATTGATGTCAAAATTTGTTTTTATATGTAATTTGGAAAATAAAATTCTAAACAGATAAAAAAAGAAAAAAGAAAACTCTTGTATTAAGTTATATAACTGCCTAACTCTACATTACTAACTCTCTTTCCCCCTTGCTCTCTTGCTTTCTCTCTCTGTCTGCATTGTTTAAATTTATGTATATACATACATTTAATTCACAAAGAAATGTACCAAAAAAAAGAAGAATGGCAGACAATCTTTTTGTAATCAAAGAGTTCTAGCCCAGCAACTCTTTAGTTTTCAATTGGTTTTGGATCCACAACTAATAAGAATATTCCTTGTTACTAATGACACACTACCCTCAGCTCCTCAGGCCTAGAAGTTGGCTCACTAAGTTCCCATATGTGTTTTGATTAAAAGGAAGTTTGGACATATTTGTCCATTATCTGTATATGCCCAGTAGGAAGGGCAAATATGACCAGGCTCTAAGAGTTGGATTCTCATTGTCCAGCTCCTACCATATAAATAACATTCATTTTTATTTTTTAAAACTTTGTTTTTTCCATGTATATTATTGTAATCATTTTAAATATTTTCTCATTGTCTTTACTTCATTTTGTGCCAGCTCTATATACATATTCCTATTTCTATATTCATTATTTTCAACATTTTATAGTATAGAAATGTATTCTATTAAATAGTTGAATGGCAACTTATTTAATAATTCCTTAATTGATAACCACATAACTCTTTTGTTTTTTTCTCAATTAATAAACGGTAACTGTTGCGGGCACCAATTTTTAATTGGGGAGTGTTAGCTAAGCAGCTCGCCACAATATTGGAGCAAGGAGACCGGCAGCCTCCCTCAAAACAGAATAGGATTTTTTTTAATAAGAATGAACTTAAGGAAAAAAACACAAACAGGATCAGTAGGATCAAGGGAAAGGAAATAAAATGGGGAAAGGGAAATTATACAACCTCTAAAGACACCACTGCCCAGGAATCAGCTGAGAATACGCAGCAGAACTCCTGTCAGTCCAGCGTCCAGCTAGAATGCCCAATTCTCCTTCCCCAATCCCAGAAAAACCCGACACAGCCCCAGCCAATGGGATGGCTGTTCTGACAGTCACATGACTACCCTCACTAGGCTTCCAATCATTATAATTTTGCCAGGCCCATGTAGGCGTTGGCAAGTGGTGATGATGTGAGGTGCCAGCGCCATGGCAACAGCTACAAACACTGGGTGGAGCACCATGTGGTTTGCAGAGCCCCAGGCCAGTGTGCACCGAGGCATAAAAACCTCAAATAACAATTAATTCTTTACACTGTCATAGCTGGCCATATCAGCTATGATATATATATGATCAGATTTTGATCATAGGATAAAAATAAGTAAACCATCCTTTGAAGGGTTGACTCAAAAAAAAAGTTAATATGTATAAAGTAGTTTGCAAACTTTAAAGTTCTAAAAATGTTATTATTGTTATTAAAATGGTAATTATTATTTTTAATTGGTTATCTAAACCACTGAAAACCACTGAACCAAACCACTGAAAAAAATCACCAAAGGGATGAATTAGAATACATAATCATCCCATTCTCTTTATTCTACCTCTCCTAAACTGACCTACATAGACTCAAAGGAAGGAGAGGGTTTATAATTATTAAATTAATGAAGCAATTGCTCTGTGTAGAGCAGTGAATCTAGAGTCAGGAAGGCCTGGGTTTTTGTTTTTCCTTCTTTCACTTTACAAGCATTACTGACTATGTACAAGTTATATATATATACACTTAGTATAGTCTATTCTCATATCTCTTTTTTTTTTATTTTTTTTTTGGTGTGTGTGTGTGTGTGTGTGTGTGTGTGTGTGTGTGTGTGTGTGAGGCAATTGGGGTTAAGTGACTTGCCCAGAGTCACACAGCTAGTAAGTGTTAAGTGTCGGAGGCCAGATTTGAACTCAGGTCCTCCTGAATCCAAGGCTGGTGCTCTACCCACTGCGCCACCTAGCTGCCCCTTATATCTTTTTGGGGGGCCATGCTTGATCAATATAATTTCATAGCACTGAATTTTTTTAAATTTTTTATGTGTTGTTTTTCTATTAACATTGTTGGAGTAATTATATGGTTGTACTTAATTTTGAAGTGGTTCTTATTTTGGAAGAACTATGTTCAAATATTGCTTCTCAAGATTACTAGGTGACCTAGGGAATATTATCCGTTTTTGGACTCAGATTCCTCAGTTGGACAATATATTCAACTATGTCTTCAGAGTTGCTTTTGGTTCCTAATTTGTGATTGTTCCTTTTACAAAATTTTTCTGTCTAAATATTTTTTCATCTATAAAATGGGAATAACAATAGTACCTGCTCCAAAAGGTTGTTTTAAAGCTAATATGAGTAAATCTATGTAAAAATCCAAATAACTCTCAGTTATATTCATCTAGTCCAGGCAAATGAGAAAAGTATAAAACTTTCACCCCAATGAGGATTTTTCACTGAGAATTATACTGTTTGGCTCACTGCCTTGATCAAGTTAATCAGATAATTGCTAAGTTTCTCTTTACTTTCAGTAGTACATAGAAGTCGAAGAAAAATGAACCAACCATATGAACTTCTGAAATAGAGTTTCATACTGTGGAGTTTATCAGTATTCAGGGCATAACAAATCTCTGAAGAATCTGAGTGTAATAATTTTCATTTGCTTACCACCTGTGCAAAAGCATCAAGATCTGTCATCAAGAACCAAGCATACTATTAATAGTTAAACAGACTGATCTAAAGCTGTTAAAACTGCAAATATTATACTTAATCATGTTCCTTATTACCCTTAAAGAAGTTCACTTTGCAGCAACCTAGAAAATTGATTAAAGAGGCAATTGCCTATTAAAAAAGAATGTCAAAGTAAGTTCTTGTTTATATAATAGCAAAATTTCTCTCTCCCAGACTACTTTATATTTATCTTGGACCTTTACTTTAGGAGATCAAAGGGTTTCTCAAACATTATCTTAGCAGTCCTCATAGTATCTTCCTAAAGCTTAAAGTAATATTTATATTCTTCTTTGGTTGTTGAAAACATCACTAATTCCTAGAGAATGTGGGGAAAACTTAGTCTCCAACCATTGGCAAACTATGTTCTATATATTTTAGCCATTATCTTCATTTTCCTCATTCCTTTTCTAAAAGTGGAAGCCAAAAGATTTTGGATTCAGCCCCAGAGAATTAATTTGCCAGGACCAGATTTCCACATTGCTCCCATATGATTTCCTGTACTCCTCCCCCTTAATGTGATGCTTTCTACAATTAGAATGTAAACTCCTTGAGGGTAAATGTTACTATGGCTTGCATTTGTGTCTCTAGTCCTTGAAACCACATCTGGCACATAGTAAGTGCTAAACCAATGCTTTATAATTCATTCATTCATCAATTCATTTATTCATTCAATTCCTTCATCTATTTCACAAAAGTCAGTGATCAAGCCAGAACTCAGAGTCCTTTTCCAGTACCTGATACCCTAGAATGACATTTAATTTTTCCCCAATGTCCTTAAAATATTCTTTACAATTGTTTTAGTGAAATATGAGATGGGATTATTTTTAAAATAATACAAAATTCCATACAGACAAAAGCAAACTGATGCATTTTAATATAAACAAAACTAGGAAAATCATGTAAAGGATGATCAACTACAACAATGTAAGCTGAAAGGAAAACATGAAACTGTACAATGTAGATCACAATCAATCCATACCAGCCCACCCTGTGTCTCATCCATGTTATTGGTAAGTTTGCTCCCCAAAGTTCAGGACACCCTCCTCAAGATCTCTTCATACTGTGATGTTTCTAAAAAAGTGCATAGACTATCCATCTTTAATCTTGCCCCTGGACCAACTCATTTTTCTTTCTTTCTATCCCATAAAAAGGGAATATGACCCTAGGCTCAAGAGTAACAGTTCTAGTTCTTTGGTATTCTAAACTCAAAAAGACTTGATTAGAACTCTAACAATTATTTTTAGTTTCCCATAATTTCTTGAATATTACTGATAGTAGTTCAACAATCATATTCTAAAAAATTGGTTTCTTCTATTTTAGTTATTTTTACATTACCTACATTTCCTAATCTGTAATTTACTACTCCTCTTCTACAGGGTATCTATGTAATAAAAAAAAAAGCATTAATAGAGAAGAAAAACAGCTCAGCAAAAATAAACAAAGCACTGAAAAAGTCTGATATCATATGTAGTATTTTACAATCATAGACTCATCTCTGCAGTGAATGAAATGGGACATCTATTCTCATATCTTTTCTTAGGGCCATGCTTGATCAATATAATTTCATAGCACTGATTTTTCAATTTTTTATGTGTTGTTTTTCTATTAATATTGTTGTAGTAATTATGTCTATAATTTCTTGGTTGTGCTTAATTTTGAATCAGTTCATTCAAGTCTTCCCATGCTTATCTGTTTAGATTCCATTCATCATTTTTATAGAACAATAATATTCATCACATACATGTAACATAATTTATTGAGCTATTCCTCAAATAATTGGTATCTACTTCATCCCCAGTACTTTGTTGCTATGAAACATGCTGCCACATTTTGTTGTTTATGAAACATTTTTTTAAATCACTTACCTCCTTGAAGGATTTAACCTGAAGTGGGATCTTTGGATCAAATGGTAGAAACCATTTACAAAATATTATGCTGATCCTTAATGTTCATTGCTTCACTTTTTGCTGGGAACTGATTATCAATTGCCCATCTTGCCACATAAATATTCTGCTTCTTTCCCCATTTAAATTTGAGACAAAATTTCCCAAGTCCTGTGATGCCCTTTTAGTTCTTGATGATCTTTTGAGCATCAGCAACAATATTTCAACAATCACTTCCATGCATTAGGCCACTAGCCTAGTATGTAATCTATTCCATGCCAGATAATTTAAATTCATTTACTATAACTTGGTGCTCTTCTACTATGTCCTCATTTGCCTTAGCTTTCATTTCCCCTGTCAGCTTGTTTTGTTCTCACCTTTGCAATGTGAAAACCATTCATATTGATAGAGAATATAAGCTAATTAGGAATTGAAAACTTCTACTTTCTATCAGTTCTCAGTTATCTCTGTTCTTGAGCTCCTTTCATCTCTTATAGTCTTACTTACATTAATTAAACTAGGCTGGATTCCCTGAACCCTTCTTAAGCCAGACCCTGACACCTCATTTTGTTCTTTAACTTACAAGATTTTGTGAGGAAAGTCCTTTCTTTACAAATCTCAAAGCATTATATAAATATGTACAATTATTGGTTATCATCATTCCTACTGTCTCTACCCTAATTCTTGACAAAATGCCTATATTTGATTTTTTTTCTGAGATAGAGGAATCTAATTTTTTCCCTTTTTTTGTAAAAAGACTCATGATTTGTCCCTATTTTTTAAGGTGGTCTCTTTTATAACATCTTTTTTTTTTTAACCAGACCTTTGATTTTATTGGTATTACGTAGTAGGCTTCAAACGTTTTTGATCAGACACCTCTATCAGGCAAATTTTTGAGCACATATACATATATGTGTATTCATTTACTTATAAATTACATATATGCAGTACTATATAAATTTTATTCATTATAAAATTAAACAAGTGAGAAATCTAAAAAGAATGTGATAAAGATTAAACATTAGAGTTGAAATGAATAGGGAGGTATAGTAGTTTATTGAGTAAGGGAGTGACATGTTTGGACCATGCACTATCCTAGGCTAGAATGAGGGTCTAAACTATGGTGGTGGCTGTGTCAGTAGAAAGCAGGAAACATATGCGAGAGATGTGTAGGTAAAAAAAAAAATGGGGGCAGCTAGGTGGTGCAGTGGATAGAGCACCAACCCTGGACTCAGGAAGACCTGAGTTCAAATCTGGTCTCAGACACTTGACACTTACTAGCTGTGTGACCCTGAGAAAGTCACAACCCCAATTTCCTCTCCCAAAACCCCCCCCAAAAAAGACAAGATTTGTCAACTATTAGATATAGGGTGACAGAAAGTAAGAAGCCAAAGTTAACAATGAAGATTATAGACACTGCAGTAACTAGAAGTTTGGTGGTCTTCCTCTGCCTTCTGCAATGCCAGGGAAGTTTGGAAGATAATTGAGTTTGGAGAGAAGGCTGGATGAGGGAAAAATATGATACTTGTAAGTCAGATCCTTATGTCTGTGTTTTCTTTCAATAGAGAAGTATGCAACTCATTTTATCCCATCTAAAATTAAAATAGGGAAGGAAAGGCTCTTACTCACTAGTCGTTTCCCCCATGTAGAAAGTATACCCTCTAAGAGGTGTCTGCTGTAGTCACATTGTGATCTAGGATCAAGAATTAAGTGTGGGGGCAGCTAGGTGGTGCAGTGGATAGAGCACTGGCCCTGGATTCAGGAGGACCTAAGTTTGAATCCGGCCTCAGACACTTAACAATTACTAGCTGTGTGACCCTGGGCAAGTCACTTAACCCCAATTGCCTCACCAAAAAAAAAAAAAAAGAATTAAGCGTGAAAATTTCTTTCCCAACAGAAGCTGAGAGGAGTTGTTAGTTTATGTTATAACCCCTCAGACAGATATTAAGAAGACAGAAGTGTTGGGAAGTTGGAATCTTGAACAGCAAAAGATGGTGCAGGCAAGGGCAGTTGTGTTAAGAGTTTGACTCTAAGATTGGCAATGGAAGTTAAGGTGGGTGTAACTTGTACTTCTAGCTTCTAATTGGTTTGTCACACACCTATTAAAACCAAGTAATGTTCCCCTGGGTTGATGCCACAATCCCTTGAGGGCTTTCCAAGGCATAGGAAAAATCACTGCTTTAGGGAATTCCCAAGGGGGAAACTTAAAAAAAAATAATGTAGTTCATCTGTTTTGCAGTATAGTCTTAGAAAGAAAGCTTTGAACAGTGGCTAGAAGGCTGGCCTTGGAGTCGGAAAGATTTATGTTCCAGGCCAGTGTCTGATAAATTCTGCCTATGTGAACCTAAGCACATCATTTAAACTACAATGTCTCAGGCAATTCTCTAAAGATCTAATTGGAGCAAGGGGAGAAAGAGGAGAGAGGAGACAGAGAAAGAGGGATAGAGAGGGAGAGAGAGAGAGAAACAGAGACAGAGAGACAGAGACAGAAACAGAGACAGAAAAAGAGACAAACAGAGACAGAGAGACAGAGACAGAGAGAGACAAAGACAGAGACAGAGACAGAAATGAGACAAAGAGACAGATACAGACAGAGACAGAAAAACAGAGAGAGAAAGAGAGAGAGAGAGAGAGAGAGAGAGAGAGAGAGAGAGAGAGAGAGAGAGAGAGAGAGAGAAAGAGAAACTCGGGCATATTTGCTTTTTCCTCCTCAGTTGTGAAATTCCTTAGCAAACCTCAAAAAGAACTATTTGCTTCTTTAAGGAAAAGAAGCACAGGAAGTATTTATCATATATGTTCTGCTCTTCTGTAATTCTTGTATGAAGCAACAAGTTATGTCTGTGGAAAGAAACAAAAGTAGGATGGCCAATCCCTGCCCTACAAAGGAAAAGGAAAATAAGGGTGAAAGTAAAGAAAACAAGGCCTCCTACATCTCTTTCACCCACAGGAGGCCCCCCCACACACACACACAAACACACCATGCCACAGGCGCAACTACTAATAAGAAACTTGAAAAGAAGATGCCCCCAGTCCCTCTACATAGATGTGAAGAAGAGAAGATTGAAGAGGAAGAGAGGGAAGTGGTCCTTGAACTCTCTGCATTAGGGTAAATGTTCCGTCAGGCCAATCTTATATTCCATGGTTTTAAATTGCATTCCCTGGAAGTTTGCCATTAATACATCATCATTCCTAGTGGTTAGATTTTATAATATTGTTAACTTTTTACACTATACTTCATGTAGCTTATGGGTAAAATACAAATTTGTGGAATGGCCTGGGAACATAACCACCTCTTATAACATCACTGCTATGGGAAAATGCATTCTAAGTTCCAAATAACTGACTTATTAATGGCTTTTTGGAATACAATCCAAAATATAAGTTGGGCAATGCTTATATATTTTTGTCATTTAAAATGTTTCCCTCATTTAAAAATATAATAATGTCTCCCATTCATGGTTGCTTGATATTCTGGAAAATATATTTTTCATTTATTTTGAGGAATTATTTTCATGAAAGATTATTTGTTGCCAAAAGTTGAGATACACATGAACTTTCTGGAACCTTAAATGTTCCAAAGTGTGAAGTCATTGAAAATTGGTTTTCCTTAAATGAATTATGGTCTGAATGAAAAATCCTAGTGAGAGCTCTACCTTACTCAAATCGTTTTTTTAAGCTACTGAGCTACCTTATTCCATTTTCTAAGAATTTTCAGGGTAGAGTACCAGCAGAAGTGGTAATGGGGATTATCACCTTTTAGTTCTAATGATTCCTTCAGCTGTCAATTTTGGTTACCAACAAGCTGAGAAGATCATCATCCCTATCAGGTCTTTCACTTATTCCTAGCCTACTTTGATTTAGTCTACCAGTCACAGATATAGAAGTGCTAACAACAACTATTTGTTCCCCATCATTTTCTTAAACTTGGACAATCAAATTTATGGAGAGCTTATCTAGTTATTTCTATATGAAATACTATTCACTTAGAGTTCAAAACCAAGTGACATTAGAGAAACTTTGTCAATAAAAACAAACAAGGTTAAAAAAACAAACCCAGAAAACAAAGCAAATGAAACAAAACACTGCCCCACACAGATCTATGAGAATCGATGACATACATAAGTCCAAATCTATACCAAACCCACCTGAAAAACTTTCAGTATTCACAAGATTTCCATGAGAAAGGAAGGCAAGTTCTTGAAGTTGATTTTTTACAAAAAGATTCTTGAAGATGCTCTAGATCAATTGTAAAAAGAAATACAATTTTATTTTCCTTGGAGAGTAAATTAATGAAAATTGAACTGTGTGAATGAATAATTTTTAAATAAATTAGAAACCAAAAATATGTAAAGAAAATACATTTAACTGATAAGAAGGTAAATAATTTTTGGTCATTTAAAAATATATAACTGCCTACATGAATATTCTCAATGTTTTAGAGATTTTTTCTGCATTTCCTCTGCATTTTTATGTGATCTATGATTCACCTGCTTGTTACTAAAGGTTATCTCTTTTCAGAAGTATGAACTTATCATATTAAAGATAAAATAATTTCTCCTTTCTATTTTAAAAAGTACAGAAAATACATTTTTGTATATTTTTCCTCCACAACAAATATGATTCAGAAGAAAACCTTTCTCTCATTCTCTCACATGACTAAGTACACAGGTAACATAATTTCATTTCAGGGATGCTTGGGTGATTCTAATTTTAGGTTTTTGGGTGTTGTATATTCACTTGCATTTAAATTCCTTTTTTTTTTTTTTGAGCATGCACATAGAAAAAGACAAATATTCAATCTGGTCAAATTCACAAAAGTGTTAACCAAAAATGTTAAAGTAGAAATAAGAAAATAATACATTGATAATATTCTAGCCAACATACAAGTTGGAGTTTTAAACAGAAACCTATGTCTGCTTGTTCTTTTGTGTTGTTTTTGTCTATCTTGTTATTTTTATCATTCTAATCTACGGTCCTTAAATAAGGATTCTAATTTAACATTTTCCTCGATTAGATTAGGAGCAGGATGTTATGCCAGATCTCATTGAAAAAGTAATTCCTCCAAGATTTGCAATAATGTATGAGATTTGATTTATGAGCCCTGTATTATAAGGCACTAATGGTCTTCATACAGAAATGTATTGGCAAACATGAGTAGGTTTCTTTTGTGTTTGTTAGATTTTATTATTTACATTCTTTCACTTCTAGTTCCTTCTCATTTATGAGACAATCAAATAGTATTCATCATGTTTTTGTTTTGTTTTGTCAATAAAAGTAGTCATTTTAAAATTTCTGTCTCTTGAACAAGAAAAAAATAAATTGAGCAGCATCAGTGACTTTGGACTTCTAGATGAATTGGATGGTATTTTGTCCTATGCTACTGCTAAATTCCAAGTAATAAAGTTAAAGTATGGAGAGTCAGTACTAACTTCCATTCACTGAACAGAATTTTTCTCATGAGGACTATGGAATAGACATGTATTGTTCCCTTAGAGAGGGTTTATATACAATGACTGGCAGGTGGAAAGCAGCTGGTGTAGTTTACATTTTATTTCTAATTTACATTTATATACTACCTCTCCTCCAAAAACCTCCCAAAACATATTAATACACACACACACACACACACACACACACATACACACACATGCAAACAAAAATCTCTGTATCTTCAAGAATAGAAAAGAGATATGAGGAATTTTATCTTGACAGAGTAAATGTAGAAGAAGAGCAACAAGGAAGAAGTTAATGATGTTTGAAGGAAGACTCTCCCTTAAGGCTGAACTAATGTTTGTTCTCTCACTTTGGCCCTCTGATATCACTGAATTGCACTATTGTTCTCACACCCCTAATGAAGAACATATATAAAACTAATGGGAAAAATTGGTCTAATGACATTTCACAATTTATAGAGCCCTTCAATTTATATTTCAATGTTACATTCATTCTTTTAGAAGAAGTTGGTGATTTAATGGCAGAGTACTCTCTCTAGTCATTTATTGCTATTGTTGTCTCATTTAGTCATAGCTCCCTCTTTCTTCTCTCTTCTCTCTTGGAGGCATTCATTGTTAAATTGGCAAAATCTAGTAGTCACCAATCATCATCATTAATTACAGCCACCATTATTCAGCAACTGCTGAGACCTAATTCAACTGACCAGAGTTAAAGCCTTTCTACTCTCCTATTTCCAACTATTTTCTTTTAGTAAATGCAATATATTCCAGGGATATGTATTCCTTCATCAAATTACACTCTACTTTAAAATACTTCACAATCTCTTCTTCTATTCTTGGACTTAAGCATGAGGGGGTGGGACAAATGGTTAGTCAAATGAATTATTCTGAGTAGAAAACAATCTTTAAAAAAACTGACATCAAAAAAACAAACAAAAAACAAAACAAAAAGGGGGCAGCTAGGTGGCGCAGTGGATAGAGCACGGTCCTGGATTCAGGAGGACCTGAGTTCAAATCCGGCCTCAGACCCTTGACACTTACTGGCTGTGTGACCCTGGGCAAGTCACAACCCCAATTGCCTCATCAAAAAAAAAAAATTGAAATTTGAACATGTTATTTCTTTTGTATCCACATTATTAGGGGGAGAGACAAAGGTAATTTTCAAAAACAGAAAAACAATAATTGGATAATATTAAATAACACTAAACTAATTCTATGCTGAACTAGGGAATAAGAATATCAGAGTTGGGGGGCATCTAGGTGGCATAGTGGACAAAGCACTGGCCCTGGATTCAGGAGTATTTGAGTTCAAATCCAGCCTCAGACACTTAACACTTACTAGCTGTGTGACCCTGGCCAAGTCACTTAACCCTCATTGCCCTAAAAAAAAAAAAAAGAATATCAGAGTTGGAATAAATTGTATAAACTCTCCATCTATATCTGAACCAAGCAACAATTCCTTCTTTAACATCACCCACAATTGACCATTGAATTGAGGCATCACGGTACAATATAAAGACTGAAAGCTTTTTAGACCAAAGGCCTATATTTAAATCTAGAGTCTGCTAATAACTCTGTGACATCAGATTCCTCATTTCACCTCTCATTATTTAGTTTCCTCCTTTTTAATATGAGAGGATTGAACTATATGACCTTCTAAGTACCCTCAACTCTAAATCTATGATTCTATAAGCTTAACTGAGGTAGAACAAGCTGCCCTCTGAGATTGAAAGAAGGGCTGAAAGGAGATGGATAAATTAACCTTGAAATAACTTTTTCAAGGTATATTTGGGTTCCATTAAAAAAATGTCATGATGGCAAAATTGTTATGTAATTGGAAGGTGTTTTCAAGTTAATCTTCTTCCCTAGAAATGATTTTAAATATAATGAAGTTGCAGCTTAGTAAGTTGCCTTGTATAGTGATTAAAAATACTTAGGAAGTTTTGGGTTCAAATTCTGCTTCAGATTATTGCTTAGCTTTTTGATCTTCAACAAGTCACTTACCTTTCTCATCCTATAAAAGGGAATTATAGCACTTCTATTAGCAAGGTTGTTGGGAGGATCAAATGAAATAACACATTTACTATGCTTTACAGATTTTAAAGTGTTATATAAATACTAAGTAAGAAAAGAAATATTATGCAATTAAAAACCTGCTTCATTTAAAATCAGGATATATGTTTTTGAATTCTAGTTCTATCTCTTAACAATGTGGTAAGCTATAGGCAATAAATCAACAAGCATTTATTAAGAATCTACTAAATTCCAAGGACTACTAGGTATAAAAGAATTAACATTCTTAGAAAGGAAACTATAAGATTAGATATAAATATACACAGAATGAATATAAACAGAAATAAAGCAATTAAATACATACTCATTTGGAAGTAAGAACAGTTGAGAAGATGGATATTTGTTGTTGTTCAGTCATTTTTCACTCATGTCTGACTCTTCATGACCCAATGTACTGTTTTCTTGGCAAAGATTTGTCAGGAGTTTTCCATTTCCTCTCTAATTCATTTTATATGTGAGGAAACTGAGACAAACTGGGTTAAATGACTTGCCCAGGGTCACACAGTTAATAAGTGTCTGAGTCAAGATTTGAATTCATGTTTTCCTAACTCAAGGCCCAGTGCTCTAAGACTCCATTTTCTTAAATGGAAAATAGAGATATTAATGTGGACTTTTCCTATCACAGAGATCTGTAAAGGGAAAAACATTTTTAAACTTTAAAATTCTACTTATCTGGAATAGTTTAAGTTCAACTTGAGCAACAACTAGCAAAGTTGGCACCCGGGTCAAGTAGCACATGCCCCACAGCCTCAAATCAACTTTATATATTCAACTTCAAGATGTGGAAATAATACAAGGTTGAACTGAGAATATTTTAATTGAATAGGGAAGGGGTTAGTTACTAGTCTATCTTACAGATGTGTGTTGTTAACAGTAGCTAATTAGTTGTTAAGCATAATCCTTTCTACACTGCTGCAGTTAATGTACTAACTGTTGGGCCCTTTAAATTGTAATGGGTGGTTTTAGCAGTCCTACTTACAGGCAGAAGAAGGAATTCAATGACTCAAAAAAATTCCAAAACTTTTCTAATCTTGCGTCCATTCATGATTCAATGCACTGTTGGGATTAGTGTTGTGATGAATGGTGATTAACTGTAGCTGATAAATTGTCAACATCTTTTTGTGGCAAGATGATGTCGATAAATACTCTTTGTGGGAGCTCTGTCCACACATTTTTTGGGGGGGGTCAGGGCAATGAAAGTTAAATGACTTGCCCAAGGTCACACAGCTAGTGTCAAGTGTCTGAAGCCAGATTTTAATTCAGGTCCTCCCGAATCCAGGGCCAGTGTTTCATCCACTGCACCATCTAGCTGCCCATGTCCACACATTTTGAAAATACACTAACCAAAGAGGCCATGGTCATGGTATAATCTTAGTTGCTAGAAGTTCTGACATTTTCAGATTAAAAGTACATTCTTGAGGTATTTCTTTTAGGTCCAGAAAAATCTTGTATTGGGAAATACTTGGTTAAAACACCTTCAAATTGATAAATAGAAATAGTGAATCTAAGTAGATTATATTTATAAATAATTCACACAAAAAAGAAATATGTTTTAGAACATTTTTTTCTCAGTTCCTTGAAAGCTGAGCAGATATTCCCAGTAAAAAAAAAAAGAAGTCTTTGAATATCATCTTTTGGGTTAGTTTAATCTGACTTCTTAGATGCAAAATATATTTAGTATGGCCAAAAATATATTTGGTATGGCCATATCATTATGCAAGCAAAATTAAAGACAGTAGAATGATTTTATGATAATTTCTAATGTATATTTCTAGTCAAAATAGGTCAATAAAGCATATCACTTTTTGTTAGTAAAGACTATTTTATTCCCGCAAAATCTGAAAAATTAGCACAATTTTCCAACTTAATTTACCTGATGAGACTCTCTAAAAGTTGTCATCACGTACACTAGCCATTCCATTTTGTCCATTCAATTATAACATCATAATAAGGAGTTTTATCTATTAAGAAAATTGATGCATTGTACAAATGATAAACAAATATCTGTACCAGTCCTGAGAAATAAGCATTTTGTACATAGTACTATCCCTAGTAATATACTGGTTTCATAGATTTAGAGAAGCAAAAATATTTCTAAAAGTGTGTGAATTTAATGCCTTAATTGAAGTTTTTAGAGCATCAAAATGGAGCACATAATAACCAGCCTCCCAAAAAATGAATAAACAGGAGCATGTTTAATCACATTTTCAGATTTAAAAACAATATGAAGAGTATTTAGATTCACTAACAGATAGATACTAATTAAGAAAGAAGCCATTAATCAAATATGTACTCAGATTTAAATAATAATAATAACAATAACAACCACAACAACATAATCTCCTGATCCTCTTGAAGCAAAATAGCATATAGCATGTAAGACATGAAGTGCAACATTCTAGCAAAATTCTAGATAAAATATCTACATCTCAAAAAATAAAGAAAATTTTCTTTTAGCCAATGTGTTGCAAAGACATTGGTAGAATTAATAGCTTATGGTAAATTGTTAGCTTTTAGAAGATCAACATTTTCCAACCACTACAGGCACAGCCAATTAGCATATGGAAGATCTGGGAAAATAGCCCAGGACACCATTGCACTAATTACTAAAATACATGACCTCGAGCCATTGGTGACTTACTTTAGAGCATTTATTCTACTTTTTTAAGGGGATAGTTTCAAGAGAGTCTATTGAACTGAATTTAACTAAAACCAATTTTGGAAAAGGGTCAGACATTGAGATTTAAAATTAGAAATCAGTAGAATTACAGGAATCACATTTGTCACCTATCCTCAATGGCTGTTTCCTTAAACAAACATAAATTAAGTATGTCACTCTTTTCAAAGAGTGACAGGTAAATGTCAATTAGGATCAAGAGTAATGTAAATACCTATTAGGTTCCAGGCTAAAGTCACTTAGAAAATACCAAAACATCAATATATGATGATGATGATGGTCCCACATCAAAGGCTTTGTTGTGCAAGGAAATAGAATTTAGTGATTCTGAGGTCAATCAAGAGCTCACATGGAATAACCCTCAATGCATCAGTAAGCCTTATTTTCTGATTTTTTTCCTTCTCAATATGGATTTAGATTGGTCATTCTGTAAAAATAAGGGGGAACAATTCTCCCTAGAAAGGTATTATTGTATTTTGAATATGGTTCCTTTTCATAGCAATGTTTAAGTCTTCTACTCTAACTAGATTGATAGGTGATCATTGGAAAATATACAAAATTAGAATTGATACCTGGTATATTATTGTCACCCTCAAATGGTGCACTGAAAAGAGAAATGGACTATGAGTAATTAAAGAAAGGGTTCCAGTCCAAACTATCCAAATTTCTAGGTTTTAAGGACTCAGTTTCCTTATATGAAAAGTGAGGGAGTTAGACTAAGTGTTCTTCAAGGTCCCTTCCAACACTCACAAACATTCTGGAATATTAAGAAATTAAAAATGATATTTAAAAACTGGATCACAATTATATATATATATAAATTTTGAAATACATTATGATTTTCCTCCAAGAAGCTTCACTGTCAGTTACTTAGTAAAACCATCATTAATCACAAGATAAGCTACAGTCATGTGGTGATTGTAATTTGGTCTCACTGAACAAAAGACAAATGATATAGAATACTATTAGCAATGATGGCTTTAATGTCGACATTTATCATTGATTCAGGTTCACTTGATATGACTTTGGGATAAAAACAGGGAAAAATTGCCTTGCTGTTGAAAATTTTATTGCCATTAAATCATAATTTTGGCAAAAATGTTCAAATAAGAATGGGAGAGTTTTCCTTTTCCATTTTTCACTTCTAACAGACAAAATTACAGGGGGCTGTGAAGAACCCAGATGCAGTGCAATTAGAATAGTGAATGCTGATTAGTTGTCATCTATCTAATCGCTAATAATAGAATCAGAGGTTTTGGCAAGCTATCTATTTATAGAAGTCACAAGGCTGATCCAGCTCATCAGAACAGGTAAGCTGCTATCAGGGAATAGGTGGGAGGAGGGGAACCTGCACACATTCAGCAATAAGAGAACTTTAAACATTCTGTCATTAGAAACTATCTCAAATAGGCCTTATTAATCACACTACCAGAGCAAGAGATGTTTTTTTCTTTGAAAAGATCCTTATTACCTAACTGAATTCCAAGTTGCCATTCAGTAGTCATTTTACATATATAGCTTAGACTTACAAAGACTTAAACCACTATTATTATATTCTTTCCCACAAGAATATCCTTGATATGTACGAAAGATGGTATTAATAGCTTACTAGTAATTCACAACTAAGGATAAATATTGACTATGACCTGTAATATTTTCCTCCTAAAATATAACTACAGGTTTTTTTCTTAGTTCTTCAGGTAGAAAAATTAATACCTTGGATAGGAAAGCAAATTTTAGTATTAACCATTATACATTTTCTTTTTAGCCTGGTTATTTTCTTTATTGAAATTGTCTAAAGGACTTGAACTTGGTTAGTGGGGTTCTCTCTAGGTCTACTTTGGTAAGTGCTCATAAATATCCTCAATGCATACTCTCTGCTATCCAATTCCAGAAAGTAAGTAGAAGTAATTGCAAATATCCTCTGAAAGTCTCATGTTATAGAAAGAACATTAAAATTAAAGTTAGAAGACCTGAATTTAAGTTCAAGCTATTATTTTTACATTTGTGATGTTGACCAATTTATTTCCCTCTTATTGCTGTGTTTTATGTGTAGAATGAAAGAAATTAAGCAAGTGATTTCTAAGGCCCATTCTGTCACTATCAATTATCACAATCAATTATAATATAAAGGAAATGATACATTAGCACTATTGATAAAACATTCTCTGGAAGTTTGGGCCAGTTTTTAATCTGATTGCAGAGTCTACCTGCATAAACTATTGATCATTAACTTGAGGTCAACAGATTTTCAAAGAGGACACTGTGTGAAACTGAGAATAGAAACACATAGATAGATAGAGAGATGATAGAGATAGAGATGATAGAGACAGAGATAGATACACATATAAATAACATGACATATTATATATATATATATATCATGTATATATACATGTGTATACACATAAGTAAAATGATTTATTGGACATTCTCCACACATTACCCCAAAATTACATTTTTTCAAATGTTAAATTTTAATTTATCTTTATCATTAGACATTGTCATCACATTTAGAACACTGACAGCTAAGATCATATTTAGAGATGGTTTCATAGTCCCTTTTCCTCAATACTCTCTGGCCCCTTTTATGCCACTCTATCACTGCAGAAACAGAAAGAAAACAGGACCAAACAATTTTTGTTTGTTGTTTCAAAGGTTGACATAGCTAAAGAATTCAAGATCTATTAGTTATTCAAATGGTGAAGAGTTTCACTTTACTTAGCTAAACTGCTCCTCAGACAGCAGAAAGTCTGTCACTAGGAACAAAACTATAGATTTTCTACCATGATAGAATCTTCCAAGGCTTGCTCCCATTAACAGAGTTGAAAAATTATTAGTCACTTTCAAACCAGGATGAGAAAGGAATGTGGGATTTTATGGACATCCAACCACCAATGATTCAAAGATAATGAATGGAAACTTTTAAATTGGTATTCTCAATACAAATGAAAGCAGAATATATGAGGAAGTTACAGCTAAAAGGAAGGATATGTAACAGAATATTTTTGGAAAGCCACATAAAGGCAATGGTTTAATCATGTGTCAGAAGATATAAAAAAATATCATTTGCTGATACTTTGGGATATCTTGCCTTGGTGTTTTCATGAGAATCAAAAGTTTAAAAAATGAATTTATCAATAAACAAACATTTATTAATCCATTTCTCTGGTTACTATGTCAGGGACTAAAGATGCAAGGACAAAAATGAAATAGTCACTGCCTTAAAGTAACTTATATTCTATCTTAAGAAACAAAATATAAATATATAGAAAGCAAATGCATGGTAAAATTGTAGGGGAAGAAGACCAAGAATTTGGGGAATCAAATAAGGCATCCTATAGAAGGAGTGATTTATGCAGAGTTTGAAGAAAGCAACTGATTTCAATAGATGGATGTGAGTTGGGAATGCAAACAACCATGAGAGACAGTCAAAATAAAGGCATAGACATGTAGTTTAACATATAAAATCAAAAACAAAGACAAACAAAACAAACAACAACAACAAAACCCAGCAATATTAATTTCAACTGGCCATAAGGTACAAGGTGAGAAGTAATATAACCTTGTCATAGCAAAGTTAGAAAGGTAGGTTTAACCTAGGTTGGAGCAATGAAGTTTATTGCTGGAGAATGAAATATTCATAATGTACATATTTAAAACATTATGGCAACTGTGTAGGAGATGGATGGGAGAGGGGAAAAACTTGATGGAAAAGAATAGTATAACGTCTAGGTGATACATGATGAGGTATTAAACTAGAATAATGTCTGAATAAATAGAAAGAAAGGGATAGATGCTAGAAATATTGTGGGTATAGAAACAGTAAGATCCATCAAATGATTAGATATGTGCCAAATTTGAAATCTAGGAGACTGGGAAATGGATAGCACCCATGACAGAAATATGGATGTCCTGAAAAGAAGTTGGTTTGCTATTGAAAGGGGGAGACAGTGAAGCATTTTGGTCAAGTTGAGTATAGGGCATCAAATTGAAAATACTAAAGAAACAGTTGCTGATATACAACTTGAACTCCAGAGAGACTACTGGGAGTCATCTACATGGAGATGATAGCTAAACCCATGAGAACTGATGAAGTCAGAAAATGAGAGTGGGTAGAGAGAGAATAGAAGAGAGTCCATGACAGAGCCTTGAGTTACACTCAGATTCAAGGATCATGATATTCAATATAAATCAGGAAAGGAGCCTGAGACGAAACATTCACATAGGAAGAAAAACCAAGACAATCATGACGATAAGTGGAGCTTTTGCCAACATCTCTTGTTGTAAATGATGAAATAAAGCAATTGTATGAAGAACAAAAGCCATATTAATATTGAAGACAATTTCTCTAGGTCTGAAAGAACAACTTAGGCAATAGAGTTGTTATTCAAATTACATTAAGAAGATATAGTTGAAAAGACATTAAATGGGGAGCCAAGATGGCAGAGAGGAAGCAGCAAGCTGCCTGAGCTCTCCTTCTGTTCCCTCAAAACGAACATTAAATCAAGCCTCTGGACAGATTCTGAAACTACAGAACCTGCAAAGAGACAGAGAGACACAGTCCTCCAAACAGAGATAATTTAGAAGACTTCAGGAAAAGGTCGGTCTGACTCGGGCAAAAGGGAGGCCCAGCGCAAGGCAGCAACCCAGCGCCGAGGGGGTCGGGGCTAGTCAGCAGGAGCTGCGGGCCACAGCCGAACAACTGAGGCTCCCGGAACCTGGTTCAAAAATCTGGTAGCCAAGAAGGACAGTGGAAAAACTTACCTGCACCGGCCGAGAGGGCCACGAACGGCGGGATCAGACGCCGGGGTCTGGCGCCTGGCTGGCCGAGCACAATCAGACAGGAAGTGCAGGGCAGGGGATCTCCACACACCATAAAGGCCTCAGAGTAAAAGCCCGGTCACACAGCACCTATACACCTGCACAAGAAGCCCAAAACAGGGACCCTGGTGCCCCCAGAGCAGACCTCAACTTAAAGAATAAATAAATAAGCTGCAATAATGAGTAAGAAGCAAAAAAGAGCCCTCTCCATTGAGAGCTTCTGTATCAATAGGGAAGAAGCCAACACAAACTCAGATGAGGACAATAGCCTCAAATTGTCTACATCTGAAGCCTCTCAAGGGAAGGTGAATTGGTCGCAAGAACAAAAAGCCTTCCTGGAAGAGCTCAAAAAGGATTTTAAAAATCAATTGCAAGAGGTAGAAGAAAAAATGGGGAGAGAAATGAAAGCAAAACAAAAAAACTATGAAAAAAGAATCAGCAGCTTGGAAAAAGAAGCTGAAGAAAACAAAGCCTTAAAAAATTCATTTGGCCAAATGGAAAAAAAGCTGCATAATCTCACTGAAGAAAACAATACCTTAAAAAATTCACTTAGCCAAATGGAAAAAAAGGTGCATAATCTCACTGAAGAAAACAGTACCTTAAAAAATTCACTTAGCCAAATGGAAAAAAAAGGTGCATAATCTCACTGAAGAAAACAATGCCTTAAAAATTAAAGTGGGACAGTTGGAAGATAAGGAATCCATGAGACACCAAGATTCAGTCAAGCAGAATAAAAAAAATGAAAAAATAGAAGAAAATGTGAAATACCTCATTGGAAAGACAACTGATCTGGAAAACAGATCGAGGAGAGACAATTTGAGAATCATTGGACTGCCTGAAAGCCATGACCAGAAAAAGAATCTAGATACCATATTCCAGGAAATTATTAAGGAGAACTGCCCTGATATCATAGAATCAGAGGATAAAATCATCATTGAAAGAATCCACCGATCACCTCCTGAAAGAGACCCCAAAAGGAAAACTCCAAGGAATATTGTAGCCAAATTCCAGAATTATCAGGTGAAGGATAAAATACTCCAAGCAGCCAGAAAGAAGCAATTTAATTATCATGGAGCCACAGTCAGGATTGCTGAGGACCTGGCAGCTTCAACATTAAAGGACCGCAAGGCTTGGAATGTGATATTCCGGAAGGCAAAGGAGATTGGATTGCAGCCGAGAATCTATTACCCAGCAAAAAATGTGCATTTTCTTTCAGGGGAAAAGATGGACATTTAATGACATTGGGGACTTTCAATCTTTCCTGGTGAAAAGACCAGAACTGAATAGAAAATTTGATCTCAACATACAAGACTCAAGAGAAGTTTAAAAAGGTAAACAGAGGGGAAAAAAAAAAGTTACCCTATTAGGTTAAACTGTTTATATCCCTACACAGGAAGATAATACTCATAACTCTTAAGAACTGTAAATGTATTTGGGCAGAGAGAAGGACTTTATATAGAAGGTATAAATATAAATTGTCTTTGATGTGATGATACAAAAGAATTAAGGGGATAAAAAGGGAGTCTATGGGGAGGAGAGGAAAGGGGAGGTGGAATGGGATGAATTATATCATATGAAGAGGTGGAAAAAACCTATTATAATAGAGGGAAAGAAAGGAGGGGGGAACATGGTTTCAACCCTATTCTCATTAGATTTGACTCAAAGAGGGAATAACATATACATTCATTGGGATAAAGAAACTTAACTCATTCTTTAGGGAAACAAAAGGGGAAGGGAAAGGGGGGGACTGATAGAAGGGAGGACAAAAGCAAGGGAGAAAAGGGTAAAGAAAAGAGAGGGGGGTGATAAAAAGGGAGGGCAGATTGGGGGAGGCAGGGGTAAGAAGTAAAACGTCGGTGAGGAGGAATAGGGTGAAAGAAGGGGGGAAAAGTACAAAGGGGGTAAATAGAATGGAGGGGAATAGACAGTCAGTAATAATAACTGTGAATGTGAATGGGATGAACTCTGCTATAAAACGGAAGCGCATTGTAGAGTGGATTAAAAACCAGAACCCTACAATATGCTGTTTACAAGAAACACATTTGAAGCAGAGAGATACACACAGAGTAAAGGTAAAAGGCTGGAGCAGAATATATTATGCCTCAGCTAAAGTAAAAAAGGCAGGGGTAGCAATCCTTATCTCAGACAAAGTGCAGGCAAAAATAGATCTCATTAAAAGAGATAAGGAAGGAAATTACATCTTACTTAAAGGTACTATAGATAATGAAGTAATATCAATATTGAATATGTATGCGCCAAGTGGTATAGCATCCAAGTTCTTAGAGGAGAAGTTAAATGAGTTACAAGAGGAATTAGACAGTAATACTATACTAGTGGGGGATCTGAATCTCCCCCTCTCAGAATTAGATAAATCTAGCCAAAAAATAAATAAGAAAGAAGTGAAAGAGGTGAATAGATTACTAGAAAAGTTAGACATGATAGATGTCTGGAGAAAATTGAATGGGGATAGAAAGGAATATACCTTTTTCTAAGAGTACATGGCACATTTTCAAAAATTGACCATGTATTAGGGCACAAAAACATCATAGTCAAATGTAGAAAGGCAGAAATAGTAAATGCATCCTTCTCAGATCATGATGCAATAAAAATTACATGTAAGAAAGAGCCAGGGAAAAGTAGAATGAAAATCAATTGGAAACTAAATAATTTCATTCTAAAGAATGAATGGGCCAAACAAGAAATCATAGAAACAATCAATAACTTTATCCAAGAGAATGACAATAATGAGACAACATACCAAAATCTATGGGATGCAGCCAAAGCAGTGCTTAGGGGAAAATTTATAGCTCTAAATGCTTACATGAATAAGAAGGAGAAAGAGGAGATTAATGAATTGGGCATGCAACTTAAAAAGCTAGAAAAAGAACAAATTAGAAATCCCCAATTAGACACTAAATTAGAGATCCTGAAAATTAAAGGAGAAATCAATAAGATTGAAAGCAAAAAAACTATAGAATTAATCAATAAAACTAAGAGCTGGTTTTATGAAAAAACCAATAAAATAGATAAAATATTGGTTAATTTGATTAAAAAAAAGAAAGAAGAAAACCAAATTACCAGTATCAAAAATGAAAAGGGTGATGTTACCACCAATGAAGTGGAAATTAAAGCAATAATTAGGAAATATTTTGCCCAACTGTATGCCAATAAATTTGACAATCTAAATGAAATGGATGAATATTTACAAAAATACAAACTGCCCAGGTTAACTGAAGAGGAAATAAAATCCTTAAATAAACCCATATTAGAAAAAGAAATTGAACAAGCTATTAATGAACTCCCTAAGAAAAAATCCCCAGGGCCAGATGGGTTTACGGGTGAATTTTACCAAACATTTAAAGAACAATTAATTCCAATATTATACAAATTATTTGGAAAAATAGGTGAAGAAGGAGTTCTACCAAATTCGTTTTATGACACAAATATGGTGGTGATACCAAAACCAGGCAAAGCAAAAACAGAGAAAGAAAATTATAGACCAATCTCCCTAATGAATATTGATGCTAAAATCTTAAATAAGATATTAGCAAGGAGATTACAGCAAGTGATCACCAGGATAATACACTATGTCCAGGTGGGATTTATACCAGGAATGCAGGGCTGGTTCAACATTAGGAAAACTATTAACATAATCAACCATATCAATAAGAAAACCAACCAAAATCATATGATTATCTCAATAGATGCAGAGAAAGCTTTTGACAAAGTACAGCACCCATTCCTAATAAAAACACTAGAGAGTTTAGGAATAGGGGGAGCTTTCCTTAGAATAATAAACAGTATCTACCTAAAGCCATCAGCAAGTATTATATGCAATGGAGATAAATTAGAGGCCTTCCCAATAAGATCAGGGGTGAAACAGGGATGTCCATTATCACCCCTATTATTTAATATTGTTCTAGAAATGTTAGCTTTAGCAATCAGAGAAGAGAAAGGAATTAAAGGAATTAGAATAGGCAAGGAGGAAACAAAACTATTACTCTTTGCAGATGATATGATGGTATACTTCAGGAATCCTCGAGAATCAAGTCAAAAATTACTTGAAACAATTAACAACTTTAGCAAAGTAGCAGGATATAAAATAAATCCACATAAATCATCAGGATTTCTATACATGACCAACAAAGTCCAGCAGCAAGAGATAGAAAGAGAAATTCCATTTAAAGTAACGGTAGGTAATATAAAATACTTGGGAGTCTACTTGCCAAGACAAACCCAGGAACTCTATGAACACAACTACTAAACACTCTTCACACAAATCAAATCAGATCTAAATAATTGGAAAGATATCAATTGCTCATGGATAGGCAGAGCTAATATAGTAAAAATGACAATACTGCCTAAATTAATTTACTTATTCAGTGCCATACCAATCAGGCTACCTAAAAATTATTTTATACAGCTAGAAAAAATAATAACAAAATTCATCTGGAAAAACAAAAAATCAAGAATATCCAGGGAAATAATGAAAAAAAATTCACAGGAAGGTGGGTTAGCGGTACCAAACCTGGAGCTTTACTATAAAGCGGCAGTCATCAAAACTATCTGGTACTGGCTCAAAAATAGAGTGGTAGATCAATGGAATAGGCTAGGCTCAGGAAATGCAGTAGTAAATGACACTAGTAATGTAGTGTTTGATAAACACAAAGACTCCAGTTTCTGGGATAGGAACTCAGTATTTGACAAAAACTGCTGGGAAAACTGGAAGATAGTATGGCAGAAATTAGGCTTAGACCAACATCTTACACCTTATACTAAAATAAGGTCAAAATGGATACATGATTTAGACATAAGAGGTGATACCATAGGTAAATTAGGAGAGAAAGGAATAGTGTACCTATCAGATCTTTGGAAAGGAGAACAGTTTTTGACCAAACGTGAGATAGAGTATATTATAAAATGCAAAGTGGATGATTTTGATTATATTAAATTAAAAATTTTTTGTACAAACAGAAGCAATGCATCCAAAATTGGAAGGGAGGCAGAAAGCTGGGAAACAATTTTTGAGGCCAGTGCTTCTGATAAAGGCCTCATCTCTAAAATATATAGGGAATTAAATCAAATTTATAAGAATCCAAGTCATTCCCCAATTGAGAAATGGTCAAAGGATATGAACAGGCAGTTTTCTGATGAAGAAACCAAAGCTCTCTATTCCCATATGAAAAAATGCTCTAAATCTCTAATGATTAGAGAGATGAAAATTAAAACAACTCTGAGGTACCACCTGACACCTATCAGATTGGCTAAAATGACAAAAAGGGAAGATAATAAATGTTGGAGAGGCTGTGGGAAAATTGGAACACTAATGCATTGTTGGTGTAGCTGTGAGCTGATCCAACCATTCTGGAGAACAATTTGGAATTATGCCCAAAGGGCGATAAAGCTGTGCATACCCTTTGACCCAGCAATCCCACTTTTAGGTCTTTTGCCCAAAGAAATCTTGGAAGGGGGAAAGGGACCCACATGTACAAAAATATTTATAGCTGCTCTTTACGTGGTAGCAAGGAATTGGAAGTTGAGGGGGTGCCCATCAATTGGGGAATGGCTGGACAAGTTGTGGTATATGAATACAATGGAGTACTATTGTGCTGTAAGAAATGATGAGCAGGAAGAGTTCAGAGAAACCTGGAGGGTCTTACATGAGCTGATGATGAGTGAGATGAGCAGAACCAGAAGAACATTGTACACAGTATCATCAACATTGAGTGTTGACCTACTGTGATGGACTATATTCTTCTCACCAATGCAATGGTACAGAAGAGTTCCAGGGAACTCATGATAGAAGAGGATCTCCAAATCCAAGAAAAAAAAAGAAAGAAAGAACTGTGGAGTATAGATGCTGATTGAACCATATTATTTCTTTTGTTTTGGGTGCTGTTGTTTTTTTTTTCTATTTTGAGGTTTTGCATCACTGCTCTGATTCTTTCTCTTGTAACAGGATTAATGCAGAAATAGGATTAATGTTATTATGTGTATATATATATGTGTGTGTATATATATATGTATATGTATAGAGATATATAGATATAACCTATATCAGATTACCTGCTGTCTAGGGGAGGGGGGAGGGAGGGGAGGGAGGGAGAAAAATCTGAAATTGTAAAGCATGTATAAACAAAAGTTGAGAACTATCTTTACATGTAACGGAAAAAATAAAATATCTCATAAAAAAGAAAAGAAAAGACATTAAATGCACAGAGCTCTTGACACAATTACCCAAAAAAAACCAACCATAAAACAACCTGTAGAGCAGAAAAACCCACACAAAGACAGGCTGAGATTATTTTCCAACCAAACAGAGCAAAATCCTTTTCATGGAAGGTGAAAATGTTCTGCATAATTGCACATGTCTGACATATATTGAATTTCTTGATTTCATAGGGAGGGTTGAGGAGGGAGGGACGAAGAAAATTTAGAACACAGAACTAGCTCAAAGACCTTAATCTCATCAAAGTTGGCTCAAGGAGAGAATAACATACACACCCAATTGGGAAGAGTAATCTAAACCTGCAGGAATGTAGGAAAAGAGAATAAGGAAGGAAGGGTGAAAGAATGGAGGGCAGAGCAGGGGAGGAGGCAGTCAGAAGCAAATCACTTTTAAGGAGGAATAGGGTAAAATAAGATAGAAAATAGAGTAACTAACATGGGAAGGAAATAGGATGGAGGGAAATAATGATGATGATTAATTATAACGGAAAAATGTATGGCACCTACTTTGCTGGGTTATTGTGAAGAAAATTCTTTGTCAAGTATAAGGTACTATATAAAGGTTATGATGAAGAGGATGCTATCAGAAAAAACTGGAAAGACCTGCATGAAGTGAAGCAGAGTGAAATCTATTGTATACAAAAGAACAGCAATAGTGTAAGATGACCTGGTGGGAAGCATGTGATTATTTTCAGCAATGAAATGATCCAATATAAATCTGAAGGATTTATGAAGATTGCAATCCATCTCCAAAGAAAGAACTGATGGTATCTGAAAACAGATTGGAGCATATTTTTGATAGTTCCTTAATCTGAAGTTTTGTTTTTGTTTGTTTTCTCTCACAACCTGGCTAATGTGGAGATTTTTTCCATGACTACTCATGCATAACTGATATTTAATTGCTAGAGTTCTTGGAAGTGGAGGGGGGGATAGGAAGGGAGTGAGGGAAAGAAGTTGGAACATGAAGTTTTAAAAAATTGATGTCAGGGGCAGCTAGATGGCACAGTGGATAGAGCACCGGCCCTGGAGTCAGGAGTACCTGAGTTCAAATCCGGCCTCAGACACTTAACACTTACTAGCTGTGTGACCCTGGGCAAGTCACTTAACCCCAATTGCCTCACTAAAAAAAAAAAAATTGATGTCAAAATTTGTTTTTACATGTAATTTGGAAAAAAATAAAATTCTAAAAAAAGGAAAAAAAAGAAGATATAGTCACAAGATAGCTAGGTGGTACAGTAAATAAAACACCAGCCCTGTATTCAGGAAGACTTGATTTCAAATCCGGCCTCAGATACTTGACAGTTACTAACTGTGTGAACCTGGGCAAGTCACTTAACTCCAATTGCCTCACCAAAAAATAAAAGTAGAAGATATAGTCATTTGAGCAAATCCAAGAAACTTGGGCAGGGCTTATGATGGAGAGCATTTCACATTATAATATGTATATTTAGAAGAACAGAGCAAAAATAGTTAATGAACATAAAAATAAAAATTAATATGGACATGGTAAAAGAGTTCCAAGATGTCCTCATTAAGTTTTTTCATGAGAACTATATACAATAAACCACTGGGTACTGAGAGGACAGGCAGATATTCTTGCTGAGCTACTTTTTGAGATATTTGAAAGTTTTTTGTGAATGTAAAGGAAAAGGTTGAATCCTCCTGGATTCAGGAGGTCCTGATTTCAAATCCAGCCTCACACACTTGACACTTACTTTCTCTGAGACCCTGGGAAATTCACTTAACCTTCATTCCCCCCACCCCTAAACAGAACACTGCACTTCTCACTAGATATCCCTATTTTTCATATTTTTTGTTTTTATTTTTTTGCTGGGAAATTAGGCTTAGGTGACTTTCTCAGGGTCACACAGCTAATAAGTGTCAAGTGTCTGAGTCCAGATTTGAACTCAGGCCCTCCTGAATTCAGGGTCATTGCTTTATACACTGAGCCACCTAGCTGCCCCCACACTAAGTATCCCTAATACTTGGAATGCTCTCTCTTCCCATTCCTCCATCTCTTAGCCTCCCTAACTTGCTCCAAGATTCAGCTCAATTCCCACCTATTCCAGGAGGTATTTCCCTTGTGTAGGCTCTATAGCCTTGCCCCCCCCATCAGAATATCTCCTGTCACCTTTATATCTTCTATCTATCTATCTATCTATCTATCTATCTATCTATCTATCTATCTATCTATCTATCTATCTATCTATCTATCTATCTATCTATCTATCTATCAAGAGACATTAGGGACTATATTTTTGCCTATATATCCTTGGTATTTAGCACAGTGTATGGAAGAAAGCAAGATCTTCATGTCAAAAATTCTTATTGACTGGCTAAATGATTTTTCAGACCTCAATATTGTTGTACAATAACATTAAAAATACATACATTTTATTAACATTTAGATGGATGTTGTTATACCAAATAATCATAGTCTCCTAACCACATGACATGAAAATATGAAGATCTAGCAGAAGAAAAACCTTGAAGAAACAGAGATGTTTACCTATCACCTCTGACAGGAGTAATCCTGAAAATCCTGTTAGTGAGTCTACAGAAAATGAACTTATATCTGAAGGAAGACTTCTGTTCATTTTTTTTAAGTTCTTAGTTCATTTACTTTGGCAAAAGTCTGCAGAACATAACATATAAAAGAATAATAGCAGGAGAGTTACTTTTCCTGGACTATTTCCATCTGGATTCTACTGGGAAAGATGAGAACTGAACAATGATAATAACTCACATTTATATAATGCTTTAAGTTTTGCAAAGAATTTTATGAACATTATCTCAACTGATATTTCCAATGATTATATGAGATATGTGGGTTTATGAGCTTCATTTCACCTATAATGGGAAGAAACTAAGGATTCTGGGGAGGGGGGGGCCAGAGTAAGTTAATTGGAAATTTACAAGATCACACAGCTAAGTATGCAAAGTGGGATTTGAATTCACATTTTCCTGACTCAAGTGCATATTTAATTATATAATGTATTGTATTGTATTATATATAGATGATGTAGATGTAGATATATGTATGCATGCAACACATACATGAGTGCATGTATTTATTATTGTATGTTATATGTCTATAATACACGTGTTACATATTATATATGTGATATGTTATATAATTAATTATGGACTTGAGTCGGGAAGATGTCAGTTCAAATGTACCCACACACATATGCAGGATATCCCACAAATTTTAGTTGCTTTGCAGCACCAGAAGTTAGCAGAGTGCCTTGCTCATAATTGGGTTTAATATATATTTCTTAAATTGAAGTGCTCTGGTACATACAGTATGATAAAAGTTATAGATAAAGGATTTCAGAATTTTGAATTAACTATTCAAAGAGGATTTAAGGGAGAATCTTTAAGATATTGGCACAGGATTAAAATATATGGTTGTTTCATTGGGTCTCATTGAAAAGGGTACTCACATGGATGAGATTTCTTTCCCAATCTACTAAAATATAAAGATAGATAGAAATTATTTATTTCTTCATCTCTACCTCTCTAAATTTTATATAGTTTAATCATAAAAAATTTACTGTTTTAAGTTCTTTTTGTTAAGTATCTTCTTTATTCCATATCATAAATGTAATATTATTTTTTCCATTCTTCCCAAGCTACAATGATAAAAGTACTTTAGTTATAATAATGCAGGTATACTTTCTTATCTATATGTACATGTATATGCATATGTATATGTATCTCTATCTATCTTTTTTTTGTTTGGGGCAATAAGGGTTAAGTGACTTGCCCAGGGTCACACAGCTAGCAAGTGTCAAGTGTCTGAGGCTGGATTTAAACTCAGGTCCTCCTGAATCCAGAGCTGGTGCTTTATCCACTACACCACCTGGCTGCCCTCTGTTTTGTATATTTTCCTTTAAAGTTTTGTATAAACAATACAAAACAATAAATACTTTATAAATCAAACACTTTTAAAATACAGTAGGGAAATTACCAAATCCCCATCATTTTTTTTATTAGTTTGAGTTGTCAAATGCTGGACTTATTTCAAACAAGCAAAAGGCATATGAACATTCAACATACTGTATTTGGTTGGGCAGCTTTTTATGATGTCTAAATGGTCTAAAAGAGAGATCATTAGGGCCTTATGTTAGTTATTTTTCTAACCATTAATGGTAAAATTAAGTTTGATTGTTATGCCCAACATATTCCATCATATTCCATCTTTACAGAGACTTGGGGAAATCATCCTCCATCTGGTCTTATGATGAACTCTACTTATGCACACTTGCCATTGTTTTCCAATGCCTGAGGGTTCAGTAATGGAGGAAGAAGTCACTTTCCACAGCCCAGTGAGTTCAAGACCTAGACAAATTGGTAAAACCTGAGAAACCCCAGTTAAAAGACTCTATTTGGTAGAAAATATGTGATGTCAAATTTGGGAGGGACCTTAAAGGTCACTATTCCAAGTTTTCGTTTCACTGATAAGGAAATTAAAGATTAGTGAGATACTTCAATTATACAGTTGGGTAGTGATAGATCTAGTCCCACAACCAGTTTTCCTGGCTCCAAATATAGTATTCATGTATTTAATTTTTATTTGTTGCATCTGCCTGAGTTGTCTCTTCCTTCTGACACTTACATTTTGCAGATAGGGTCCCCAGGAGAGTGACTACTCCCAAGTTCAAAATTATTCTGTGCTTCCAAACTACTAAAACTACAACTCATGGACTCCTCCACCCCCACCTCCAGCATATTTACCATTAGGAATTAGCCAGTAGACATTTAGCTCAAAACAAAGTTATGTACTAAGAGAATGCATTAAGAATAACTATGCAATATTCTTCTCATAAAATAGGTGTTCATTCTCTCACAGATACACACTATATCAGTGGGAAGAGAGAACACAAATACATATGAGGTCTGATATTCTGCTACTCTGATATTTCCGTGTTCTTAAGATGCTGTGCCCTGAATACATTGTCTATCCTGGGAAGATCACTGAAAAGGGGTGCCTGAGTCTGTTCCTCCCTACAGTTGAATTCCCAAATGCCAGGGATAATCTTATTCCATACACAGCTGTATCACTTCTGTGATGCCTGAGCTTATACATACACATATATTTATATATAATTCACACATACATATATACATATATTTTGTATGTGTGTGAGTATATGTATATGTATGTATGTATGTACATGTGTATATGTACAGAGAGAGAGAGGTGCTATATACATACCCATGGATGTATATATCATATATCACATGGGGGTGGTATAGATACATCTTATCTCTTTTGACAAAATGTAAGCACCTTTAAAAAATAAGGTTAATCTAAAGATCAAAAGTGTCAATTATAAATACAGAGTACAGCTTAGAGCTTCAAAGCTAAATCTTACTGGTTTCCTTCTATTAACAAGTCAATATTTCACCTTAACATCTGATCTCTTCTCAGTCTGAATTCTTGCTTAAATTCCACCACCATTAATACTCTTTTTTTCTATTCTGGTAAAGATCGAGATAATTGTCTCCTGGAACATAAAATGTATAATATCTTCCTTGTCTCTAACTTGTACTAAGCTCAGTATCTTTTCTCTTTTTTCTTTTTTTCTTTTTGTCCTTGTCTTCATCTTTGGATGCATTGGTTACTGTACTACTGTTTTCTCAGCCCTCATTCATGTCTCTTCTATGGTAAAAGTATTGTCTCTTATTTATTCAACACCATTTATCTACTTAATATATTATAAATACACACATAGGACATCACCATGTTCCTACTAATGATGTCATATGCTTAGACAGATACAATGGCAAGTGGTTTATCCCTAAAGATATTCATGATGAGGACCATTTTGATATTTCTCTTTGAAATCGGGGATGAACATGCCCATATGAAATGGAAATTCTCAACATTAAATGGTCTCAGAAGGATTTTGATTCATAGTATAATGCCTTCCAGCCATTCAACAAGTTCTTATTAAATGTCTACTCTGTTGCTTGTGCTAATTTCATCAATGATTCTACTATAATTTATCTGGGAAAATATCACAATTTATGTGTAGAATCATGAAGCTTCCTAAGTGTACTTCAGTCAGAGTATTCCCAAGACTAGTTGTGATATTCATTAAGTGAGAAATGCAACTAGAGTATGAGGCAGTGTCAAAATATGTTCATAAGCCTAGTAAATATTGCCCTTGGCACTGCTGTTATAGTTATAATTTAGTTATAAATTAGCTTTATACAACAACATATTGGACAATTGTAACAAGTATTAAAATTTTTCGACTTCATTCTGTGTCATTTTTCTCCCTTGTCTCCAAAATTCTGCAACTTCTATTTTTACCCAAAATTGTAGGGCTATAACCACCCTGGAGCATTTTGAAGTGCTGTTCCATTTTGGAAAATCAAAAAACTACCCCAGTGACATATTTTTATACACTGAAAAATTATTCCTACTCTCTTATTTGTTCACAATTATCACATAATTACATTACAACATCTCCTATTAGAGGGAAGAAAGGAACCTAATCAAGAACCTTATGCACTTTGGCTTGTTCTACACGTTGTTTTTTTTCCACCTAGCCTTTTCAATAATACTTACTAGTGGGTTGTCAAGTCAGTAGAACATCAATTTATTAAGTGTTTACTATGGTCTAAGTACTTTGCTAAACCCTAGAAATATAAAGAAAAGGGAAATCAGTCCCTTGCCTCAAGGAGCTCACAATCTAAGGGGTGAGAGAATATGCAAAAAAAAGAAAAAGAAAGAAAGAAGGAAAAAGAAAAAAGAGAAAAAGTATTCACAAATAAGATATATACAATATAGATTGGAGATAATGTCAGAGTGAACGCTTGAATTAAGGAAGACCTAGAAAGATTTCTTGCAGGTGAGATTTTAGTTGAAACTTGAAGAAAGGCTGGCAAGGCAGGAGGTAGAGAGGAATAGGGAGAGAATTCCTAGTATGGGTGAAAGTCATTGAAAATGTCTATAATTGGGAGGTAGAGTATCTTGAGAGGAATATAAAGGTGGCTAATGTAGTATGCATTCTCTTAAAAATAACTTGTAGGGGGCAGCTGGGAGGCACAGTGGATAAAGCACCAGTCCTAGATTCAGGAGGACCTAAGTTCGAATCCGGTCTCAGACACTTGATACTTACTAGCTATGTGACCCTGGGCAAGTCACTTAACCCTCACTGTCCCAAAAAACAAACAAATGAATGAATAAATAAATGAATGAATGAATGGATAAACAAACAAATAAATGGATGAATGAATAAACAAATAAACAAGTAAATAAATAAATGTACAAGCAAACAAATAATGAAATAAATAAATGAATAAATGAAGGAATGAATTAAATAAATGAATGAATGAATGAATGAAGAGCCAAACAAATAAATAAAAAAATGTCATATATGGAAATGCCTAAAGAACATAAATTAAGTATTTATATCTGCACAAATTATATAACTTCAGAGTTGTATAGAATTTGCTTTCAGAGTATTTTTATGAAGATTCAAGAATATGTTATCCTAGAGTTCACTCATTGTTCATTTTTTTAGACTGAAGAGCTCTAAAATTATTAGTGTGAATATAGCATCCAACAAACAGATAAATAATAACATCTATCTGTCTGTCTATCTACACATATACATATACACAAATAATGACATCTACACACATATAATATTTGTGCATGTGTATATAGATATGCATGCATGCATACATACATATGGATATGTAAATACTTTATGCTTTTAAAGCAGTGAGGGGATCACATCATTAGCCAAAGGAAGAAAAATTATTTTCCACATAAAATTCCAATCTATAAATTGAAAATACATACACACAAACATGGGGGAGGGCCATGTATACCACATATTATTGTCATCACTTAATTACAAAATAACAATCCAGAAATCCCGTATAAGGAAAATAAATTATGAAATGATATAAGATCATTGAAATCTAGGAAGTTGAAATCTGCATATAATTAGTACTAGAAAAAAAAGCACAGTGCTTGTCACATAGTAGTTATTAAATAATATTTCATAGTAAATACTGAGAAAATTTTGATTGTCACCTTATTAAACAAATGAACACATATGAAAATAAGTTATCTTATATTTAACAAAATTATGTTTAAATAAACTTATTTTCATAATTTCTAGAACCATAAAATGAAACATCATACTTGGTATAGAGGAGATATAATTTTCTTAGGAAATTGCATAAAGTTTATTATGACACCTTTCATTTCATATTTGAAATTTGAAGGAAATTCATTAAGATCATTATTGGAAAATATCCCAAAGGTTTTTTCCATGTTCTCATTTCTTAATCTGTTGATATTAATGGAATTCTCTTTTGTAATATCTATCAGCAATTGGTAAGAGACTGATAACAATGACATTAACCTAATGGATGGGAATAGACACTTCTGTTAATTAGAAAGGGATTTTTGATGAGAGTCATTTTATAAATGGTGAGTTTATTAATAAATATTGTTTTGTTACACTCATGTTTCCATGCAGGTGAGAGGTACTCAAGTATGGATTATTTATTTTCAAATCCACCAACTCTAATGTTTTGAAATTAGGAGTTGCAAAGATATCTAGGAGAAGGAAGCCAGAAAGAGTAGAACAAGTTCAGTAATTGGTCTTTAATCTTAGGATCATAGATCATATAGGCATGTGAGGACCAAGCAGTTACAAAATGTATAAACATTTACTTCCCAGCTTTTCATTTCTGAATCACTTCAACAAGCCACTGCTGGTGCTGCTTTGTGGCTGTAATTAGTGATTTGCTGTCCTAGAAAGACAGAATTTTGGCTGATAAACTAAAAAGAATTAGAATGATGATGAACTAATCCAAATGGCCCTCAGAGTTAATTTAATTCTCTTCTGCCTCTGTTGAGAAGAGGGGAAAGAAAAAAAGTTTCTCTAACTGCCTCGGTGTGCTATAATTTTGTTTTTTCTCCCCCTTAAAGATGGGGAAGGTGTATAAAGGGGAAGAAGGGAATTTCTGCTTCTTTAGTTAATATTATTATCTGGCAGGGCAGCTAAGTGGTGCAGTGGATAGAGCACCAGCCCTGGAGTCAGGAGTACCTAGGTTCAAATTTGACCTCAGACACTTAACACTTACTAGCTGTGTGACCCTGGGTAAGTCACTAAAATTGCCTCACTAAAAAAAAAAAAATTAAAATAAATTTTAAAATAAATAAATAAAATATTATTATCTGGCTAATATATATTCAATTAACTTTACTTATCTGCTTCACTCTGATTCTTTTTTTCCATTCATAATATCACACTCCCCTTTTATATAAAACAATATATAAACCATTAATTCTTGTGTGATAAATCACAGAATTCCTCATAGAAGTCTGGGGGAGAATTGATTTGTAGAATGACAGAAGGAAAAATCCCACTTCAGCATAAGGTTTAAGAATTCTCCCTCTGGGAGTCAAATACATATTGGAGAAACATTGAAACAATACTCCTAATCCAGATCATAATTTATAATCAGGCAAAACTTTTAGCAAAAATGAGAATAATAACCTAAAGGGAATTAAAGCCCCTAGCCATAAAAGAACAATTGTCCACCAAAGGATTCATTACTTGGAAGACTTAATATGGGTGTGCTCCTTCACATTATTTGCTATTTTTGTTTTCTTTTTATTTATTTGATTAAATATTCTCTGATTATGTGTAAAAACAATTACAAGCATTTAAAGAAATTAGTTTCAAATTCTCTCCCTCTGTCCCAACTTTCCTACCTCCTTGGGAAGGCAAACAATTTTATACCAATTCTATATGTGAATTTCTACAAAACATATTAGCTACATTGTATAAGAAAACACAAACAAAATAAAAATAAAAATATATATGTATATATACATATATATGTAAATATATGTTTATGTATGTGTGGGTAGGTGGACTTGAATCTGCATTCAAAATTCATCAGTTCTCTCTGGAGGTGGATAGCATTTTTTATCATGGGTCATTAGGAATTGTATTGATCAGAGTAGGAATTGTATTAATCTGTTACTGTGTACAATGTGCTTCTACTTCTGAATTCATGTAAGTCTTCCCAGACTGTTCTAAAACCATCCCGCTCATCATTTCTCAAGGCAGAATATGTTTTTCATCACAACCATATACTTTGGGACAGCTAGGTGACTCAGTGGAAAGAGCACTGGCCCTGGATTCAGGGGGACCTGAATTCAAATCCAACCTCAGACACTTGACGCTTACTATCTGTGACTCTGGGCAAGTCACTTAACCCTCATTGCCCTGCAAAAACAAAAACAAAAACAAAACACAATCATATCCTACTACTTGTTCATCTATTTCCAAATTAATGAACAACTCCTCAATTTCCAAATTTTTGCTACCACAAAAAGAGCTGCTATAAACATTTTTATATAAATAGGTCCTTTCCTTTTTTTCTTTGATCTCTTTGGGGTATAGACCTGAGTTAAAAATTGTGCAGTTATATAGCCTTTTTTGCTGGGTGGGAGGGGCAATGAGGGTTAAGTGACTTGCCCAGGGTCATACAGCTAGTACATATCAAGTGTCTGAGGTTGGATTTGAACTCAGGTCCTCCTGAATCCAGGACTGGTGCTTTATCCACTGTGCCACCTAGCTGCCCCTGAGTTTTATAGCCTTTTGAACTAGTTGATAATTTTACCAAAAGTGTACTATTGACCCAACTTTTTCCACATCCACTCCACTAATCGCCATTTTCCCTTTCTGTCACATTAGACAATCTGGCAGGTGTGAGGTAGCATCTGAGAGTGATTGGAATCTGCATTTCTCTAATTAAAAGTGATATGGAGCATTTTTTTCATATGACTACTGAGAACTTTAATTTCTCCTTCTGCAAACTGCCTGTTCAGATACTTTGACCACTTATTAACCGGGGAAATGGCGCTTGTTTTTGTTTGTGTGTTTTTTTTTTTAATTTGGCTTAGTTCTATATGTATTTTTGAAAAATTAGGTCTTTGTCAGAGAAACTTGCTATATTTTCCCCAGTATTTTTGTCTTCTAAGTTTGTTGCAATGATATCATTTGTGCAATTTTTTAAAATTTCATGTACTGAAAACCATGCATCTTCTTGTCAAATTATCTATCTTTTATTTAGGCATAAAATATTTTCTATCCTTTCTTTCTTTCTTTCTTTCTTTCTTTCTTTCTTTCTTTCTTTCTTTCTTTCTTTCTTTCTTTCTTTCTTTCTTTCTTTCTTTCTTTCTTTCTTTCTCTTTCTTTCTTTCTTTCTTTCTGGGCAATGGGGATTACGTGACTTGCCCAGGGTCACATAGCTAGCAAGTGTCACATGTCTGAGGTCAGATTTGAACTCAAGTACTCCTGAATCCAGGGCCAGCGCTTTATCCACTGCACCACCTAGCCACTCCCATAAAATATTTTCTTATTCATATCTGACAGGTTCATTTCTCCTTATTCTCCTAATGTACTTATGATGTTACTTTTTAAATCTAAATTATGTGTCCATTTTGACCTTATTTTGGTATATGGTGTTAGTTGTTGGTCTATACCTAGTTTCTGGCCAACTGCATTCCAGTCCTTCTAGCTGTTAGAAGAATTTTCTTTTTGAGGTGGGAGCTCTGGAATTTGACTAAGACATACCCAGGATTTTTCATTTGGGGATCTCTATCACAATGCTGTAGGTGAATATTTTCCATTTCTATTTTATCCTCTGGATCTAAGATATCAGGGCAATTTTCCTTGATAATATCTTGAAACATGATGTCTTGGCTTTTCCTTTGAACATTGATTTTTGGTAATTCAATAATTATTAAATTTCTTAAATTTTATCTCCTATAGATTTCTTTCTATCTCATTTGTTTTTTCCTATATTGCACATTTTCTTCTGTTTTCTTATTTTTCTGACTTTTTTTTTAATGTCTCAGAGTCATTAGCTTCCACTTACCCATTCTATCTTATTAAGGAATTTTTTTCTTCAATGAGCTAGTGTAACTCTTTTTCCATTTATCCATTCATGGTTTTTTTCTCTCCAATAATTTTTCTTTCTTTATTTGTTTTTTTCAATGTTATACACATGTAGTTATGCAAAATATTTCCTCATTAGTCAGGTTGTAAAAAAAACACACAAAAAAACTTTAGAAAAAAGAACTAAAAAAATGCTTCAATCTTTATTCAGATACCATTATTTTTTTCTCTGGAGATGGATTGTATTTTTCATAAGTCCTCCAAAGTTGTTTTGGATCATTGTATTGCTGAAAATAACCCAGTTGTTCACAGCTGATAATCTTACAATATTGCTGTTATTTTGTATACAGTACATTTCACTGTGCCTCAACTAATATAATTCTGATAGCATCCTGGTCATCATTTCTTTTTTTTAATATAATTTTATTTTCCAAAATATATGTAAAAACAAAATTTTAGCATCAATTTTTAAAAAACTTTGCGTTCCAACTTCTCTTCCCCCCCCTCCATTCGTACCCCCCACTCACAGGAACTCAAGCAATTCAAAATAAGTTATACATGAGTAGTCATGGAAAAATTCCCATATTAGCTAGTTGTGAGAAAAAAAGAGTCAAAAAACCCCAAAACTTCAGATTAAGATATTGTCAGAGGAAAAGAAAAAAAAAATTTTTAACGTGTTTCCATCTTTTTTCAGATACTATCAGTTCTTTCTCTGCAGATGGACTGCAATCTTCATAAGTCTTTCAGGGTTATATTGGATCATTGCCTTGCTAATCACATGCTTCCCAGCAGATCATCCCTCACTATTGCTGTTATTTTGTATACGGTACATTTCACTCTGCTTCCGTTCATGTAGGTCTTAACAGGTTTTCCTGATAGTATCCTGTTCATCATAACCTTTATATAATACCTTAAGCTTGACAGAGAATTTTCTTCATAAAAGCCCAGCAAAATAGGTACCATATGTTTTGCCATTATAATCAATCATCATAACTATTTCCCTCCATCCCACTCCCTTCCCATGACATTTACTCTCTCTTCTTTTTACCTATTCCTCCTCAGAAGTGTTTTACTTCTGACTATCCTCTCCCTCACTCTGCACTCCCTTTTTTTTACCCTTCCTTCCTTATCTTCTTCCCCTCCTATTTTCCTGCAGGGTTAAATAGATTGCTCTTCCCAATTGGGTATGAAAACTATCCCCTCCATGAGCCCACTCCAATGAGATCAGGGTCCCTAAGCTAATTCTTTGTTCTAAATTGTTCTTCATCCCTCCCTCCTCAACCCTCCCTATAAGATCAAGCTATTCAATATGTCATATGGTGCAGTAATGCAGAACATCATCTTCTTTGAAAGTGTTTTGCTTTTTACTGCTCTCTCTCGCAATTTGCCCTTTCCTCTTCCCCCTTTTCCCCTCCCCTTTTCTCCCTCCACCCCCTGCCCCTCAGGGCAAAAATATATTACTATACCTACTTGAGTATGTATTAGTCCTTTTTTGAGCCAATTCTGATGATATTAAGGTTCACTCACTCCCCAAATCCGTCCCCCTCTTCTACTCTCCTCCATAAGCTTTCTTCTTGTTTCCTTCATGAGAAATACCTCTCCCCAGACCTTCTCTCCCCTTCTCCCTCCCCCAGTTTATTCCTCCAACACCTCAACCCTATTTTAATGATGTCATCATGAATTAGTTAGATGGCACAGTGGACAAAGCACCAGCCCTGGACCCAGGAGGCCCCAAGCCCAAATCCAGCCCCAGACATAAGATGCCCCACCGTCTGCCCTACAAAGAACAAAATATAAATGCTTTACAGATATAATACCTTCATATTCAGTTCAACCCTGTCTTCTGTGAATTGCATGCTGAGATAGTTCTTATGATTTCAAAGTATTATCTTCCCATATAGGAATGTTAACAGTTTGATCTTTTAATATCACTCATGAAGTCTTTTTCCTGTTTACCTTTTTATGCTTCTCCAGGGTCTTGTATTTGAAAGTCAAATTTTCTATTCAGTTCAGATCTTTTCATCACAAATGCTTGAAAGACCTTTTTCTCATTGAAATCCCATTTTTGCCTCTGAAAGATTATACTCAGTTTTGCTGGGTACGTGATTTTTGGCTTAAGTCCCAGTTCCTTTGCCCTCTGAAATATCATATTCAATGCCCTTTGGTCCTTGAATGTAGAGGCTGCTAGATCTTGCTTTATCCTTATTGGAGCTCCACAGTATTTGAATTTCCTTGGTCTAGCTGCTTGCAGTATTTTGTCCTTCACCTGGGAGTTCTGGAATTTGACTATAATATTCCTGGAGGTTTTCCTTTTGAGATCTCTTTCAGGAGGTGATCGGTAGATTCTTTCAATTTATATTTTACCTTCTGCTTCTAGAATATCAGGGCAATTTTCCTTCACCATCTATTAGAGGATGTTGTCTAAGCTTTTGTTTTGGTCATGGTTTTCTGGTAGTCCAATGATTTTCAAATTATCTCTCCTAGATTTATTTTCCAAGGAGATATTTCACATTGCCCTCTATTTTTTTCATTCAATTGGATTTGCTTTTCTGTGTCTTGGTTTCTCATAAGGTCACTAGCTTCCATTTGTTCAATCCTAATTCTTAGGCAGTTATTTTCATTAGACAAGTTTTTTAATCTCCTTTTCCATTTGGCTTTTCAAACTGTTGACTTTTTTCTCATGACTCTCCTGCATCGCTCTCATTTCCCTTTCCATTCTTTCCTCCTTTTCTCTACATCTTCTTTCTATTTCTCCTACTCTCTCTTCAAAGTCCCTTTTGAGAGCTTCCATGACCTGAAATCAGTTCATATTTTTTCTTGGAAGCTTTTGATGTTGGGGTTTGACCCTGTTATTATCTTCTTCTTCTGAGGTTGTATTGTGGTCTACCGTACCCCCAAAGAAGTTTTCAATGGTCTTCTGCTTTCTCTGCCTACTGATCCTGGCTTACGATTTCTTGGCTTTTAACTCCTTCTTAAAGCGTGGTGCTGCTTCTAGGACATACTGTTCAAGCTACAGCGTGGCCTGGGGGATGGTTGGGCTTCTTCTCAGCCTGCCTGGCCTTGCTTTCATTTGATTTTAAAATCCCCACTGCGGGGTGGGGGTGGGGTGGGGGAGCTGCTTCTTGGCTCCGCTCCTGTTCTCTACTTCAGAGGGTTGAGGTGGGGCAGGATTTTGGGTTGAGGGTTGAGGTGTTTTGGGTTGAGGTGGGGCAGGCTTTAATCTCACCTGGCCTATTCTCACATCCAGAGATAACCTCAGGCCTACTTGACTAAGCAACCAGCCAGTAAAGCTTTCTGTGGTGTGGTTCTCAGCTTCTGATGAGACTACTCCCCTGCTCCACTCCCCCACCTGGGCCTTCAGCTGCTCAGGATTTCTTCCTGGTTGCCCACTGGGGTGGGACAGTTAAATTCTTCCCTCCAGTCCACTGGTACCCCTGCACTTACCCCCCAGGCCAGCTGTTCAACCTGACCGCACGCTCGGTTCCAGAAGACACCTGTGCTGCAGCCAATTCAGAGGCACTGGGGCAAATTCCTTGGGCAGGTGTCTGGTGTGTCTGCCCGACTGTGGGGTTAGGCTTTATTTGTGGCCAAGCACAGCCCACTGAAATCTAGCTATAGCTGGAGAAAACTATCAGCCAGTATTTTTGTGTGTTTTTCTGCCCTGAGGGTTATCTTATTGCTATTTTGGGGGTGATTATATCAGGAGCCCTCTGCATTTAATGTCTTTCCTCCACCATCTTGGCTCTGCCCCCCATCATTTCTTATAGCACAATAGTATTCCATCTTAATCTCATCCCACAATTTGTTCAGCCATTCCCTAACTTATGGGCATTTCCTCAATTTCAAATTCAACTTTTGGGGGGCTTTTTAGTCTCTTGTTGGATACCAAGCTAGTAGTTGTACAAGGCCAAAGAGTATGCATGGTTTTATAGCCATAAGGCCATAGCTCCAAATTGCTCTACAGAATGTTTGAAACAGTTTACTACTTTACCAAGAGTATATTAATGCCTCATTTTTCTCAAATCCCCTACAACATTGTAATTTTCTGCTCCTGTCCTATTATCTAATCCAATAGGTATGAGACAGTACCCCAAAATTGTTTTGACCTGCATGTCTCCAATCAATAGTGAGTTAGAGCATTTTTTAATATGGCTATAGATAGCTTTGATTAGTTCTTCTAAAAATCTTATGTCTTTTGATCATTTATCAATTGCAGAATGGCTCTTATTTTAACAAATTTGACTCAGTTCTCTATGTGTTTGAGAACCGAGGCCTGTCAGACAAACTTCCTTCAAATTTTTTCAGTTACTATTGCTAACTGTATTTCTCTCTGTCCTATTCCCTCCCCATGACATTTACTCTATTTTCTATTTTTTTCACCCTATCCCTCCTCAAAATTGTTTTGCTTCTGCCTTTCTCCTCCCCCAATCTGCCCTAGCTTATTTCATGCCCCTCATCCCAACCTCCTCCTACTATCATGATTACTCTGCCTGAGTTTGTATGTTATTAACTCTTTGAGCCAATTTTGATGAGATCAAGGCTCATTCATACCTCTGTACCTCCCCCCTCTTCCCCTGCACTCCATACATTGTTTATTACTTCTTTTATGTGAGATACTTTACCCCATTCCACCTCTCTCTTTCTCCCAGTGCATTCCTCTTAACACTTAATTTAATTTAATTTTTTTTAGTGGGGCAATGGGGGTTAAGTGACTTGCCCAGGGTCACACAGCTAGTAAGTGTCAAGTGTCTGAGGCTGGATTTGAACTCAGGTACTCCTGAATCCAGGGCCGGTGCTTTATCCACTGCACCACCTAGCTTCCCCTTAATTTTATTTTTTTAAAAGATATCATCCTGGGGGCGCCTAGGTGGCACAGTGGATAAAGCACCGGCCCTGGATTCAGGAGTACCTGAGTTCAAATCCAGCCTCAGACACTTGACACTTACTAGCTGTGTGACCCTGGGCAAGTCACTTAACCCCCATTGCCCCACTAAAAAAAAAAAAAGATATCATCCTGATCTTTTCATCCAGACTTTAGGGTGGTGGCAGAGAATTTCAAGTGGGCTATTAGGAAAAGCCCAAAAAACATCCAAATAATGCCATAGGACAATTCCTGGAGCAGCAAAACCCACAGAAGAATGTGTTGAAATCATCTTCCAACCAAGGACCACTTGGAAGGTCAGAAGGAGGGAGCTGCTACTCTGAGACAGGAGTGGAACCCAACCCCACAGTCACCCTGACACAGATACAGTCCCAGGAGTGCCTCACCAGAGAAAGAGATCCCCAGAGTCTCTGAAACACCTGTAGTGCCAGTGTTATCTGGAACTAATCTCACAGTCTGGGAAGAGGGCTGAGCCCTTGGCAGGGAGGAGATTACAGGAGACTATGCTGGTGCTGAGGGAGAACTTGGGTTTTTTACCCCTGCTGAAAACCAGGAGGTAGGCTTGAGTAGCAGTGGCCCAGATGGGGGAGAGGCATAGGTTCATTAGAACTGACAACCACAGCACACAAAACTGACTGATTAGCAATTTGGTCTGGGGTCATCTACAGACCAGGGAACAGGCCAGGCAATTGAAGAACCTGCTTCTCCTTAAATAATACTACCTGGGACCTTCTGAAACTTGGGACAGTGCAGCCTGGAAACAGTACCCCACTTTAGGTCAAGTGAAAGAATGGCAAGATAAGCAGACAGAGAAAGGTGAGGACCATAGAAAGTTTCTTTAGTGACAAGGAAGATCGAGGTGCACCTTCAGAGGAAGATGTCAACATCACGGCCCCTATATCTAAAGCTTCCAAGAAAAATATTAATTGGTTTCAGGGCATAGAGGCATTCAAAAAGGACTTTGAAGATAAAGTTAGAGAGGTAGAGGAAAAAATAGAAAGAGAAATGAGGGTGATGCAGGAAAGACATGAGAAAAAAGTCAACAGCTTAAAAAACCAAATCGGCTAAATAGAAAAGAGGGTACAAAAGATCTCTGATGATAAAAAAAAAAGCATTTGTGGATTGTACATATATAACCTGTGTCAGATTGGCTGATGTCTTGTGGAGGGGCAAGGAAAGAGAAAGAGGGAGAAAAATTTGGAACTCAAAATCTTTTTTTCTTTTTACTCTAAATCTTATGAAAATGAATGTTGAAAACTACACTTACATGTAACTGGAAAAAATAAAATAAATGTTTGTTATTCTAAATAAATAAATGAATAAATAAAAGATATCATCCCTTCATAATCAACTCAGACCTGTGCCCTCTGTCTAAATATAGTCCATTCAGCTGCCCTAATAATGAGAAAGTTCTTATGAGTGACAAGTACCATCTTCCCATGTAGGAATGTAAACTTTTTAAACTTTTAATATCCCTTATGATTTCTTTTTCCTTTTTATGCTTATCTAGGGTCTTGTATTTGAAAGTCAATTTTTTTATTCAGCTCAGGTCTTTTCATCAATAATGCCTGAAAGTCCTCTCTTTTGTTGAATTCCCATTTTTTCCTTGAAAGATTATACACAGTTTTGCTGGGTAGGTGATTCTTGGTTGTAATCCCAGTTCCTTTGCCCTCTGGAATATCATATTCAAAGACCTCCAGTCCATTAGTGTAAAAACTGCTAGAACTTGTGTTATCCTGACTGTTGCTCCACAATACTTGAATTGCTTCTTTCTGGCTGCTTGCAATATTTTCTCCTTCACCTGGGAGCTCTGGAATTTGACTATAATATTCCTGGGAGTTTTCATTTTGGCATCTCTTTCAGGAGGTGATGGGTGGATTATTTCAATTTCTATTTTATCTACTAGTTCTACAATATCAGGGTAATTTTCCCTGACAATTTCTTGGAAGATGATGTCTAGGCTCTTTTTTTATCTTGGTTTGCAGGTAGTCCATTAATTTTCAAATTATCTCTCTGTATCTATTTTCCAAGTCAGTTGTTTTTCCAATGAGATATTTCACATTGTCTTCTTCTCATTCTTTTGGTTTTGCTTTATTGTTTCTTTTTCTTTTTTTTTAGTGAGGCAATTGGGGTTAAATGACTTGCCCAGGGTCACACAGGTAGTAAGTGTTAAGTGTCTGAGGCCAGATTTGAACTCAGGTCCTCCTGACTCCAGGGCTGGTGTTCTATCCACTGTGCCACCTATCTGCTCCTGCTTTATTGTTTCTTGATTTCTCATAAAGTCATTAGCTTCCATTTGCTCAGTCCTAATTTTTAAGGAATTATTTTCTTGAGAGAATTTTTGTACCTCCTTTTCAATTTAGGTAATTCAGCTTTTCAAACTGTTGACTTTTTTCATGATTTTCTTGCATCACTCTCATTTCTCTTTCCATTTTTTTCTCTACCTCTCTTACTCATTTTCAAAGTCCTTCTTGAGCCCTTCTGTGGCCTGAAACCAATTCATATTTTTCTTGGATGCTTTAGATGTAGGAACTTTGACTTTGTTATCTTCATCTGAGTGTGTATTTTGCTCTTGCTTATCTCCATATAAACTTTCTAGGGTAAACATTTTTTTCCTGTTTTCTCATTTTCCCAGCCTATTTCTTGACTTTTGACTCTTTGTTAAAGTGGGGCACTGCTTCCAGGGAGGAGTGTGCAAGATACTTTTAGGAATTTGTAAGTCCTTAGTTCTCCCAAGGTAATATGATTTAAGGAGAGGTATGTTCACCACTCTCGTAGCCCATGATCTAATCTGTAAGCAAACACAAGTCTGATTCTCTACCCTGGAACCCAGAACAGAGCCCTGCTCCACTGTGGCTTCTTGTGTACCCATGCTCCTCCCTGACCTGGTACTGCCACCCAAAACTGTGACCCAGAACTGAGCATGGGTAAAATAACAGAGTCCCACCTCAGTGCCAGCAAAGAGACCATTGCAATCTCCCTTTTGGCCAGCCAAATCACCCCCTCACTGTCTGTGGACTGAGTCCCAGAAGCACTTGCTTCTGCAGCTGATTTTGGGGCTACCAAGGCCTGGTTCCCTGGCATGGGCTACACTCAGGCTGGATCTTTGCTGGTGCAGCCTGTGCTGTGCTGTGCTCCACTCTTGTCCTAGTCCTGCCGACCTTCTAAGTTGTCTTTGGCTGGAAAATGTTTTCACCCTGTCCTATGGATTCTGCTTCTCCAGAAATTATCTTATGGTATTATTTGAAGGTATTTGGAAGGGTCTTGGGGAGAGCTCAGGCAAGTCCCTGACTTTTTCCACAATCTTGTTTCTGGCCCTCCCCATTTATGTTTTTTATAAGAAGTTCTTTTCATCAGTGAATTTTTGGACACCCTTTTTCATTTTTTCTTGAGGTATTTTCATTGTTTCTTGAGGCATTATTTTCTTCAGTAATTTTGTTCCTCTTACCAAACTGTTAATTGTCTTTTCATAATTTTCTTATTGTGCTTTCATTTATTTACCTTAATATTGTCTGTACTGCTCTTTGATTTTGAAAATATTTTTAGCTCTTCTAGGAATTTCTTGATTCGGACCTTTATGTTAATGTTGGGCTCTGTTCCTGTTGTGCTTTGGTAAGGGTGGGTGAGGTGAAGCACTATCTCAAATGTGTCTTTATTTTTTAACAATGCTTTTTCATAGTTATTTGAGGGTTTGGGGATTTTTTGGTGCTTCCAATGTGTATATGATCTGGGGAAAGGTGTGATTACTTTTCTCTTGGTCTTTATTCTGGTCCTTACCAAAGATTGGCCTCTTATCCCTTCAGGGTGTACATAATGCAGGCTCTCAGGGCAACTAGGTGGCTCAGTGGATAAAGCACCTGCCCTGGATTCAGGAGGACCTGAGTTCAAATCCTGCCTCAGACACTTGACACTTACTAGCTGTGTGGCCTTGGGCAAGTCACTTAATCCCATTGCCCTGCCAAAAAAAAACAAAAAACAAACAAACAAATATAATTCAGGCTCTCAGAGATTCCACTCTCTCTTGAACAAAAGTGCTCCTTTCTGCCCTTGAACTATGACCCAAAATTGGAGATAATAAATGGACTTACCAAATAGTAGCTGGTCTTGCAGCCTGGACTATAACAGGGGTAAGGTATCCTATAATGTTTCTGAAAAGTTGATAGTTCTCCTTACTATCTCTGACTTGAAAGTTCCCCAAACTGCTACTGCTTCTGTCACCACTATCTAATCCCACCATTGACTGTAGGCTAGCCTCCCTGTGTCACAAATCTCTCTTTTTTTTAATCTCATATGTTGAGCTGGAAGAATCTCTCATTGTGTGTTTGTTCTGCCACTTCAGAATTTGATTTAAGGTATTATTTTGAGGATTTCTGAAAGGGAAAGTTTGGAGAGCTCAGCTGAGTGATTTCTGTTCTCTGCCATCTTTACTCTGTCCTGGAAGACCACATTATTTATTGTTGATAGTTTTGCCCTTTCCCCAAACAAACTTATACCTAAGAGAGTTTTTATTGTATGGTCACCTTGACCTGTAATAATTTTTACCTCCCCCTCCCACGCATTCTTTAAAAAATGTACACATATGCACATGTATATCTATCTAAATATACATACATATATTTATATACATACATGCATGTATGCCTTTATGTACATATATATACACACATCTATATATAATGTTACTTATGCATTTATGCAAATATATGTATTTATATCTATCTATACACACATGCATGTCTTGTTATACTGGTACAGGAGACATATACGTATACATTGCAAATATATATATATATACATATATATGCATGAGTGTATATAATGCAAAAAGGAAAAAAACAAGAAAATGGAATCAGCAGAAGAAAAAAAGCTAAAGCATAACTATACAAAAAAAGCTTTAAAATACAGAAAAAAATTAAAATGTATATTTCATGGAATAAGATTTCACTTTTTATAGAAATGAATCTATAGTGTGTATATGCATGTATGTGTACATGTGTATGTGTATCTACATAATAATTCCATGGGAGGTCATTTAAGGATACAAGAGATAAGAAACAAAAGACAGGATGGAACTGGTTATGTGCTCCCACCCACCCCAGAGGTGAACATAGAAGGAACATTAATTTCTATAGTCCCTCAACAAGAATGAGGAAGAGGGGTTATGAGAGAATATGGTGAGAGTAATGAAAAAAAGAAACAGAGATTACAGTATTGCAAGGGACAGGTGGGTCTCTTCTGAAATGTGAAATAAAAGGGTTACATTAAGGAATGTATATAAGAGGCAGGGGAATATATAACTTTAACTAGAGCTTGGGACATTAAAATAGATTTTTGTCTAGAGTAGAGGAAACAGATAAAGATAAAGGAAAACTGCTTTAGCCTAATAAAGGTTTTGTTTCCCTGGACTGAATTCCATCATCAGAAAAGGAACGTATGGTTTCTCAGTGGCAACCATCAATCAGGTCATGTAGGAAGGGACATAAAGCCAAAGATAAGAATTTGTAATTGTGAGATATTGTGACAAAAGTTGGGAATAGGATTGGAGTTTATGACTCAGGACACAGGTTGATGCTCAAAATTTGACTGGCTACCTTTATGAACTAGAATTTATAGTAATGAAGTCTGATAAAAAATAGAATTCTCAAAAACATAGCAATTCAGTCAACCACCAAAACAAATATACACAGAAAAGGAAAAAAGGCTAGATAAATAACTAAAATGTCAATAATGTAAAAATGGTATAGACAAAGAAGTTCAAATAGAACATAATTTACAATGAATAAGCAGAGTATAGAAAAGGGAATGAAATAAATGAAATATTTCAACAAGGGGAGCCACATAACAGTGTTTTCTAAACTAAGAGTTTGGATTGGGACATATGCGCATGCCCCCACACATCCCCACATACACACACACTCACACATACACAAACACACAATTGAAAGACATGCATATCTAGATAAAAAACAGAAATGGTCACAAAAGGAACTTTCTTATAAATAAGTAAATAAATACCTGGATAAATAACTTTACAGATCCAAGGAATAAGATAGTTGCAATAGTATAAGAAAATGAGAACAAAATGGGTAAAAATCTGTAGAAAGAAATTAGTATCAAAGTGATAGAAGTAAAACTAATATCAGGGGAAAATGTTGATAAAAGAGCAATGGGATAACAATAAAAACAAAGGAAATAAATGGAAAAGATAAAACTAGCAAAAAGTAATAAATGAAAATATAAATCAATTAAATATTCCAATAAAATGAATGCTAGAATGAATAAGTGTACTAAAACCAACAATTTGTTGCATTCAAGGCACACATCTGAAAAATAAAGACATACAGAATAAAAAACATTGAAGCTAGAATGATATATATTTTAATGATTGCTCCAAAAGTACTAGTTGTAATCATGATCTTAGACAAATCAAATAGGAAAATTCACAATATGGAGAAAAAGATAAACAAATCATAACTACATTATATTTAAATATAACAGACAATTAAATATTATTACAATGCATAGCATCTAGATAAATCCAGGAAAGGTTAACTGAATTACAGAAAAATAATAATAGAAAGACCCTAATTGTAGGCTAAAATAATATTCTATCCAAACAACGGGGATATCTTAATCTATGAGAAAGAAATAAACATGTAGGAAAATAAAATAAAGTTTGAGTGAAAGTTTTATGTAAATAAGAAGGTACATTAAAGAACATAAATAATCACATGGTACCAGGCTAAAAATAGAAGATGTAATAGGGTAAAAAGAAAATAGAAATAGGTATAAAAACCTGCATACTAAATAAAGATGATAAATATGCCTATCAAATTATGTAATAAAATTGTTTTCACTATAAAAACTCAGTCAAATATGAATACATAGGTGGAGATTTAATTATGGTATTTTGAATAATGAATGCACTAAAGGACAAATTGTAAAATTAAGGGAAAAATTATTGAAAATAATTAAAACAGGAACATAATAGTTATGATAAGGCAAAATTTCAAACTATGCCTACAGAAAGCAATCTTAAATTTTCTTTTTCTGAAAATACACATAAGCAAAATAGAGAAAGAAAGAAAAAAAGAAAAGTATTTAGACATGTGGAAGAGACACTTGGAAAGAGACTTAAACAGCTTAACAGAAAAGGTATAAGACCTTATCCAAGATAAGATGACATTTTGCAGAACAAATCTGTCTGTTTTAGGAGAAAATGTAAATGCTAAATGTTTTCATCAAGCAAAGCGAATAGATGAATTCATTGAGAATACTACATAAAAATACTAGAAACCCTGCAAATTATAAAACTTAATCATTAATGAAAATAAAATCCAGAAACTCAAAGATTGACAAAGTTTAATACCTAAACAAACTAATATTAATAAAAGTAAAACTAAGAGCTCATTTTAAAGAAAACAAAACCTAGAAAATATTGCTTATACTAACTTTAAAAATAAAAAGGATTAACAATTAACAGTATAAAAAGTACAAAAGAATTGTCATAAAATGAAAAAAGGATTTTATATTTAATGCTTTGCCCAACTATGTGCCAAAATTGTAACCTCAATGAAATATATTATTTTTATTAAAAATATAAGATAAGCAGATTTTAGAAATAAGAAATGGATAATTTAAACAACCCAGTAACAGAAAAATAATTTAGACAAGCTACAAATGAACTCTCAAAGGGGAGGAGGAGGCAGAAGTAGATGAATTTATAAGCAAATTATATCAAATATAAAATAATAATTATATTATGAAATGTTTGTAAATATAGCAAAAAAAGAGATCCTACCAAATTTATCCTTTGATATGAATATTGTCTTGATACTTATGCCCAGAAGAGTTTAAAAAGAGATATAAAAACCATAGGCCAATATCCCTAATGAACATTGATGTAAAAACATGTAAATAAAATATTAAAAAAGAGGTAGGACCATATGGATTTATATTAAATAAATCCAGGAATTATGAAAAAATTACAAAATATTTTTCAAACAAATAAATATAGATTTAAATAATTGGAGAAATATTAATTGTTCATGGATGGGCTGAGCCAATATGATAAAAATGACAATTCTACTTAAGTTAATTTATTTACTCGGTGCCATGCCAATTAAACTATAGGGCTAGAAAAAATAATAACAAAATTCATCTGTAAGAACAAAAGTAAAGAAAATACAAGTGATCAATGAAAAACATGCTGAGGAAGGCAGCCTAGCAGTTCCAGATTTCAAACTATAGTAAAAAAGTGGTACTGGTTAAGAAATAATGTAGGGGATCACTGGAATATACTCAGTATATAATAGACAGTAGTTAATGAACATTATACTTTTGTGTTTGATGAATCCAAATATACAAGCTTTGGGGACAACAATTCACTATCTCACAAAAAATGCTGAAAAAACCTAGAAAGCAGTTGGGCAAAAACTAGGCATAAAGCAACATCTTGCACCATATAGCAAGATAAGGTGAAAATGGACAAATGATTTAGAAATAATAAAGGTTCAGGGCATAGGTGGTACAGTGGATAGAGTACTGGACCTGAAAACAGGAAGGCTCAGTTTCATGAATTCAAATCTGTCATCAGACATTTACTGGTTGTGTTACCATAGTTTAGTCATCAAACCTTAATTTGTCTTATTTCCTCATCTGTCAAATGAGTTGGAAAAGGAAATAGAAAACTATTCCACCATCTTTGCCAAGCAAACCCCAAATGCCATCATGAAGAGTTTGACATGATGGAAATAAATTAACATAAAAGTTCAGTTCCTAAGTAGATTAGGGGAATGGCTCTTATTTTATAAATTTGACTCACGTATCTATATCTTTGACAAATGAAGCCTTTATTTTTTAAAACTTGCTTCAATTTTTTTCCACAATTATCATTGCTAAATGTATTTTCCTCCATCCTTCCCCACTCATTTATTCTATTCTCTCTCCTTTCACCCTGTCCCTCCCTAAAAGTATTTGCTTCTGACTACTCCCTCCCTCCCCCAATCTGCCCTCCCTTCTATCAGCCTCCCCCCTCTCTTGTCCACTTCTTTTTGTATATTTTTTTGTATGGTTAGGTAGATTTCTCTACCCAATTAACGTTGTGTGCTATTTCTTCTTTGAGTCGATTCTGATCAGAGTAAGGTTCACTCCCACCCCCCTCAAATCTCTGCATCTTCCTGTACAAAGTAAAAGCTTTTTCTTGCTTCTTATACATTAAATAATTTACCCCATACTACCTCTCACTTTCGCTTTCTCCCAATTGGCTTAAAACACTTATACCATTATCTCCTCTAAGTATTAACACCCTTCCTCTCCTCAAACATGAGAAGTAGAGTGGTTTATAGATGGAGAGGTAACCATCTATGGGAGAACTGGGTTCAGGTTCCTCTTCTGTTATATACTGGCTCTGGGATTCTGAACAAATCTCTTAACCACTTAGTACATTAGACAACTCTCTAAGACTATAAATGAGCCAGGAGATGCTGACCTACATAGTTAAAATTTACTTAGAAGTAAAATAATTATTACACTCCCTATTCCCACCCACCCCCATTCCTCAAATATTTGGCCTGGCCAGTTGAGAGATGCCTTTAATAAAGTCCTTTTTGAAATAGATTTTCTGCTTAAGTATTTTAAGTATATAGTACATGCACTTGCTTTCCTTAATCCCATTCCATTTTTTCAAAAATATAACTAAGTATTTGTATTTTGAATCAATTAGAATGCTTCTAAATTTTCCCCAATTGCACTATTTTAATTTTTTTCCTTTTCCCATTCTTTAACCTCATGCTGTGTTTCTAAACTTTCAAGACCTATTTTTGCCTTATATTTTGTTTCTTTTTGTATTTAGTTTTTATAAACTGGGCCTTCTTTGCATTACATATCAAAGACCCATTAGCAAACTATCATTTCATTTGTTGGCACAATGCAAAAGAAAAATGGCAAATCAATGCCCTAACATTACAATAAGTCATGTATTTATCCTTATGACTTATTATTAACATTTTTACTGACTGGTAAAATCAAAGGACTAAGTGTTATAGTAACTTATAAAGAAGTATCTTTATTATTTTCAATGTATTTTGTACACCTAATAGTCACTCCACCATATGTGACAAATGGGTTTATTATAAATCTGAAATACCTACAACTGCATAAACCTCAATTTTTGTATTCATTTTTATTCAAATATGTGTACACGCACAAAGACAAACACACAGAGTCCAGCCTTGGCTAAAGGGCCAAGGTAAGAATAAAAATGCCAGCTAGATGACACAGTGAATGGAGTGCTAAGCCTGGAGTCAGGAAGATCTGAATTCCAATCTGGCCTCAGATACTTGTTACCTTGGTTTGATCCAGTATCCTCACTTATAAATAGTGTTAATAATAGCACTTAGATCCTAGGGTTGTTGTGGAGGACCAAATTAGAGAATATATGTAAAATGCTTAACATAGTGCCTGACTTATAGTAAGTGTGATATAAATGTCAGTTATTTCATCATCATCATCCTTATCCACATATATGCATACAGGTGCACAGAACTACGTATGTATGCATGCATGTATGCATGTATGGTAAGTACATAATACTACACGTGTGTGCATGTATTAGCATATTGTAAAACCTAAATTAGATGCTTGCAAGTATATATCTAACTTCATTTTCACCTTGAAAAATTATAACAAAAACAAAAAATGACAATTTATTATTATTGTTAGTGTTATTATTATAGCTAACACATACAGTGCTTCCTATGTGTCAGGCATTGTGTTAAGCACTTTATAATTATTATCTTATTTGATTCTATAATAACCTTAGGAGGTAGTTATTATTATTCTCATGTTACAGATGAGGAAACAGGGTCAAATAGAAGTTAAATGATTTACTTAAGGTCACACAGCTAGTAAGGGCAAGAAGTGCCTGAGCCTGGATTTGAATTTGGGTCTTCCAAACTCCAGGCCCAGCACTCTATCCATTTTGTCATCTAACTGGCATATATATTAATACTTTTGGCCTCTAGACAGGGTCAGAACATGTGTACACACATGTATATACATATATATATGTATGTGTGTGTATATATATATATATATATATATATATATATATATATATATATATATATATATATATACATATATATGTGCTTGTGTGTTAATCCAAAGAGTTTCATGAAGATTCTAGGCATTTCAGATACACACAAAAAGCCATAAACACACACACACACACACACACACACAGATACACTCTTTTGTAGAAGAGAACGGGGCCCATAGAGAGTTTGGCAATGGCTCTCTGGATGCCAACCTAAATTTGGGAATAGAATTGATATTCTTGAAGCACCAGCTTTTTGATACAAAATGCAGTAAAAACCTTTAAAATGTTAGTATTAATTAATTTTGACCAGAATACATGTAAAGATTTAAGTTAGCAGATAGATTCGTGTTTTTCCTAATTTTTGTTGCCTTGAATGTATTTTTCAATCCCACCATTTCTAAGTAAATACTGCTTTGGTATATTACACATGGACACATTTAAAGAACTATGCAGTATGGGTAAAATAGAATAACCTTTAAGATCTCTGCCAGCTGGCACTGAAATGAACCTTCAAAATCATTGTTTTCCCTTTCCTGAAGGACTCCCTGAGGATTACATTGAAAACAATTCTGTCTTGCTGTCTAACACAGTTCATATATCAACTCCAACATACAGTGACACAAGAGAACTCCTGTGGTGTATTATCCTGGATGATACACACTGTACATTCAAAAGGCAATCTCAGGATTCATGTCCTACATAAGCAACATATATGTTGCATTTCCAGCTTTGACTGCTGTGACATAATGATATGCTATTGTTCTAGTTGGGGGTGAGGGGACTGGACAACATACTTGGCATCTCTGTTTCTTACTTTTCACATTTTATTTAAGAATGTTTATATCCAAAGTTTGACTTTGTGGTTTTTTAATTTGATATACAACAGAAAATTACATTGGCACTTGCTTTGCCATATTAAGTTTCACACCTTTGAAGGCAGAGTGGGCAGCAGGGCAGCAGGGCAGCAGATATGCTTTTTAAAGTATTGTACTAAAAGCTCTGTTCCTTGCTTTTTTAAGAGTTAATGAATTTTGTTCTATTATTTTTTTCATAGATGTATACTTGCCCCATTTGATTTGAATATTGTTTTCAGAAAATGGTTCTCTTATTTCAGTAGCTGATTCTTAAGGATTTTTTTTATCAACTGCCACTCTCAAGTGACTTTTGCATGTAGGTCAGGTATGTCCATTTTATAGATGAAGAACAAATGTGCTTGTATAAGTACAATACTCCTTAGGGGCTTCTATGAAGTCCTTTTTATTTGCAAGTCACATATGTAGCTAAGCTAGACAATGAATAATAGTCAGAAGAATAGTATCATGTACTTTAGGACTTTGACTAGTGGAAACAAGCCCCTGTGATTGGAAGTAGGACTTCAATTTGTGATGTATAGGCAACTGAAAGATGAATACTTTAGGACTATTTGAAAATCCTCAGCCTCTATGATTCATTATGTATGTAATGCTTTTGACTAGAAATGGAGTACTTGAAATACATAAGTATTTTATAACAACCCTTCAAGTATGTATTTTTTCCTACTTTAGTAAAAAATAAATAAACATGGGGGGGCATGGGAGTCTTTGTTCAGACCAACAAGGACAGAAACTCTTGTTCACTGACTTGTGTTCTTTCCCATTCTTCATTTATATGCATGGATGACATTCACTTCAAACTAAATGAATATCAAAAGTTTCATAAGGGAAAAATAAACAGTCACTTTCAATACCTGAACTTACTTTGTAAATGGATGTGAAAAAAAATCTCAAAGACACTGTCTAGTCTACTCCAAATCAGCTGGAATCCCAACATCTTCCCACACTACTCCTCCACTGTTTGGCAGGAAAAATAATGAGAGTGTAGGGAGGAGTAGAGGGAAACCCAGAATAGCCACATTCCTGAAACAGGGAACCCCTAAGTTCCCATGGAAACAATGAGGCATGTTCACACTAGAAATATTTGGGGTATGAGTTGCAAAATTCCCTCCTTCATTAAGGCATTTAAAGTTCTCAATCTTTTTTTCCCAATAATTTACTTAGAAGTTATGATCTACCTTTTTGTTGTTCTTATGAACCAAGAAATAGGCCTGGTTCTTTTGCAGAACAACCTATTGAAAACAATCTTTACTGGTTAAGAGAAATGGACAAATGACAGTAGTATCAGTATAATTTATCCCAAAGCAGTTTTTATGTTGGCTTGTTGTGAGTGTGTGTTTTAATGCATACACAAGGGAAATGACTTTTTGTACTCTTCTCAAGATGTCTAACTTTCTCTGTGTCTTCATCTCTAATTTCAGATCATTCACTTCTTTGTCCTTATTATGTTTAGGAATTCATCTTTATTCCTTTTTCTTAAAGATGATTGTACTTCTCTAAATGGTAAATATGTATTCCATTTACAGAGATAGTTACACTCAGTAAAGCATTGTCTCCACCAATATAATTTCAAAATAACATCATTGATACATTATAAGCAAACCCCACTGTAATGTCACAAAACCCTGCTGTAATACCATATGGTCTATTGCCTGAGACACAGTGGATATTCGGCACATATCCAACTTGGCACTTGAGCCATCATACTGTTAATCTCATGAGGATCAGTGTCCTTACTGTCCTAATTATAACATTGTTCCTGTGGAACTAACTGCCCCCTGTAATGTTGCTTTCCTTAACATGGTTTGTTTGTTTTGTTTTGTTTTGTTTTTTTGGTAGGATCAAATAATGGAGTCTTTATTTACAAGTTCTACTTTAAAGAGGAATTCAGTTAAATGTGGCCCAAGAGGTTTTTTTTTTACTAAATGAATCCATTCCATACCACAACCACAACCACCACCACAGCAACAATAACAAAAATGAAGAGATCTAACATTGTCAACACATACTAATGAGATCTATAAGAAAATCAGTTATTGGATAGATATACATTTCCTATTATGATTACAGGATCATGGAGTTTCTCAAATTACTGATTATGAGAATGAAATATATTTTCCCTTCTTGGTTTTAAAAGCATCAGAGTATCAACAAAGGCAATGAATAATCTGTGTCATAAGTCTGTAAGGGCTTCCACAAACAGGTATTACAAGAAATCACAGAATATTAAAGTTTGAAGGGGGAAAATATCCCCTTTTATTCTACTCCTGAAATTCATCTAGCCTCTTTTTAAAGCCATCCAGTGCATGAAATTTAAGGCATCTCTTCAATTTTGGAGACATTTTTAATGTCTTTAAAACCTCACATTAAGTTAAAATCTACCTCTTTATAAATCTAACCCCTGCTTGGCATTCTCCTCTATGCAGTCATACAGGACAAGTCTAACTCCCCTACCATGTAGCAGTCCTTCAAATATCATGATTTCACTGAGCCTTTCCTTCTTTACGGTGAACATCACATTTCTTTCAACAAATATTAATAGAGCATGTTCTCAAAGATATTCAGTTTCATGTTTTGTTCCTTTGGACAAACTTCATTAAATCAATATCCTTCTTGAAATATGGTATATGGAACTCAGCATAGTACTCTAATTGTTGACTCCACTAGGTGGAGTTTAGTAATGTTGGTACCTTCATTGTTTTGGATACTTTACCACTATGAAGAACCTAAGATCACATTGGCTTTCATCGATCTGGTTATCTATCTATCTATCAATCTATCTATCTATCTATCTATCTATCTATCTATCTATCTATCTATCTATCTATCTATCTATCTATCTATTTTCAATCTATTTGCTTGCTACCTTATCACACTGTTGATTCATATTGAAACTGTTGTCCATTAAAGACCTGATAGCTTTTTTCATATTGATCTAGCAATGCTTTCACATCCTAAAATGTAGTGCTATTTTTATTAGCTTTAAGAGTATGATTTTATATTTTTCGAGAGCTAGAACTAGGAACTCTGGGACACAGATTCATTTCTTTTGAAAGGTAGAGAGAAGGGAGTTTCTAAGGTATGACTTTGTCAATGCTTTTTGATAGAGGAACTATGAAACCAGGGAGTTTGAAGGGAGAATACTGGAAGCCACTTCTTATTCTAACTTTTTGGGGCAACAGAAGAGTATGACTACAATTTTCATAAATGAGAACAACAAGAGTTGTATAGGAGGAGTAATGACTGGTGAATGAAAATCACAGACATAGGATTTGAATTGGTAATGGAAAAAAAAGGACCAAGATGAGTTCAAGTCCTAGACTAGTTGGTTAAGGGGCAAAGAACATGCTAACAATAACTTCTCCCATGAATTGGAGGTATGAGAGAAAGAATCAGCCTTATAGGATGTATAAGGTACCATGTAGCCTATTTATAAAACCACCCTGTGTGGAGGTGGAGTTAAAATGAGAGAGGAAGAAGTCCAGCCTAACCCCACCCCTGCAATCAAACCTCCACAAAGATTTATACAATGCACAAGACCAAATTCTCATTATAAAAGACAAGAAAAAGTCACAGTTAGTATTATTTTTTTCAGTCCAGGATTTAGGGACACAGTCATAGAGGTCTATGGATGCTAGGAATAGGGTGTGACCAGAAGTACATGCAGTGAGTGGAACATTCCAGAACCAGGGACTGAAAGAAATCTGAAACAGGACACCAGAACAAGAAGCAGCAGAGCAGAAGGGGATTCTGTGGGATCCCTGAACTAGTGCTGGTTGGACGAACAGTTGTTCTCTGGCATGTTTGTTGCTCACTACCCAGTTTTGATTTATTGATCCAGGACAGATAGAAATGACAACTAGCATGGATCCTCTCTCTGTACTGAGCAAGGAACTAGCAAGTAATAGCAAAATGATAGCTAAATGTCTCCAATCCCAGGTGTAAAGCAGTGATTCAGTTCTAGCCTCTCAACCTAGCATGAAAGCCTATAGTGGAATAACCAGGGCAGGAGTCCCTTACCAAAATGGAGCCAGCTATTAAGTCACTATAAAACTGCAGTACCTCTCAGCAGACTATTAATGGCTGAGTTCACCAGCTGTCTACTGAAACCCATAGATGACAGAAGCCAACAGAGCAGAACCTGTCTCAGGAACTTGCAGAGCTCAGACCAAGATGTCAGTGAGCAGACTGTTCACTCCCCTGCCACCCTCAGATCACATCATTTTGCGAGCATTGAAAACTTACACATACACTCCAGTATGAGATGTGAAATCATTAGGACTGAAGAGGAAAGAAATTTAGATAATATAAGACCTCGAGAAATGCAGGGCCCAGAGCTAAAAATAATGTTAAAAGTTAATAATTAGTATTCTTAGAATGAAGAAACACAAAAGAACCAATCATATAGAGAGCTTTTTTATGGTGACAGGAAAGCTTAAGCCACAAATGTAGAAGAGTATTGACTCAAAAAACTTCTATAAGCAAAGAAAAAAAGCAACTTGGATTCAAGTCTAATAAAAATTCATAGAAGAGTTAACATAAACTTAAAAAAACCCTAAAAATGATTTTTTAAACCAGATGATAGGGGTCAGCTAGGTGGTACAGTGGATAAAGCACCGGCCCTGGATTCAGGAGGACCTGAGTTCAAATCTGGCCTCAGACACTTGAGACTTACTGGCTGTGTGACCCTGGGCAAGTCACTTAACCCCAATTGCCTCACCAAAAAAACCAAAAAAACAGTTAATAGCAATATGGGGGGAATAAAAAAAAAATAGAGGGGGAAAATGGTAAAAAGAAATGGGAGTCAGGGAAGAAAGATATGAAAATGTTACTGATATATTGGGAAAAGAATAGAAAATCTTACTGAAGAAATAATTTCTCAAAAATTAGAATTGATCAATCTAATAACACCATGAGACATAAAGAAATATTTAAAAGGGAAAATAAAAGATGGTAACTATTTCATAGGAAAAACAATTGACTTGGAAAATAGATTGAGAAGATATAGTTTAAGAATCATTGGGGGAAAAATCATTGGGTACCTGAAAGCTAGAAACAGAAAAGAACCTAGACATCATATTTCAAAGAATTATAAAAAAAAAAAACTTCCCAGATATCTTAAAAACCCGTTTAAAGTAAAAATGGAAAGAATGTACAGATCACAACTTGAAAAAAACTTCAGAATGAAAACATTGGGCAGAGAGAAGGACTTTACACAGAGGGTATAAATATAAATTGTCTTTGATGTGATGATACAAAGAAAATTAAGGGGTTAAAAAGGGAGTCTATGGGGAGGAGAGGAAAGGGGAGGTGGAATGGGGTGAATTATATCATACGAAGAGGTGAAAAAAAACCTATTACAATGGAGGGAAGGAAAGGAGGGGTGAACATTGTTTCAACCCTACCCTCATCAGATTTGATTCAAAGAGGGAATAGCATATATGTTCATTGGGATAAAGAGACTTAGCTCATTCTTTAGGGAAGTAAAAGGGGAAGAGAAAGGGATACAAGGGAGGACAAAAGCAAGGGAGAAAAGGGTAAAGAAAAGGGAGGGGGTGATAAAAAGGGAGGACAGACTGGGGAAGGCAGGGGTAAGAAGCAAAATGCAGTGAGGAGGAATAGGGTGAAAGAAGGGAGAAAAAGTAAAAAGGGGGTAAAAAGAATGGAGGGGAATAGACAGTGATAATAACTGTGAATGTGAATGGGATGAACTCTGCTATAAAATGGAAGCAAATTGCAGAGTGGATTAAAAACCAGAATTCTACAATATGCTGTTTACAAGAAACACATTTGAGGCAGAGAGATACACACAGAGTAAAGATAAAAGGCTGGAGCAGAATATATTATGCTTCAGCTAAAGTAAAAAAGCAGGTGCAGCAATCTTTATCTCAGACAAAGCACAGGCAAAATTAGAACTCATTAAAAGAGATAAGGAAGGAAACTACATCTTGCTAAGAGGTACTATAGATAACAAAGTAATATCAATATTAAATATGTATGTCCCAAGTGTTAGATCATCCAAATTCTTAGTGGAGAAGTTAAATGAGTTACAAGAGGAATTAGAGAGTAATACTATATTAGTGGGGGATCTGAATCTCCCCCTGTCAGAATTAGATAAGTCTAGCCAAAAAATAAATAAGAAAATAGTGAAAGAGGTGAATAGATTACTAGAAAAGTTAGACATGATAGATGTCTGCAGAAAATTTAATGGGGTAGAAAGGAATATACCTTTTCTCAGGAGTATATGGCACATTTTCAAAAATTGACCATGTATTAGGGCACAAAAACCTCATAGTCAAATGTAGAAAGGCAGAAATAATAAATGCATCCTTCTCAGATCATGATGCAATAAAAATCACATGTAAGAAAGAGCCATGGAAAAGTAGACTGAAAATCAATTGGAAACTAAATAATTTCTTTCTAAAGAATGAATGGGGGCAGGTAGGTGGCGCAGTGGATAGAGCACTGGCACTGGAGTTCAAATCCGGCCTCAGACACTTAACATTTACTAGCTGTGTGACCCTGGGCAAGTCACTTAACCCCAATTGCCTCACTAAAAAAAAAAAAAAAGAATGAATGGGTCAAACAACATATCATAGAAACAATCAATAACTATATCCAAGAGAATGAGACAACATACCAAAATCTATGGGATGCAGCCAAAGCAATGCTTAGGGGAAAATTTATAGCTCTAAATGCTTACATGAATAAAAAAGAGAAAGAGGAGATTAATGAATTGGGCATGCAACTTAAAAAGCTAGAAAAAGAACAAATCAGAAATCCCCAATTAGATACTAAACTACAGATCCTGAAAATTAAAGGAGAAATTAATAAGATTGAAAGCAATAAAACTATAGAATTAATCAATAAAACTAAGAGCTGGTTTTATGAAAAAAAAATAAAATAGATAAATTATTGGTTAATTGGATTAAAAAAAAGAAAGAAGAAAACCAAATTACCAGTATCTAAAATAAAAAGGGTGATGTTACCACCAATGAATCAATAATTAGGAATTATTTTGCCCAACTGTATGACAATAAATTTAACAATCTAAATGGAATGAATGAATATTTACAAAAACAAAAACTGCCCAGGTTAACTGAAGAGGAAATAAAATCCTTAAATAAGCCCATATTAGAAAAAGAAATTGAACAAGCCATTAATGAACTCCCTAAGAAAAAATCCCCAGGGCCAGATGGGTTTATAGTTGAATTCTACCAAACATTTAAAGAACAATTAAATCCAATATTATACAAATTATTTAGGAAAATAGGTGAAGAAGGAATTCTACCAAATTCGTTTTATGACACAAATATGGTGGTGATACCAAAACCAGGCAAAGCAAAAACAGAGAAATAAAATTATAGACCAATTTCCCTAATGAATATTGATGTTAAAATCTTAAATAAGATATTGGCAAGGAGATTACAGCAAGTGATCACTAGGATAATACACTATGACCAGGTGGGATTTATACCAGGAATGCAGGGCTGGTTCAACATTAGGAAAACTATTAACATAATCAACCACATCAATAAGAAAACCAACCAAAATTGTATGATTATCTCAATAGATGCAGAGAAAACTTTTGACAAAATACAGCACTCATTCCTAATAAAAACACTAGAGTTTAGGAAGAGGTGGAGCTTTCCTTAGAATAATAAACAGTATCTACCTAAAACCATCAGCAAGCATTATATACAATGGAGATAATTTAGAGGCCTTCCCAATAAGATCAGGGGTGAAACAGGGATGTCCATTATCACCCCTCTTATTTAATATTGTACTAGAAATGTTAGCTTTAGCAATCAGAGAAGAAAAAAGGAAATAAAGGAATTAGAATAGGCAAGGAGGAAACAAAATTATCACACTTTGCATATGATATGATGGTATACTTAAAGAATCCTAGAGAATCAACTCAAAAATTACTTGAAACAATTAACAACTTTAGCAAAGTAGCAGGATATAAAATAAATCCACATAAATCATCAGCATTTCTATACATGACCAACAAAGTCCAGCAGCAAGAGATAGAAAGAGAAATTCCATTTAAAGTAATGATAGATAATATAAAATACTTGGGAGTCTATTTGCCAAGACAAACCCAGGAACTCTATGAACGCAATTACCAAACACTCTTCACACAAATCAAATCAGATCTAAATAATTGGAAAGATATCAATTGCTCATGGATAGGCAGCACTAATATAGTAAAAATGACAATACTACCTAAATTAATTTACTTATTCAGTACCATACCAATCAGACTACCTAAGAATTATTTTATAGAGCTAGAAAAAATAATAACAAAATTCATCTGGAAAAACAAAAGTTCAAGAATATGAAGGGAAATAATAAAAAAAAAATATGCACAGGAAGGTGGCTTAGTGGTAACAAACCTGGAGCTTTACTATAAAGGAACTCAGTATTTGACAAAAAATGCTGGGAAAAATGGAAGATAGTATGGCAGAAATTAGGCATAGACCAACATCTTACACTTTATACTAAAATAATGTCAAAATGGATACATGATTTAGACATAAGAGCTGATACCATAGGTAAATTAGTAGAGAAAGGAATAGTCTAGCTTTCATATCTTTAGAAAGGAAAACAGTTTATGACCAAAGAAGAGATAGAGAATGTTGTGAAATACAAAATGGATGATTTTGCTTACATTAAATCAAAAAGGTTTTGTACAAACAGAAGCAATGCATCCAAAATTAGAAGGGAGGTAGAAAGCTGGGAAACAATTTTTATGGCCAGTACCTCTGATAAAGGCTTCATTTCTAAAATATATAGGGAACTAAATCAAATTTATAAGGATCCAAGTCATTCCCCAATTGAGAAATGGTCAAACGATATAAACAGGCAGTTTTCTGATAAAGAAATCAAAGCTATCTATTCCCATATGAAAAAATGCTCTAAATCACTAATGATTAGAGAGATGCAAATTAAAACAACTCTGAGGTACCACCTGACACCTATCAGATTGGCTAAAATGACAAAAAAGAAAAAACGGAACACTAATGCATTGTTGGTGGAGCTGTGAACTGATCCAACCATTCTGGAGAACAATTTTGGAATTATGCCCAAAGGGCTATAAAGCTGTGTATACCCTTTGACCCAGCAATACCACTTTTGGTCTTTTTCCTGAAGAGATCATGGAGAGTGGAAAGGGACCCACATGTACAAAAATATTTATAGCTGCTCTTTATGTGGTGGCAAGGAATTGGAAGTTGAGGGGATGCCCATCAATTGGGTAAAGGCTGGACAAGTTGTGGTATATGAATGTAATGGAATACTATTGTGTTGTAAGAAACGATGAGCAGGAAGAGTTCAGAGAAACCTGGAGGGTCTTGCGTGGGCTGATGATGAGTGAGATGAGCAGACCCACAAGAACATTGTACACAGTATCATCAACATTGTGTGTTGATCTACTGTAATGGACTATATTCTTCTCACCAATGCAATGGTACAGAAGAGTTCCAGGGGACTCATGATGGAAGAGGATCTCCAAATCCAGGAAAAAAAAAACAGAAACAAAAACAAAAACAAAAGAACCGTGGAGTATAGATGCTGATTGAACCATACTATTTCTTTTGTTTTTGGTGCTGTTATTTTTTCATTTTTAGATTTTCCCTCATTGCTCTGATTTTTCTCTTATAACATGACTAATGCAGAAATATGTTTAATGTTATTATTATATATATATCTATGTATGTATGTATGTATGTATGTATGTATATATATATATATATATATATATATATATAACACCTATATCAGATTAGCTGCTGTCTAGGGGATGGGGGAAGGAGGAGAGGGAGGGAGAAAAATCTGAAATTGGAAAGCTTGTACAAACAAAAGTTGAGAACTATCTTTACATGTAATGGGAAAAAATAAAACACTTTATTAAAAAAAAAATTGAGGAGGAAAGTTTACCTTTTCCACAAAGGAGATCCAGAAGGTGGGGGCGGGGGAAATCATGAATAGA